>NC_133661.1:194100792-194420792 GCF_037893015.1 Macrotis lagotis
CTTCTCCTTTTACATACCCTTGGTGATCTCATCCACTGTCATATGTTTAATGATTACAAAAATCTTTATATAGAAGATTTCCAAGCTCCTATTTATTAGGCATTTCCATTAAAACATCCTGTTGGTACTTCAACTTCAACCTGTTCTAAAATAAATTTATCATCTTCTCCTCCTTCCCCACCTCCCCAAAATGTCTGACTTTCCTATTTCTGTTGACAACACCATCCAAGTCACTATTCCCTGGTGTTCTTGCTAAACCATCCTCACTATTTCCCAGCTACTCCCCTGTAACTTTTCCATATCTCTCTTTACTCATGTGATTCATCCACCCTGGCATTCTGCCCCGCCCCCATGTTGCACATTTTTCAAAGTACACATCAAATGCTACCTCCTCCATAAAATCTTTCTTGATATTCCCGAGAAGGTATTAATAATTCACATTTAAGAACAAAAACAAACATTTATTAACCCCTACTATGTGTTAGGAGCACTCCTGGGTACCTTACAACTATCAGATCCTCACAACAACCCTATGGGATAGGTCTTATTTCCATTTTCAGGTGAAAAGACTGAGGCAGATCAATAACTTGCCTAAGGTCACATAGCCAGGAAATGTCTGAGCCTGGATTTAAACTCAGATCATTTTAACTTCAGGTTCAACACTCTATTCACTAAGCCACATATGTACTTCTAAAGTAAATAAGTTTTTGATCCTTTCAAAACACTTTCATTACAACCCTATAAAGTGGGTCCCTTTCTAAAGATAAGGAAACTGAGGATCAGTGAGGTTGGATGTCTTGAAGAGAAGCATCCATCTAACACTTGATTGAAACCTAGGCTTTTCCTGATTCCAGATCCAGGTCTTCACCATTATGCCATAACTACCAGAGATACCTTCCCTAATTCTAAGTTCTCCAGTTCTTCTCTTAAAACACTGCTCCTCTGATTTATTTAATAGTTACAGTATTTGCCTATCTTCTTCCCCTTATTCTTTTGTGGTAATAAGATCAGATAACTTTATTGTTTCTTACTCATCTTTTTATCCTCTGCTGAACCTGAGCCACAGAATCATTGATTTAGAACTGGGAGAAATCTTAAGAGTTCCATCTAGTCCAAAGTACTCATTTTGCAAATAAGGAAGCTGAGATAAATAACAATTAAGGTGCAGTGGATAGATCACCGGCCCTGGAGTCAGGAGTGCCTGAGTTCAAATCCGGCCTCAGACACTTAATAATTACCTAGCTGTGTGGCCTTGGGCAAGCCACTTAACCCCATTTGCCTTGAAAAAAACCCTAAAAATAAACAGATAAATAGATAAATAAAGAAATAACAATTAAGTGACTTACTCAGGGTCATATAGCTACTAAGCATAAGAAGTGAGATTTGAACCTAGGTCTCCCAGATTCCAAATCTCAATAACCTTTCTACTTTACCACATAAGCCTTACTTCTGGGAGGCACTATTCATAAATACTTGCTGGACTAATTTATTAATTAATAGAAAATGACCACAGATGCAAAAAAGAAAGAACCTCTTCTTTTTGAACAAATCAATATAAATCTTCTTCAATTCCTGCCCTCCCCAACCCCATTCTTACACACTTGGAGTCTATGTATACCTATCACAGTTCAAACTTGGGCTGCGGTGTTCTGTGCCCAAAGTTGGAAGAAATTCAACTTTCCAAACTGGAATGACTGAATAGAAATTCTGAAAAGAACAACTCCTTATTCTCAGCATTTCCTAGATCTCTGCAGGAAAAAAGAGTATAAGTTAGTCTCTGAGTGAAATAATTCATGGCAGAAAGCATTATAGACACCACTGACACCATGGGGGGAAAAAGACACTTCTGCTAACACTCCTAAATGTCCCTTAACTATGTTCTCCTACTTACTTTGCAATGATTGCATGTTTTCCCTTTGGGCCTACTAAAGTATTTAATTGCAATTACACTCATTTACATAGCAGATGAGGCTAATTGCTGGTATTAGTTACCAAATGTATGCTTGTATTGTGAGGGTAAAAAAAATGCCCTACAGAAAAGAAAATGACTGTGCCTCTAATTAAGGAGTTATGGAGTCAGAATGAGCTTGTTCAAAGATGTAAATATATAAACAAGGGCTTTCAGATCTCTAGAATGTTCTTTAATACTTCACCTTACTCCCCAAATTCCGTACAACGTTTTAAAAGATCTAAGAACAAATGTGGTACTATATTCTGACTGCCAGCCCAATTGTTCTCTTACTTATAGATTGAAACAAATATAGTTGTCTTCCTAATCTAAGACGAATGGTGGTTTATGAGTACCTAGGTCTTCATTTACTTGGCTGTTCCATCATTTATTCTAGGACCATTTCTTCCTAGAGAAGGCATTGGCATCATCAAATTCACATAATGTATAGCCTGTATCCTGCCATTTGTTATATGTAATGAATACACATGCACAGTGAGGAATGCAGGAGCATGGAGAACTAAGTTTATCCCATTCTTATCCCAAAGAATGCCTATTAGAGACACTCTACTATCTCCTGGCTGATCAATTATTTTCCTAACTCTGTGAGAGGATAATATGAAGTTTGGACTAGGTCCTAAACAAGCTTAAATTCTAATTTGGGAAATAAGTTATGGACACATAAGACAATCATCGACAATACAAAACAAATTATAGTCTAGGGATAAAATTTGCAGTCTAAATAAAAAATTGAGTTTGACTAGTGATCAAATTCAAATAGAAAGGAAGATGCAATAAATCATCCATAAGGATGCCTTCTGGATATTGACTTAGAAAACTAATAGCATTACCTATGTTTTATCATATTTTTATTTATTTTGTTAAATATTTCCTAATTACATTTTAATCTGGTTCAGATTAAAAGCTAGATCACAGAATCATGGGAAAAATCTTAAGAGTCCATCTAATCTAACCTCATTTTAAAGACTAGGAAACTGATGAAGAGAATTTGGGAATTTTACGGGAAGCCCTGGGCAGAGTGAATGACAACCTCTGGTATAGACTGTATTGTTAGAGAAATTGAGAGGAACATTAATCTGTGCTGGAGTCCTTAGGAAAGATCTCATGGAAAAAGTGGTCTACAAATGAAGTCCTCAATAAGTGTTAATGACAAAAACTGAGCATTGAAGAATTATAAATATCTGTGGAGTTGAAGTAAAAATTTAGGGATTGTGAGGAAGAAGAGGGGGCTACCAAGGAGACACAGAAACAGTTGTTACAAAGATAGGAAGAATACCAGGACACTATATTAGGCAAAGAGAGAGTTTCAAGAAGGAGGAACTGGCAGTAATATTTGCTAATACAGAGAAATTATGGGTCAAAGAATGAGGAAAATGTCTGTATTTGTCAATTAAAGTTTATAAGGAGGTCTTTGAGAAAGGATTCTAATAGAATAATGTTAGTGGAAGCCAATATTTATGGAGTCAATGGACAGGTAAGGTGAGGTAGGCAGTGAGAGGATATACCTGGTCCTTAAAATGTGGTTCAGGACACCTGGGAGTTCCCAAGAATCTATCAGGGAGTCCATGAGGTCAAAACCATTTTCATAATAATACAAAACTATATAAATTTCAAATATGGGGAATATTGATAGATATAACCTAAACCATCAAAAGCTCTTTGGGAGTATCCTCAACCATTTTTAAGACTAGAGGGGTCTCAAAAAGTTTGATAAGTAGGGGCGGCTAGGTGGTGTAGTGGATAGAGCACCGGCCCTGGAGTCAGAAGTACCTGACTTCAAATCTGACCTCAGACACTTAATAATTACCTAGCTATGTGGCCCTGGGCAAGCCACTTAACCCCATTTGCCTTACAAAAACCTGAAAAAAAGTTTGATAAACACTTTTGTAGACTACTGAATTTCTTAAGTTCGTGGTCTAATGAGAATGCAGTGTTCCAGTTCTAGCATTCTGTGTTTCTCTGAAAGCAATAATAAAAATATACAGTGATTTCTTTGTTTCAGAAAGTGGCAGGATGATGTGTAATGAGATTTCATTTCCCCAAATTCCCTTTTTACCATTTTTCAAAGAGAGAAGCAATATGGAAAGTCTAAAGAATCAAGGGGGAAAAAATAAACACCCTGAGTCTTTTCAGTCATTTTCAGGAAAGAGGAAAGTAGGAAGGCTTCTTCTTTCCTGCACTTTGAAGTTCAAGTTGCCTTGCTGAAACTCCCAAGTTAAGGGGTACAGGAGTTTTCAAAGACTTGGTAGAGTTGAGCTATCTTTGCAGAGAAAGGAAGGCAGTTAATTGACCAGATGTTTAATATGTATAGTTTACAGGACAACTTTAATAGCAAACAGAACAGTGCCATGTTTCTAATACCCTGTGCCATCTTAAAGTACATTTAGGAGCTAACTTCCTCTTCTCATACTCTGGAGGGGGAAAAACATTACACGTGGGTACAAATACACACACCCTCTTATTCCAACCAATTTAAAACAGAAAACTAAGAGAGATCATTACAAATATTAGTGAAATAGGTAACTTTCCATTCTTGTGGAAGGAGTTTATGAAGTCTGCATTTTCTAAAGTTAAGGCTACCCTTAGAGAGCAATTAATCAAGCACAATAGGAATGTTTGGGATTAAAATGTCCCAGTAGAGTCAAGTCCTATTTTCACAGTTTAAATCTGGTGGGTTCCCCCAGGACCTCAAATCCAATACATTTAAAAAAAAAAGATCTGGTGACTTTTTAATGGGCTAAAGGAGGTGGGGGTGGGTGGAAAATGTGCTCTTAGAAGGAAACAGGGACCTGGTATGTACCTTTTTTCACCCCATCATTAAGGTGCAATTTTTAAAAAGCTGTGTCATTTTTAGAATGAAATGAGAGGAAAGAGTTTGAATGGAAGGCTAACTCACTCCATTATCCATGACAGGCAACTAGTGAGGGAGCTATATGCTAAGACAATATATAAAAGGTGACTATACCCATAAAGGCCTCTCCTAGCTGGTGAGAAGAGAACAAATTTAACTGATTTCATTCCAAACTCTTCTAATTTATTTAAGGTAGAATTAGTTCATTTGTCATCCCAGACATTTGTCCTCTATCTCAAAGTTTACTCTTTCCACTTACATTTATAATAAAGTTGACATACTTAGTGTGGTGGTTATGTGTACATCTGTGCACCATGAAAACTACTGACTTTAAGGCAGCTGACTAGCAGAGTGATAGATGAATTTTAATGAAACTTTGGTTTTGGTGGCTACCAACTAATGCTGAATGCACTTAAAGATTTTGGTTTTTCCAATTTAGAAATGTCTAGGAAAATCAACAACAAACAACAAACTTCTTCTCACACTAAACTAATTTACCATTTGCTGGGGAAATGTTTTCATAGTGCTCTGGGATTAGGATGGTCAAATCCAACAACTGTTTTTAAATGCCTTTTAGTTTTCAAGGAAGTCAACATCAATGCTTATTCTGTTGTAACTATATATTATTTTCTTCCAAAAGAACAACAACAAAAAAAAGGGAGCCAGGGTGGAGAGGGAGAATTCAAAACATAAACCTTCAAGTGATTTGTGGTTGTTTTCTTCTACTCTTTGTTCTGTTTGATTCTCTACCACCTGAGACAGTGAAAGCAGCAACCCAAGCCCTTAGTATAATTACAGGTTTGAAAACTGGACAGTCTTGCCAAGGGTACTGCATTGATCAAGGCTAACTTCCCAGTCTCAGCTTGGTCTCTAGGCATGCACTGCTGAGCCAAAAGATCCTGACCTGGGAGTAACTCAAACCTACATGTGGATGCTTGATTCTACTAATTTTCTCAGCAGACTCTGGAAGCCCAACTTGACTGATAAATGTTGTTTGGAAAGGGAAATTGTCTCGAAGGTGATAAAAATAACTTTGTTTATATTCTTCAGTATGCAAAACAAAGCCACAAAGTTCTCAGACCCCACTTACAAATTTTTTGGTCTAGACTAGACAGATCACTCAGTCTGGGTTTGACCTTCTCTACTCAGTTATATATTTGTTCTTTGTATAGAAATTACAGGCAACTTATCATGGGACTCCTATTCAGCTGATCCCTTTCTCCCTTTCTTGTCCTTTTTTTCCCCTTTTTTAGTGTTGCAAAATATGTCCTTGTATCTTCCTCATGAGATATTCACTAGATTGAAAATTTGGATGAGATCCCATATGTTTTAAAATCTCGAAGAAGAATTTAGTTTTATTGTATGTGTTTAATCTCATACATTCCTGCTGTATTTGATTTATTGCTCTCAAAAGATGACCTTACTCATCACTTTCATCCTTGGAGAAGAATCTCAGTTCAAATTCTTGAAGTCAGGTACATTTTTAAAGAAAACAAATGTTAGGGACAAGGTTTAGGAATTGGCTCATTCTTTCCCAAAGGGGAAAATGTGTGTGCAAGTATGTATGTGTGTATGCATGTATGTGTGTGTGTGTGTGTGTGTGTGTGTGTGTGTGTGTATTAAAGATAACTTGAAAAGAAGCTGTCATCTTGCCAGCAGAACTGATCACCAGGGAAGTTCTTTCAAGCAATCAAGGGAGAATAGAATAAGTATTACTATGTTCCAGGTACTTTGTTAGAAGTTGGAAGTACAAATACAAAAAAAACCAAACAAACAAAAAACCAATCCCTGTCTTTAAACTTATATTCTACAAATATGTTCATAGGTAAATAGATATGAAGGGGTGGATCTCAAATTACACTTTTCATCCCATCTTTATAATCTAGGTAAATTAGCTTAATCTTATTACATTTTTATTATTATATTTTATTATTTTTAATTACCATGAAATAATTTTGGTGGGATGGAGGAGATTAGAAAATGAGGGAGAGTAGGAAAGTCTCTTGAAGGAGATGGCACTTAAGATGAGACTTGAATGGAATAGGAGGTCACAAGAGACAAAGAGAGGAGGAAGAATATTGAAGAAATGAGGGGCAGAATACAAAGAAATCAAAGTGGGAGATGGAACTAGGTGCAGAAGGAACTGCAAGGCAATTAATTTGTTTAGATTCTAGAGTCTATGTTTGGAGGACTGGGAGATGGGTTGTAACATGCAAACATCCTGGCAAGATAAACTGGTGCTAGACTGTAGAAGATTTTATTTCCAAAGTTTATTTTGTGTTCTAAAAACATGAGATTCATCGGATCTCCTTTTTAATCCTATAACAAACAAAATTAAGGCAGAATTTAGCCCAGCATTTTAATGTCCCTTCAAACCTATTCTATGAAAGGGTTCTTTCTAGTAAAAATGAGGATTTTATGAATAGGGACCCTTTCAAACAACCTTCTATTTCTCTGGGGTCAATGGGATTTCATGTATTGGGTAATACTTTTACTAGTTCAGTCCTAAGAAGCATATCTAAATTTCTGTGGAATACCTGGTAAATTTAGCATTAAGTATTTAATAATGTTCATTGTTTAATTATCATGCATTTGTCTAGTATTTTCTATGGGCATTGTAGTAAGCCTAATACAAATGCAAAAAAAGGGTGACAGTCCCTGCTCTTACCTAGTTTGTATTCTACTAAGTGAGAATGGTTTTCATAGACCCTGCCTTCATGATAAAAACCTTTTTAAAAAAATTTTTGAGTGACCATAACAACCAATTCTGACGTTTTGTAGATTAGTAGGAAGGAAATGTACATTTATTAAGTACCTTCCAGGTGGTAGGCACTTTATAAATATTATCTTATTTGTTCTTCATGAGTGCTCTGGAAGATAAGTATTATTAACACCTCCATTTTACAGTGGGGGAAACTGAGATGGAAAAGTTAAGTGACTTGCTTAGTTTCACATAGTTACTAAGTATCTGGGTGTCTGATTTGAACTCTGGCTTTCCTGACTCTGGCATTCTATCCACTGAACCACCTTGATACCTCTTATATTAGATAGGTTATGTTATCACAGTGGCTAAAAAGAAAAAGAAAAAAAAAAGGTTAGTTGATCAATGAAGAAATCCACAGCAATCTGAAGAGATGACATTTGTAAATGACTTAGAACTTGGAAGAATATTTAATTCATAGGAAGCCAGAAGCAGAATTGAAGATCTTATCAAGCTAGAGAATAATTTGCTGAAATTGAATAGAGATAAATGTAATGGGTTCAAACGCTTGGGTTCAAACAGTCAACTTCAAATTGGAGGAAGTGCATCCAGACATCATTCATCTATGAAAAATATGGGAGGTGGTTACACACACACACACACACACACACACACACACACACACACACACACACACACACAGATACAGATTGTCCTACTCACCTATCCTCAGCATGAAATCAAAACTTCAGTAGTTAAATTCAAATACTAGGATTTACAGCTAGAAGTTACCTTAGATTTCTTCTAATTATACACCTGCATTTTACAGATGAGTAACTGAGGAACAACAATATAATTGATGTGCCTTTGGTCACACAACCAGGACTATCAGAACTATCAGAATTTTAACCCAGTTTGACTCTAAGTTAATTTAATGGGAGTATTCATGGATGTTTTCTTTTTCACAGTGCAATTCCCCTTAAAATAGCAATGAAAAATTTAGTTGACAAGTCATTTCTCTGAAATATCCAGAGAGAGATGTCGCATTTGGATTCTTAGAGTTCCTTTATGTCTTAAGCTTCGGGTACAGACTTCGTAGACATTACTAAGTATATATCAGAACTTATGCTTCATTTTATTGATATGGGGATCTAGGTTCAAATCCATTATGTGATAACTGGACAAGAAGTCCCTTAACCTCTCCAAGACTCAGTTTACTCATTGTAAAATTAGAGAGTTGGACTAGATCTCCAATGTTCCTTCCAACTTCCTATCTTTTATCTTATGACTCTTCTTAAAATCAGCTAGGGTTGGCCAAGCATTTTGCAAAGCCAGAATCAAATACCATTGTGGCATTTCCGATTCTTACTGGTTTTCTCCCTAGCACAAATGTACTCATGTTGTTCCAGGATTTCCAGTTTGGTCCTGCCTAGAAACCAGAAGCTAGAGTTATCTAAAAGAGATAAGGTCAGAACCTTCATAAAAGGTGTTTTGGAGTTTGGTTTCAAAGGTCAACAATGGTTCAGAGGGAGAGGAAAGGATGGGGCTGAATAGTGGGTAGGACTGATGGGAGGGGTGGATGTTGGCTATCACCCATTTCTCTTTTTATCCTAAGGGAGGAGCATTTCTGTGAAGAGAAAAACAATTTTCCACTGAAATAGGTAGTTAGTTAAATAGGTAAATTTTAGTTACTGATAAAGTCTAATCTCCGGTTTCAGAGATAAGCAAAGCAAGAAATAGAGTGTACAAATTATCAGTCTGACATGAGGGTCAGACATGACAAATTGTTTGCAAGGAATGTTGGAGAATGCTCAAAATTATTACATAACTGACTAAATTTAAACCTAAAGAGCAGTCACCTCTGAAGGTGTGTGGGTGGAAAGGGGAAGGGACAGAAGAAAAAACAATAGTCTTTATTTTCACAGTATACTTTAATTTTAGACCAAAGTCTAGGCAAGATGATTCAGTGATCATGCATATAACCCTGATTTTTAATTTGAACTGAGATTTACCTTAGTCCTTATGGAACACACATTTTTTTTTTCGGTTTAGCTGCTATATCCAATGAATTTTTTTGGCCTCTTCATAAGTGGAATTGTCTCAGCCTTTCCCCTGCAGAACAAAAAACATAAACATGAGATGCATGAAAATGGAAACAGGATCTTGCTTCTCACTGTTCACAAGGGTACTTAGAAGTGACCTTTGACTTTTATTAAGATGCTGGTGGAAAACTTAGGGATCTTGGGTGCACAGCTCACTGTGGGAAATTCTTTTTGTTTTGTTTCAGTTGTTATTGTTGTTGTTGCTCTCTTCCTAGATTTTGGATTTCCATGAGGCCACAATGTCAATTAAAAGACACCTCTAAGAGACCTTATTTGGCAATGATATTAGGGACAGATTTGGCTGGAACTACTGTCTGTCACAAGGAGGTCTGTTAAAAATCCTCCTCTAAATCTAATCCTCCTGCTTGGGGAAAAGAAAAGAAAAGAAAAGAAAAGAAAAGAAAAGAAAAGAAAAGAAAAGAAAAGAAAAGAAAAGAAAAGAAAAGAAAAGAAAAGAAAGGAAAGGAAAGGAAAGGAAAGGAAAGGAAAGGAAAGGAAAGGAAAGGAAAGGAAAGGAAAGGAAAGGAAAGGAAAGGAAAGGAAAGAAAAAAGAAAAGAAAAGAAAAGAAAAGAAAAGAAAGAAAAGAAGAGTTCACACTTGGGTTTATTGATTGCATGTGTACAACAGTGTAGATTTTGTAAAGATATGTCAACATTCTACTCCCTGCTCTCAAGTGGATTGTAAACTTCTTGAGGATGGGGTTCAGGAGTGAGTTGGAGGCAGTTCATACAAAAGTTGGTTAGTCACTTGTTAAATTTTCATTGTGATCATTTATAACTTGGAAATTGGCACACACTTTAAATTAATTTATTGTCATATTGTCTAGTCTATAGGACATAATGGAAAATGATAGTAATTCAGATTAAATTTTAAAGTCATAAACATACTTTTGAGTGGAGGATGAGTGCTGGCTGTTAAACATTTACATCACCCCTGGCAGGAACATAGTAGTCATTTAATAAATGCTTTCTAACATAAATAGGAGAATATGTAACATTTAAGTCTTATTTTTATACACTTTTCTGTTTCATTTGCTTAGTTTGAGAGTCAAATTCTCAGCTAAATGGTCCAGTTCAAAAGATGATTTTAACTATTCTTACATTGTTTCCTAATTTATTCCCTGTCCCACAAAATTATTTACACATTTAGGACCAAGCCTACCTGAGATAGTGAGAAATATCATTCAATGTTCAGCATACTTAGATAATATTTAACAAAAACAAGAATGATGTTATTCCGTAATAAATTAACATGATCCTAAAGTACCAGGTAGTTTCTCAATGTCAAAGATGGCTTATCCTAGCTAATGTCAGAAAGGGTTTTCTTTGTGCCATTTCTCCAACTGGAGTGTCCCTTCTTATCTTTTGGTGCTCTAATCTATGTAGGACTGCTTAATTGCTCAGACACAGAAACTTCTCAATCTCTATGGAAAACTTTAGGGGATAATGGAATGCCATACCTATAAAGGAAGATGAGTCAGATTTTCTTTTTCAGTGTGTAGATTTAAAAAAAAATTTTAGGGGTCAATCATTAATTCATTTAAAATAATTTTTCCTTAGAGTTTATAATATTCTGAAATATTCTACTCTATTCTAGGGAATGAAGAGCAGGAAGCATTATTCCTCATTTAAGAACACCACAAATGAAGTTCAGATGGTTAATTGATTTACCCTGATCATGTAGCAAATCACATGTTGCTTTAAAATACCCTCATTATACAGGTGAAATGAGGGAGTTCTATGACTTAGAAACCTCAATTCTCTTTTATTTCATGGCTGTATTATTATATATATGTATATATTTATACAAATACATGCATATATTATATACATATAGATTTGGATATATATATACATATCAAAACACTGTATCTTTAGGCATGGAAAGACAGATACTAAAAATGAACTTAAAATACATTACATCTATCACTTATTGTTATTATGAATTGCCAATGAAGAAATTTCTTCTACTAATTCAGATCAGTTTCCCTATGCTACAATTTACAAATGAACTATAAATTGGAAATGCCTAGGCTAAAAGTTAAATGACTTGGGTCACAGAGACATTTTGAATCAGGGGTGGGATTTGAATTCCAGTCTTAATAAGTCTGAGGCTGACCCTATAACCATTATACTACAGCTGCCTAAAAAGTTAATTTTCTCTCTCTCTCTCTCTCTCTCTCTCTCTCTCTCTCTCTCCCCCTCTCTCCCTTTCTACTTGTCTATCTATAAATTGATTGACTCCAGTGAATAAAATTGTATGTATATATGTGTGTAGATGTATATATGCATATCTGTATATATAGGTATATTTATATATATATCAATAGATGCACATACAGTAATATGATAAAAATAAAGTCTATAGGAAAATCTACCTTTTCCACAATATATTTTTGCAGCCTTCCTTTAGTATTTCAAGGACCTGTAATTCAATCCATGTAAGTAGGTATTTCATGAATGTTGTCCACAAAAATCACAATTTCCTCCAAAAATTAGTAGGTTGTTTCATCTATTGAAGTAACTCAATGTCTCCCCTTCCTTATCACCTCCTATCTCCTTCAGATGAACTCAATTCAATTCAATTCAGTAAACTTGGATTAAGCATTTATCATGTTCAGGTACTGGGCTTGGGTTAGAGTTGCAAATAAGGTAGCCCTTGCCCTCAGAGGGTTTACATTCCAATGGTAGAAGACAGTACATAAAAGGAAGCTAGAAAGTGTTGAGGAGAGACAAGCAAAGCTGCAGATAGAAAGGGTCATTATCTTTATATTAGTAACATTGAATTATAATCTTAATGTGATCAATTTATTATGTGTCCTGAGGAAATCATTATGATTATTTTTATTTTCTTTTATCATCCTCTTTTTCTAATTGATCCTTTAGATAAAAGCAAATTATTTGTAATTATTTTAACACATGACACTTTCCAGAAAATACTCTAAGAAACACTATTAAAAGTGCATTTTCTTTCTACTCAAATCCTGGTCCTGCCCTCTGGGACCAAAATGGAACAGGTCGAATCACTCTTGGAAACTTATCAGACACTTGAACTCGGCTCTCTTGTTTGTCCTGCATCTTTTTTTTCTTCAGGCTAAGTTTCCAATTTTTTCAGCCATTATGTCAGTGACTCAAGAACTTTCCCTATCCTAGTCAATCTCCTTTGCCTCAAATTTAGTTAGTACTAATTGAATGGAAAACAATTTTTTTGAATGAAATTTTTTTTTTAAATTTATATTCTTGAGCTCTGTTAATTCCTTTTAGAAATGTCTTTGAGTACCTAAGTATGTTCCCAAAGCTCTACTCTTGGCCTCTTTCCTTCTTTTTTATACTCCTTCTATTCTTGGCCTTTTCCCTTGGCAGTCTTATCTATTCCCACAGTTACAGCTATCACCTCTATCCAGACAGTTCCCAAATCTATGACTCCACCAGTGACCTTTCTCCTAGGCATTAGATTCACATTTCCAAATAGCTAGTAGATTTGTGGTCTCACAAACCATCAAATTCAGCATGTCAAAAACAGAACTCTTCATCTTTCTTCCTAAACTGTCTTTTCTTTCTGTTTTCCTTAAGTTGGTCTTCCTAGTTTTTCATGCATATAATTTTGGTCATATTTAATTCTTTCCTCTACCTTATCCCACATGTCTTATCAACCACCATCCCTGTCAATGCTATCTCTGCAATATTTCTTATGTCTGTCACAACGTTATCATTCCAACTGTCACCACCTATTTTAGCCCTCATTACCTCTCCCAGGGTCTCTGGCAATATCTCCTTAACTTTTCTCCCTTTATCTGCTCTTGTCTCCTTCTGGGTCATTCTATATTTAATTTCCAGATTAATCTTCTTAATAGACAAGGTGATATTTAATTCTAAAACTCCATTGGCCCCAAGCATCCAATGGCTTCCAGAGAATTCATAGTCAAAGTTTTTTAACTTGGTCCATAATCTGAACTTTGCATTTTGTCTCTCTTTTATTGTGAGCTCCTCTAGGGTAGGGACTTTCTTTTGCCGTTCTTTGTAATCCTAGTGCTTAGCACAGTGCCTCATACTTATTAGGTCCTTAATAAATGCTTGACTGTGACTCAAATCTACGACTCCTATCTTTTTTCTATACTATTTTCATCATGTATGCCAAACCGGTTAATTTACTATTCCTAGAATACATACAATATTTTTCTGCCCCTGCATCTCTGCTCATATTATTTCACATGCCTACAATACCTGTAGATTATTTCTGTCTATTGGTATCTTACTCATCTTCCATTGCTTGGATTGTCTTCTGCCACCATGAAACTTCTCCTATTCTTCTTCAGGTGAAAGAGACCTCTGCTCTCTTATCACTTTGTAGTTGTCTCTATCCAATAATTATCTGTGTATTATCTTATCTCTAACTAGATTTTGGTTATTATAGAACAGGAACCATGACTCACATTTTTTTTCTGCCCCAGTACTTGGTATGGTTATTGTACACAGTGGATACTTATATTTGTTTGTTGAATTATGAATGAATGACTCATTTATACTGCTTTGTGTTCAGTTGTTTCATATACATCTACCTGTCCCTTCAGTGAGGAGAGAAAATATTTTCATTTCTTTCAGGTATAGTCATGGAACTAAATACAATATTCAACACAGAGAACAATCAATAAAAGCTGTTATAATGCAACATAAGCTGTAGACAATCAATTTGTTTTTTTCCCATCTTGGATAAGAAAAGGACTCTCAGATATTTCTGAGCATCAGAGATTTAGAGTTGGAATCAACCTCAGACATAATTTACAAGAGTTTTTAAGTCAGAGTCCATGAATTCTCAAGGGATCCGAGGATAGATTTCAGGAGCATCATGGACTTATTTGGGAGAAAAACATTTTATTTCAATATACCATTTTCCTTTGTAATTGTATATATTTTATTTTATACATTTAAAAATATTTTTTGAGAAGAAGCAGCTACAAGCTTGGATGGAGGATGAGACATAGAGTCAGGAAGTTCTAGGTTCAAATATGACCTGATTTACTAGCTGTATGAACCTGGGCAAGTCATTGCATCCTATTTGCCTCAGTTTCTTCATCTGTAAAAACAGCAGGAGTAGATAATGACAAACTACTCCAGAAATTTGCCAAGAAAACACCCCAAGGGCAGCTAGGTCGGGCAGTGGATAGAGCACTGACCATGGAGTCAGGAAGACCTGAATTCAAATATGGCCTCAGACACTTGATATATAGCTGTGTGTCCTTGGGCAGACCACTTAATCCCATTGCCTTGCACAAAACACCCCAAAATTGGATCTCTACTCATTATGACTCAACAACAACAGTAACATAAACTGCAAGAAGGCATCCATAAGCTTCATCAAACTGCCAAGGTGGGCCAAGACAAAAAAGGTTAAGGATTTTTGGCTTCTAACTTGTTACCATTGAGGAATCTGAGTCTCCAAGAGATAAAGTAATATGTCCAATGTCACACAGTTAGTGACAGACATGGGACACCAAATTCAGCATTATTTCCAATCAGCTACTTTTTTTCTTCATTTTTGGCTCCATTTTCCATCAGCAGCTCTTTTGGGCTTGTTTTTACAAAACACCATGGCTTCTTTCTCCCCCCATTCAAAATAAATTGATCAGTTGAAATCTCATCACTCAGAAGAGGGACTCAGATTTGGATACTTATACCTTCTCAACTCCTCCTCCATTGCCTGTGTCCCCTGATTAGAAGGCTGAGGGAGGGAGGAGGACTGAACTCTTTCCAAAGTCTTCTTTTATAGAGGGCTTCCAACCTTCTTTGGTAACTCCATTTTCCATCAACAGCTGTGCTTGGTATTGACTCTGCACCCCCACAGGGTACCTCTCCCTTTCTTTTTGTTTGTAATCTTTCCCCCTTAGATTGTTTGCTCCCTGAAGGCAGGGACTGTCTCTTTCTTTTCTTTGTATCTATAATGGGTCTGGTACATAGAAAGCACTTAATAATAAACATTTTCTGAATTAAATTTCCACTATAAGGATGTGGTATATCTAATGTGTTCATAGTTCAAGCACTCCAAAATGAGGCAAGAGAAGGCAGAACAGGTTGTGGGAAACTGCCCACAGCATAACCACCAAAATATAAATGTCATAGTGAAACTCACAGTTATGTGATTCTGGAACCACATTTGCAATCATCATTAGCTAAACAAGCCATATTATTGCTGTATGCCTCACAGAGGCAGGTATAATGATATTCTGATGCAGAAATTACGAGTCTTGAAGGGTGATATGCTACAAGTAAAAGAGCCATGTGTGGTTTGAAAGCTTTAATTTGAGTATTCCAGACTTATGGTACTTCTCCTGATGGCACTTTTGGGTATTTAGGTGAGAAAAAAGCCCATTGTTTACTGACTTAAGGCAGTCATAACTCAGCCATCCCTGAAGCTTCTGGCAGGGTAGTCAACTCTTGTTTGTGTTGAGCAAAGTAAGGAGCAAGAATATCTCATTTTTCAATTTTACCCCCAAAATGGACATTTCCAAGGTCTCAACTGTGACTAGGGTGTTAAACCAATTAGAAACTTTGATTGAAAGATCTCTATAGTTGAGGCTTCAATGCTAGCAGGTCAGATTTGTCTAGGTATATCCATCTGAAACTATAGATGTAGTAATTTAGTAAGGGGACAAGATAAAGGGATGGGTTGGAGGAGAAATGTTATTCATCACAAGATATCAAACATCTAGTGTCTCTAGGTGGGAGGCACATCTGAGATTCGTAAACCCAGCCTGAAGCTAGGATCAAAGTGGGCAAATAGAAGCTGACATCTGGCAAGAGACCAACAAACTAGGTGGCAATTTTGACATGTGAAATTTTCAGACATGCTTCTAGGAGGATGGAGAAGACACTTCTAATCATAGGATTACAAATTTGGAATTGGAAGGAATTCAGAGCTCATCAGGACTTCAAACCTGAAGTTAGGATACCCAAGTTCAAATTCTGCCTTAGACATTTAATTATTGTGTGACTCTGGGAATGTCACTTAACTTCAAAGTCTCAAGTCTTAGTTTCCCTATCCATAAAATATGAATAATTATTGTTTGTCCTTTATTCTTGAAGAAGCCCATGACATCAGAGAGGCATTGTCATGATTAGCAGATGAATTGGATTTGAGAGGGGGTTGCTGTACTAAGTCACCAACCTCACTTTCTCCTCAGGGACCAGACATGAATCATGAATTGGACAACTGGAGATGGCCCTGTATATACACTAATCTAGGTTAAGTGACTTGCTCAAGGTCACATGGCTAGTGTTAAGTGTTAGGTGTCTGAGGCTGGATTTGGACCCAGGTCCTCCTGCCTCCAGGGTTGGTGCTCTATGCACTGCATAACCTAGCTGCCCTAGGCATGATTATAGTATTCATCTCACAGTATTGTTAAGATTAAACAATAGCTCTTTGCTAATGTTAAAATACTACATAAATTCAACTATTATCTGGTCCAAATCCCCTTATGAAAAACTGAGGCTACATTACCTTGCTAAAGAACAGACAGTTGGTAAATGATAGGATTTGAACCCAAATTTTGATTCTTGGATCATATGCCTTTATAGAGTCCAATCTATGCTTCTGAATTTCTGTTTCATTACAAACTCATCAATCACTTGAATAGATCTTGATTTTAAACAAAGTCATCAGAGAAAAGACCTAGGATTGGATACAGATAGGACAATAATCATCACCACCACCCATTTGTCCCTGGTTCTTTATCCAAGTCAACATGCCAGGAACCATAGAAATGCATGATATAAGGGGAAATCTCCAAGGATACCTATACAGTACATTGAATACCCTTTGCCTCCAATACCTCAAACATTTTCTGGGTCAGTTCCTCTCTATCTTAATGTAGTTTGAATAAGATTTGGCATTCCAAGTTGCAGTATGAGTAAAGAGAAGGTAAAACAGAAAAAAATGGAAGTTAGCAAAAGAAAGGTAAAGCAAGTCAATTTTATTGAGGGCAATCAGGGTGGATGAAAAATAGGTCTGTACTTTTGGGCCCTCAGTGGAAGAGAAAGCCACCTAAAATCAATAAAGCCAGGTGAGTTTTATAGACTAATTTGTATCTGAAAGAACCTGGTATTGGGGAAAGTGAGGAGTAATGAGACTAGACATGGTATAGAGGTCAAGAGATGGAAGAATGGTGTTGATTGATGTTAGTAGTGAACACCTGGACAATTGGTAACCAGTTGATATTCCAATATCCCACTATGGGAAAGGGGGCTTTAGGCTGTGCCTAGGGCCTTTCTTGGTAGGTGACTAGAGGATTTGAACCTCCCTGAGGATACCAAGGTCCTTTCAGTCCTCCACTAACAATCTGATTCTTCTCAATGGCAGTACATTATCCAATTTGGTTTGAATTTGTGGATAAAGAATAACTTTTGTACAATTTGATTCAATATAGCAAATATTCTAGTGTCATTTTGACCTCCAGTATGTGGCACTAAATCTGACTCCATTGCTGCTGTGAATGGGTTTCAGCTGTGGACAGTTCTAATTCTCACTTGGGAAACAGCTGTGACTACATGGGTGAGGACCCTCAGAAAATTTTGCAACCTTCTTTAATAATTACTCCTATTTCTATGGGCAGCCAGGTAGCATAGTGGGGTAGCCTGGAATCAGGAAAACTCATCTTCCTGAATTCAAATCTGACTTCAGGTACTTACTAGATTTCGATGAGCTCATACTATCATTAAATGAGTATATATATATATATATATATATATATATATATATATATATATATTTGTATATATGAAAGAAAGTTCAACATGAGGGTAGATGGAAAGGTCTTGGAAGTCCTAAGGTCCCCAGAGATTGGAGAACAAAGAATAGGGAAGATTAGATGATAAAGGCTGTGGGTTTTTCATCTTACTAGAAGGATTTTCATTTCATTCAAGCATGTGCAGTCAAATAACCTGGGCAGAGGTTGGGCAGTCCAGGAGGGTGACCCTAATGGTCTTTCTTTCACTTCCTGAATGGTATCTTGGAAACGTGGGTGGGATGAGAGCATGAAGACAAGATAGTACAGAGAGGACTTAAATAAGACATTCAATTTATATGGCTTGGAAGATGATTAAATGCTAGGGATGAAGGTTAGGAAAAGTAAAAAGTATGACAAAAGATTGTTGTCCTTCATAACTGAAAAAGACATGACATCAGATGAACAATAGCATAACTTGTACATTATGTTTATTATAGTGAGGGGAAGACATTCTTCTTACTGACTTTCCCAGAATTGATTCACCCTATGGTCTGATTGATAGGAATCAGTGGAGTTTTGGGTGTTGTGGGGGTTCTTGACTACCAATATGATTCCTCCCCATAATAGCCAGGAACCATGTTGCTCCTACAACAAGGGAAAAGGGTCCAGTATATGATTTTGTGACAACAAACTGACAACAGCATAGTATTTCCAAATCTATCTCATGATTATCTAAATGAAATATGGGGTGGTAGGAATTGTGCAGGACTCAACCTTGAAAGACCAGAGTTTAGTTCTTATATTTATCAGCTGGGTATGTATGGGATACTGTAGGCTGTTCCTGAAAAAGGTGGTTCTAGGCATGGAGGGAAGTTGTGGGATGGATAAACAGTAGAGGGGGCATGGTATTGAAGTTCAGAGAAGTAAGGAACAAGATCAGGAGGACATGAAACAGGTTGGGGAAGAGAAAATTAGACAAGTTGGCTTCTCAGGTCTTCATCACCTCAAGATCTATAATCCTGGATGCTATAATTATGGAAGGTGCTATATCTTTAGAAGGCAGACTGAGTCTAGAATTAGGCAAAAAATGATGCCATACTTAATGAATAAGAATAATAATCAATAATAATGATGGTGATGATGATAGTCAAAACCTTGCAAAATCCAATTGTATTGTAAATTCTTCCTGTTTTGGAAATTTGCTTAAGAACTTCATGTTTAAACTTCAAGCAGTGAAAAAACTGTCAAATGTTCTATAGCTGAAATCTTTTCATTGTACCCTACTGCATTCCTCCCCCCCAACAAATGACATAGTCCCAGTCTTCCAGGTTTAATAGAGATCATTACTATCCATAAATTTTATGTGCATTAAAGGTAGTTTTTCCCTCTTGTAATCATTATTAATATTTGATGGCCAAGATATTATTCTTTATCGATAATTTTATAGATCATAGTTAATTTAGGGAGAAAAAAATCCAAAAGGCAATACAAAGTGATGCAGCTCCACTTTCAGAAGTGACCTTGTCAAAGTGACGCATTTTTACTTCAATTAAATTCAAAGTCAGTCAGTCCCACAGGTAATGTTAGCAATTATAAGAATACTTTACAAAAGTAGTTAAAAATCACTCAGAGAACTTTTATGTGATGCTAGGTTTTTTTTTTTAAGAGAAACAGAGACTTTTTCCCCCAACTTCCATTCTTTATGAGATCATTTTGGAGTGTACTGTTACATAAAACATGAGGTCAGTAACTGAGGCTAATTAAATTTTAGTAGGAGCAAAAGTCACCAAAAGGTTTTTGCATTCATTCTACCAACTCTAAAATAGTGATACAATGCTCCATTAATAGCCTTAGAATTGCTAATTATTTCAACATGAATAGCAGGGTATCAACGCTGTCAGTTTAATTTAATACACTCAGGAGAATTCTTGCAGAATGCATGATTTCTCTATTATTTTCTGGTTTGCAGAACCCCTAAAAGCTATAAATTCATATTTTTTCCTTTAGAAGGAGTTTAGTAGTCTAGACCTCTTTCACCTTTTCAAGGAATGTTGTAATCATTATGACTTTTTCAAAAAAGAAAAGGGAAGTAAAACTCAAACCAAAAATTGAGAAATAGGAATAGTCTAAATTCAGCTCAGTGATGTGGGAAGAAGCAAAATGGTGTCAGGAAGAGTTAAAACTCCTGTTCCAGTTACTAATTTCACTGAAATTTCTGCCTAAATAATGATCGCTACATGGGGGTCTATAGTAGTCAATGCCTTTTGAGTATAGTGAGAGGCAGAATTTTGTTATTGTTATTTGGTCGTCATGTCCTATTCTTTATGACTCCATTCATGGTTTTCTTGGCAAAGATACTGGAATGGTTTGCTGTTTTCTTTTCCAATTCATTTTTCAGATGACGAACTGAAGCAAATAGGGTTGCTACTTGCCCAGGGTCATACCACTAGAGTCTTGAGGCCAGATTTGAGCTCAGAAAGATAAGTCTTCCTGATTCCCATTCCAGTGCTTGTCCATCATGATTTCAATTGCCTATGAAAGGCAATATGGAATACTGCAAAAAGCGCTGGCCTTGATTGATTCATTAGCCTTGTCATGCTCCCTGAACTCTGGACCACCCAAGATGAAAAACAAGTAGGAAGAGATTTCTCATTAGAATTATAGAGTATTATGGGGCGGCTAGGTGGTGCATTGGATAGAGGCCTAGAGTGAGGAGTAGCTGAGTTCAATTCCATCCTCAGACATTTAATAATTACCTAGCTGTGTGGCCTTGGGCAAATCACTTAACCCCATTTGCCTTACCAAAAAAAAAAAAACCCTAAAAAAACCCAAAAAAGAATTATAGATATTAGAAGAGAAAAGGACCTTGAGAAGTCAACTAGTCAAAGAACACCCCTCCTTTTTTTAAAGCAAGGGAGAAGATCAAGGTTCAAAAAGTTAGGTGACTTGCCCCAGATTGCAAGGGAGTCCTAAACTCAGAACTTCTAGTTTCCAGGCCAGTGATCTTTCCACTGTATTACAATGGGAAAGGTAGACAAGTTTGGGAAGGGAAGGGTTTTTTTAGATGACAATCACTTAATAAATTCTTTTTGATTGATGATGAGAGTCCCTCTAGGTCCATAGCTAGAGCTGTGTTTGACCACAGAAAAGACCAATATTAGTATTTCTGGTTCCTTAGTTTTCCTGTGTGTGTGTGTGTGTGTGTGTGTGTGTGTGTGAGAGAGAGAGAGAGAGAGAGAGAGGAGTTGGGGAGTAAGAATAGGAAGAGGGAGAAGCAGCAACAATTAGGGATGGAATAAGTCAACAAGGTTATGTTGATTTTGATTCTTTGGCAATTTGTGCCTCTCCTTTTTACCAGTCTTAAAGAGAATGCAGCCAGGAGAGGAAGTGATGGAATTCTGTCTCTTTTCTACTTTTCCTCTTCATGATCTTCTTCTACCTCACCATGCTATCCTATTGTCCAAGTGGGTTAATACCATTTGGGAAGAGTCTATGATGACCAGCAGAATAGTATAGAAAGAGAACTGGATTTGAAGCCAGAGGATCTGAGTTCAAATCCTAACTCTGCACATGTGCATCACTTAAATTCTCTTTATGTCAGGTTTCTTATTTGTAAAATGTGGGCTCAGTTGGACTATGACCTCCAAGACCCTTTCTAGGTCAACATAGATGATTCAGCTGCTATTGTTTACAAAGTAAGCTCTGTCAAAGATGGCTTTTACAGATAGTCCAGTAGAGCTAATATAATGTCACTCAAGGTTAAATGAAGAAGTTATATTGAGTTGCTGCACATAAATAACATATGATTTCCATGAAGCAAATTGCTATTCCATAAAACTGTTTTAGAATATCCAATTTGGATGTCAAAGGAAATGGGAGAATAAAATGATCTCCCTCCAATGCTCTCTGGCCTTGTAGGCCTACTTAATCCAAGTTCCATCCTCACACATGGGAAGACATGTAAAGTTGGACAGAGTTTGTCACAAGCAATTTCCCTTTTCCTCATTTAGTAATATTAATCTTATTCCTTGTCCTTTGTGTATCTAGACTTCAGTTTGGCCATCCAAATTTCTTCCATTTTAAGACTATTGGCAGGAAGGGGCAACTGGCACATAAGGAAGGAGGTAAGCATTAAAAAGTGAGGGCAACTACAAAAGCAGAAGCTATCAATGAAAATAAAATACTGTCAACTGGGAGAGATTCCATGACCTTTTTTGCTTATTTCATCACAATTACATTCTCAAAATTACCTAAATCAAAGCAAAATCAAAGCTAAAAGGACTTGTTGATTTGATAGACTCCAGTCTATTAAGGAAACTGCTATTTAGAGTTTTTGTTAGAATTTAAGCTACTTGAGAACAAGGACTTGGGATTGTCCATATTATGTCAAACACCTGGTCAAGTGGCTTGAATAATATAGGGTCTTAGTAAATAATTGCCAAATATCGAATGAGTGGAAGAAGAGACTAGTACACAGTTTCCTAAAACTTCTTCTAGTGTTCTTGTCATCACAAAGAAGTTGGGATTGCTTTTCTCCTATCCAACTAATATGATGATCTAAGACCATTTCTTCTTACTCTGACTAGCTAGGCTATAGAACAGTTGGTTGTATTTTATGGAAGCAAATATTAATTACCCTCTCCAATCTATCTCCTTTGTTTTAAGGTTGCTACCTTTGTTATCTATTCAGTTTATTGAGTATTTTAATAGTAAAGGTGTTTGGAAGATAGAATAATAATAGGAATAACAATTAAAAAATAATGATAGCTAGCATTTCTTTAGTTCTTACTATTTGCCAAACACTTTACAAATATTGTCTCATTTAATCTTCACAATAATCCTGCTATTTTCCTTACTTTACATTTGAGGGACTTGAGGCAAGTAGAAGTTCAGAGATTTTGCCCAAGTCTCTGAAGAGACTAGATTTGAATAAGTTTTTCCTGATTCCAGATCTGATGCTCTAGTCACTGATTCATCTCCCTGCCAAACAAGGATCTCTTTGAAGGGTCTCTTCTTAAGTTTGTATGTCCAGGATGACTTTATTTAGCAGCTATCAGTGTTGGGTCCAGTATGTTTCGATTCATACAGCAAAATCTTCCCTTTGTGGAAGGGTGATGGTACTTTCATGCACCTAAGAACATTCATGTTTTTTTTTCTTGTCTACACAATTTATTGTTATGAGGGAGTTGTGGGGGACAAGGGGCTCATAAGGGAGTAACTTTCCCTCTACTAATAATGTGGTCAGAACCCCCCAAGACACTTACCCTGCTCCCTGGACAATTCTGCCCAACCCTCATACCAAGTCTGAAGCAGTTCAGCCCTGATCTGCCCCTCCATCTCACTACATTAAAAACTGAGAACTATATAGTTAATGCAGCCAAGCAGCCCTAGCTTCCTCCCTACTCCTGCTCCCGGCTCCAGCTTACACATTCACTCACACTCACCACCTCCCACTTCTATTTCTTCTCTATCCTCTGGACATCTCCATTACAATCATAGGGTGTTCAATGACCTGAATACCCAATAAGCTTCCTAAACACTCATACTATCACTCACACACCCATCCCTATTAGGAGAATAAGGATTAATCAGAATCAGCATTAGCAACTCCATCCCCAGTGGGTCCCTCAGATGCCCTTATTACAGTGCATCCTGGGATAGAAAAAAAATCTGAGCAGGGTTGCAGTAACCCCTCTTCCATCATCTGAAGGTTCCTGGATCAAGGAATAGCATGTCCTTTCCACATCTTCCTCTGAAATAAGGAGACAATCCAGGAATGAAGTCAGGGGTCTGGGTCCCTAAGAGACATTAGGATCTCTCTCCCAGGGTTTAAGGGTGGGTAACAAGTTAGAGATCAAGGTTAGGGTAGAAATCAAATAGTCAAAGTCATCTCCCTGCAGAATCTGTCCCACTGCTCTCCCTTGTTTTCTCTCTGGACTATCACCCTTATATACCCCCTGAGTTAGAGCTGGGAGTCTGGGGGGAAGTGAGGACCAGGTCCTTCAAAAGGAGAGAGAGGGATGCTCAACAAGAGACCTCCATAGTATGTCCTGGAGATCCTGAAGGAACAGCCCCAGTCCCCTCACTGCTCTGAGAGGTGTTCGAGATCGGCCACTGTCCATCGACCCTTTACTGGTCAGGGAAGCAGTTCAGGATCAGGATAACTGGGTCATACAGGAAGATGCCATGTAGCCCATGCCTTGAACAAAATACTTGAAAGCTTCAGACAACTTGCCTGGCTGGGTCAACTGGGGCTGACCTCCAGAATCTGCCATCTTGAGGAAAGAGGTCTTGGTTGGATCCAGCTTCGAATTACACTCCACCACAGCATCTTCATAGGGTGCCTGGTCTCCCACCACAAGCATCACAGGGCACTTGAGGGTTGTATCACCCCTACGATCAAAGTGTAGGTCTTGACGGTTGTTGTAGCTGTTCCAGAAGAGCTCAATGTTTTCAATGTTAGGGGCATGCATAATGGTATCTCGATATTGTTTCACCATCTCTGAGTGACTAGACAGCTCCTCCTGACTGAAGAGGTGCTCAAGAATCATATCAGGGATAGAGGAGGTGAGGCCAGTCAGCTTGTGGGCAGCCCAGTCCATCCAGCCCTTCGCATTGCAATCAATGTTGATGAGAACAAGGCCTTCCACTAGGTCTGGGTTTGAAAGAGCAAATCGAGACAGGCTATAGGCTCCAGCTCCAACCCCAATTCCAATTATGGTAGAGAAGTTTAAGTACTGCAGGATAGTAGGGATCATGTCTGCAAGCTGGTCCAAAGATGGATACTGGTACCCCAAAGGGAATACAGGTGCTCCCTCCTCCATTCTAGGGGCCTCCACATGAACCCGAACAAAGTTTTTGTTAATTTCCTGCATGTCTCCAAAGTCAAACAGGGGCTTGAAGCAAATCTTATAATTGAGTCCTACATCATGGTAGGTGAATATTGCTGGACTCTTGGGTTTGGGAGTGCCATAGACAGTGAAAGTGATGGAGCCATAGGGAGTCTCCACAGAATGTGTCTTAGCAACTTCAAGAGTCTGTCCTGGTAGCAATGGCTTCTCCTCAGTAATATGCACCTCGTGTAACTCCGCCATGGTGGCTGGATTCTTATTGGTTGAATGAAGTGGGGGTTAAAGGTGACCTAGGTTCTCACTCTTCTCAGTCCAGGGGTCTCTGCTCTCTGGGTCCCGCGGTAGTCTACTCTGCTCCCAAGCGAGTAGTTGGAAAACAAGCCCGGGAACATTCATGTTCTTACCCAGGAAAATAGTCAATTCCTAAATTAGAACATATACTCTTGTTCTAAGTTAGTACTATTTTACCTCCCCTAATTCTTGTACACCTTGGCAAAGAAGCCCCTCTCCCCACCTTACTTCTATCTGCTTCATTGCTGATCCCACTGAGATCCCATTCCCTTTTGACAGCCTATTTCCCTAGAAGGGCATGTTCTGCTCCTTCATTGCCTCCGCAATGTTTTTGGACCTTTCTGTTGCCTTTCTTTATAGACGTGACTGTACGTGCAAGCACGCCCACAGTCACCCATACACAGAAAGCTGATAAAAGAACAAAAGTTCTGTCTTTGGAGAAAAATTCTAACTCTGCTCAGGTACTGTAGGTGTCTCATTTTATATTCTTGCTGAAAATGTAAGCAGAGCCCTGAATAGCGATTTCCCATGATGCCTCAGAATAGGCCTTCTTAAAAGTATGATTCCTTCCCCAAAGGAAATGAAAGAGCTATTTAAAACAAGTAATCAATCCACTTAGAACTCCCCATGATCTGAAGAACATTTCTTATGGTGGTGACTAGGAGGAAGAGAGGCAAGGAAATATAAAAAATGAATTTAAAAGGATATTTTGGACCCATCAGAATTCATGGGGTCCAAACATAGAAATTCAATATCATTCATCATTTGCCAGAAGAGATAAATCACCTTCAGAAATCTAGAAATTAAAGTGTTACTTTCAAAGTTAGAAAATGAGATGCATTCTTAATTACCTCTAGTCATTCAGTATTAAACTTTCTCATATCATTTGCTTTCTCAGGAAAATAATGAACTTGAACTCTTCTCTCTCTATTCCTTGACAATAATAATAACTGATGTTTATTTAGAGCTTCAGTTTGCATCACATTTTGCAGACATTACCTCATTTGAACCTTTCAAAAAAGTTACTATACCTATTTCCATGCTAAGCTGACAGATAAGGAGAGATTAAGTTATATGACCAAGGTAACACAACTCTTGAGTCAAAGATGGAAGTTTTTCTGCCTTGATGTTCACTATGCCACCTGACTCCCTATTCTAAATTATTTGTTATTGTTCAGTTCTTTCAATCAACCCCATTTGGGGTTTTCTTGGCAAAGATATTAAAGTTATTTGCCATTTCCTTCTCCAGTTCATTTTACAGATGAGGCAAATAGGGTTAAGTGACTTATCCAGGGTCACTGAGGTCAGATTGAACTATGTCTTGATTACAGATTGACAATTTTTCCCTCTAGCAGAATATTTCCTTCTACTCCTAACTCTGGATTTTTAGGACTTCAGTTTCTCTGTTCTAACCATCCTAAACTTGCACTACTATATTAGCTTTCTAGCTGATTTTTCCTTGCTTATAGCATCTTCCTCTTCCAATCTCTTTCACATACTCATCAAAAAAGTCTCATTTCCTTAAGTGGCATTTTGGCCATATCATTTCCCTACTTAGGTACCTACTAGGGTCCCCTGTTCTCTTTCATGTCACATTCAAATTCATTTTTTCATTAATTATTATTTACATTGTACTTTGACTTTCCCATAATACCTTAATGTTTACAAAGTACCTACATATACATTTTTATTCTTGTAACAACTCTGTGAGGTAAATTCTCCAGGGATTATTCTTATATCTTCATTTTAGAGCTCAAATAGATACTCAGAAAAATCAAGGGTTTTACCCTGGTGGCCTAGCTCCCGAGGTTTTGTGCTGGAATTTGAGGCCAGATCTGTTCTGTTTTCAATACTTTTTTTCTATTATACCATGTTCCTTCATAGATCTTGATCAAATGGTTTCCCTCCAATTTCCTTTTATTATACTTCTGCTTGCATCTTTGCAATGTCTAAGCACATTTGCTTACTATTTCTTTTTCACTTCTGTTCTAAGATTTCAAAATTTTATTCCTTTTACTAAATATGCTTATATCTCTTTTTGAGTCTTTCTCCTTTTAAAGATACTTCTCTCTTTTAAAAAGACTATTCTGATTAATTTCACCAATATCTATTGAGCCCAGTCCTCCAGAAACTATTCATCTTTCATATATGTTAATGACCATATTATCCCAAATGAATGAAAACTAGAAGATTCTTAAACTCAAAAATTGAAGCTCAAATTGTGGGACAAGAGGTGGTAGGGTTGAGATTTAGTTGACATCCTCTCCTATGGTAGCTCATAGTTGCTTTCTTTACTTAATTCGTTTAATCATAAAACTGATCCTGAGTATGAGATAATTCAGTTTCATTAAGTTTCATGAACATTTAAAAATGCCCGAAGTGAGTAGTGAAGAGAAGTACCTAGTAGATAAAAGCCTGGATTTAGATTAAGGAAGGCTTGGCTTCAAGACCTGCCTCACATAGCTCTTAGCTGTTTGACCTGGGGAAATTGCTTAACCTCTCTCCCAGGTAACTTTCTAAAACTTCAAATTGTAGATCCAAGGTCATTAGACTCTATGGAGAAAGTTTCTACCCCAGTTGTTCCCCTATATCAATCAGATCAAAGTTATCCATGTTCCTCAGATTTCGTCCCCTCCAAAAACACAGAATCAAAGTTAAAAACAGAGTCAGTATTTTATGGTAAGATCTATAATCTCATAAAGTTGAAAATTTCCTTCAGGGAAGAAGATCAACAACCTCATCTAGCAGGATCCTGCTTATCCTATGTGCTTCTTGTCTACATCCTCCCATAAATTTCCAAGTGTCCAAGATGTGCTAGAATGGTTCCTTACTTTTTTTTTTCCTGACATTGTGATCCTACCAGTTGACTACTCTGGCTCTTCCCCTGTAACCCCTTCCCCTTAACACATGACCAACACATCTTGTCTTCCTATTTTTTAGTCCCTCAATGAAGTCTTTTATGCTTATTCTTTAGAACTTCCCCATTGGTCATTTGCTGTGGCCTGCTCTCATCTACCACAAACTCCTTAATTTTTGTATGTGTGTTATTTAGTTTTAATTCTTTGCGGACTGATGCTAGACTTAAGATAGAAACATGAAAAACAACAGAATTACTGCCCTCAAGTAACTTAGTATCTAATTAGAATATAACAATATGAATCATTTTAAATTGATTAGGAAATGTGACAGGAGATTATTTAAAGGAAAGTTAATGAGCAATGTTCAACAGAAAAAAAGGTAAGCTCAATGAGCTTTACAGTAGTTATCACAGTTCCTTAATATAAAATGGTATAGCTTCTGAATTCCTTGAAGAATTCATCAGGATGGTGCTAGTAGAAAGAATATGTTAAACAAAGAAATATTGATTACAGAAATTTAAGCAAGACAGCATAGAATGGTAGATTTTAAAGATAGGAGAAACTGTCCTACTCAAATATTTCATTTTCTCCACTTTACAGATGAGGAAACTGAGGTTCAGTTAAACTCAGGGACTTTCTCAAGTTCTTACTATTATAACAGGGCAGTCGGGATTTGACTCAGCTCCTATGATTCCAAAGCCAGAATTCTTTTCACTAGCTATTGCTACCTCCAAAAGATTATAGCACTTAATGAAGGGAAGGGTTTGAAATGGAAAAATGACAAATGTGAGGGTCAAACCTATAATACCAAAAGTGTATTGAACTTTCAAAACTAAGCTAACTGGAAAACTCCTAGATTGAAGGGAAAAAAAAGTCATTTGTCCCTTTGTTTTTCTTATCTAACTCTCAAAGGGAGGATTTTTGTTTGGGAAACATTATGGAAAGGGCTCAGTCTTCAAGATGGAGTGGAAATGAACAACTGCACTATAACTGAAAACTCTATTGAATATGCTTGTAAGAGAGAAACCAGGCACAGCATTGGATTGGATATTGGTCCATCGAATATCAGTCTTGACTCATCACGGAAGCACTTTTTTAAGCAAGTAGTTTCTTCTATTTCCCTTAATAGGGCTGCTTCCCTCCAGACTGTGCGGCACACCTGCAGGCAGGTTTCTTCTGGCATTTGCTTACAGGAAGGTCATTAAAAGGCAGTGCAAATTAGGGCAGTCCCCCTAGCAGCAGCAATTAACCTTCAGCAACCTGGCAGCAAAGCATTAACCTTCCCCATAGTTAAAGGAGCAAACAGTGAAAGAAATAATAGTCAGTCTCTCTCTCTCTCTCTCTCTCTCTCTCTCTCTCTCTCTCTCTCTCTCTCTCCTTTCTTCCTCTCCCTCCCTTTCTTCCTTTCCTTTCCTTTTTCCCTCTCTGTTCTCTCTTCCTCTGTCTTTCTCCATCTCTTCTGACTCTAGCTCTTTTTCTCTCTTTACTTTCTTCCCTTTCCTTCCTTCTCTTTCCTCTCTTTCCCTCTTTTCCTCTCTTCCTCTGTCTTTCCCCTCTCCATCTCTTTTCTCTCTGGTTCTCTCTTTCTGTCTCTGTCTCTTTCTTTCTTCTTTCTTCTTTCTGTCTCTCCCTTTCTCTGTCTTCTCTGTCTCTCTCTATGTCTTTGCCTCTTATCTCCCCTTTCTTTTTATTCCTCTTTCCTTCTCCCTCTCTCTTTTTCCTTATTCTGACTTTGTTAACTCTGCTTCATTTTTGGGAAAGCTTAGGAATCCCATATATCAAATAAGAAAATAAGATGGTGACTGTACAATTTTGTCAGGGTTGAAATGTCAATGACGGCAACTGGACAGGACCACTGCAGCCTACCATCCAGGCTTTTTTCTTTCTTTTCTTTTTTTTTTTGCTCCAGGCCCACCCCAAGGAGAGATCCTGGTGCCAGTACTGATGCCTCCTGGCTAGTCGCCATGTTGTGACAGGTGCCACTGAGGCAGGTCACCCATACAGTGCCCCTGCAGGTGCCTCATCGAGAACCCATCCATCTCTTTCACATCCTCTATTGTGAAGCAACGAAGTCTGCCCTCTCTGCAGGAGACAGTAAACAGTGAGTTAATTCATCCTTCATCCCTCGTGTCAAGTGCAAGCTGTTGATGAATGTTCAGGGATTGACATGACACTGGTCAGATTCTATCTAATGTCACCTCATGTTTTTTTCCTTCTTCTTAGTTTTAGATTTTTGTTAAGGAAGAAAACAAATTCTATACACCATTTAAAAACATTACTCTTCAGCTCCACTACCCCAAAGCATTTCATCTAGAAATGGTAAAGCTCAAAATCCAGAATAGCTACTATCAGATAGACTAATAATACTGTCCCAGATAATGCTTGCCAGGGAGTTGTGACACATTTAATTCAAAGGGCAGCTTTTGTGTTTCCCTTAACCTATTCACATTGGTACTTTTTTTTAAAGAACAGGGAAGGGTTTTTAAAATTTGATTGTAATAAATATCAAATAAAATGAACATTTCCATATTCAAAGTAGAGTAGATAATAAAGATTGTACATGAAATCATGGATATCATATCGAAGTTTTTACTTTTAAATATTTAATAAATATTTAATAATTTTTTTTGGATAACACTATTTCTAGTCTTCCATTTTCCCCACTCCTATTCTCCCTGAGGTGGGGAACAAAGGAAAAAGAAAACTCTTATAACAAATATGTATAGTCAAGAAAAACAAGTCTATACAATGACCATCTTCAAAATGCACATCATTCTGTATTTTGAAATCATCTTCTCACTGTCAGTGTGGGAACAAGAGATTATCCTTATCCCAATAGAATCCTAGTTGGTCTCTTAATTGTTCAAATTTCTTGATTCTTTCAAAATTGTTGTTGTTGTTAAGTGTTATTATTGTAATAATAGTTGTGTCAATATCACCCTGCATCAATTCATATACATCTTTGCAAGATTTTCTCTTAAAAAGCATCCTTTCATCAATTCTTATGGCACAATAATATTTTATTACTTCCATATATCATAATTTATTTAACCATTCCTCACTGGAGGGCCATCCCCTTAGTTTCTGGTGCTTTGCTGCAACAAACAGGATTGCTCCACATATTTTGGTTCATAGATCCTTCTTTCTTTGACATTTTTAGGATATAGTAGTGATATTGCTAGACCAAAAGGTATGTAGTTTACTGACTTTTGGAATATAGCTCCTAAAAAGAAGAGGAAAGTTAAAAGGATAAAATAAAGATACCAGTGGTTCCAGGCCAATTATATACATGCATTTTTTTTAGGAAAAAAGTTTATATGGAAGTTTGAAAGCTATTCTGGTTCTTCAGTAGCAAAAATCTGGGGACAAGAGATATTTTGTTTTGTTTTTAACTTCTGAAAAAAGCATTTTAGGATGATCCTGAAATTACTATGCAAAGGTGGTTCATAGAAATTCTGAGAAAATATTTACAGTGGTCATAAGAAGATACCCATGCCATGGTGATTCTTTTGGAGCAGATATTTTGGTAATGGATGGAGCTCCTGAAAAAGTGAATGGAAGTCAACATTACTACAACCTCTGAGAAAGCAGCTTTAATTGAAATATGCAAGCTGAGTTGCAGCTGTATTGGTGATTGCATATTTATTGGAACTGGACAGGAGACAAATGTGTATCTAAACTATACTATTGTAAGCTACATTGGCTAGCATCTCACCCAACCTCTATTTTATTTTTTTTTAATTATCATTACACCATTTATCATTATGACATCCCCTATGGGAACACTTCCCTGATTCCCAATCATATATTTTCTTTTTGGGACCATAAATTGTCCTTTGCTTTACACTTCCATAATGTACTTATTTTAATAATAGTTGTTTCTGTATTAATTTCCTCCCTGATCCTGATAAGCTAGACTAATTAAAACATATGCCTGTCTATTTAAACCTGTGTTTTTCATTGTCAGAAAACTTAGCAAATTGTTGGGCTAAGAGGGAAAAAATGATATTTGCAAGAGAATACAGATTTATTAAAAGGAAATAGAAAATTGCATAAGGATTGGAGTTTGAGCTTATTACAAAATCAAGAGAGATGGAAAGTATACTTTGGAGAACTTTTCCAGCTGTGGATTGATTGAGAGTGAGAGAATAGCAATGCCCTGGGGGAATGAATCCTAGAGTCCAAGGGAGAATGTGGATGTGATCTGGTAGGCAGTTTTTTTTTCTCTTTGCCACCATTTTCAGTTCTCCCCCCCCCCCCCCACTCCCATGCAGCTTAAATACCAGCAGGGTCAACTGAGAAAAAAAAAAGAATGTAAGATCAGATTTTCATATATACTACATCTGCAACTTGGGTTTTGAGCTCCTGTCTGTTCTATTTTGGAAGCATCTAGGTGATTCATGGGACTCAGGCGAATCAGAACATCCAAGTTCAAATCCTGCCTCAAACACTTACTAGCTTTTTAGGATATAGTAGTGGTATTGCTAGACTAAAAGGTATGCACAGTTTATTGACTTTTGGAATGTAGCTACTAAAAAACAGGAAAATAAAAGAATAAAGTAAAGATACCAGTGGTTGTTGTATCACCCAGGCCAACTATATATATATATATATATGTATATATCTGTATATACTTTCTTAGGAAAAAACCTTTATCTGGAATTTTGACTCTGGCCAAGTCATTTAACCTCTATTTGCTTTAATTCACTGGAGAAGGAAAAAGCAACCCCCTCCAGTATTTTTGACAGGAAAACTCCATAGTAAGCACTGGTATGCTATGGAGCTTGGGATCATGAAGAATCAGACACAACTGAACTACTCATCAACAACTGTTTTATTTTGGGAAGAGATTACCGATGAACTAGGGCATGCTTGGATCATATATGACATAGGATGGGAGATCTTGAATCCCTTGGTACAATTCCCTTACCAAGGTAGGCATATACAAATATCTGTTGAATTGATTTGACTCATGTTTGAAATATGAATAAAAAATTAGACTTTCTGTTCTTAAGTTGTAAGTTGTGTAAGCTAAGTAAGAATCCAATACTTTGCTTTTGATTGAAAAGTTTGTTTAAGTTCATTTTAGTAGCTCTCACTATTTTTGTTGAATTTTGCTACTTGAATGTACCATTTAATCACTATAGAATGGAAGCTCCTTGAGAGTAGGAACTTTTTCCCCCTTGCTACATGTTATGGTAGTTGTATGATGATGATGATCTCATTGGTAAGTAAAAACTTCCATGCTTGTCTTCTTGTTTACCTAGATTCTCTTCTTTATCTTTCTATAAAACTTACCTATAGGATTTAACCAGATTTAACCAACAATTTGGGAGCCTTTTCCTGGTTGGGGTTTTTTTTTTTTTTTTGTAAAATTTTAGGTTTTTTGCAAGGCAATGGGGTTAAGTGGCTTGCCCAAGGCCACACAGCTAGCTAATTATTAAGTGTCTGAGGCTGGATTTGGACTCAGGTACTCCTGACTCCAGGGCTGGTGCTCTATTCACTGCACCACCTAGCTGCCCCTCCTGGTTGTTTTAATCTGTTGAACACCATTACAGTATTCAGGTTATGCACCATTTGTCCCTCACTTTCAATATATAACTTGCCCAACTCATGTCTAATCATCCACAGGCTTAATCATGATTTTTATTCCTGGAGGTGTGTTGACCTACCTACACTCATTATGTGTCTGTCTCCCTCCTCCTTGGATCAACTGGAATTACAGTTTTCCCAGGATCATGGCATTCCATGGGAGAATATTGACTAAGATTGTGATCTGGGGTGGGGTACTCACGAAATAAGTCACTGCCATCACTAAATAATAATAATTTAAAATTTATATAAATTTGGTACTGTGCTAGAAACTGTAAGCAAGAGCAGCAATAGTCTCAGTCCCCTAAATCCTAACTTAAAAGGCATGCAGACCCCAATCTTTAGATGTCCATAAAGGGAGATAAGAATGGAGAAATGGCCAGAGACAGTACAACAGTAAAGCAAATCAATGACTGAAGCTAGGAAAGCCAGAGGTAGAAAACAACCTCAGACATTTACTAACTGTGTGATCCTAGGTAGGTCATTTAATCCCTTACTATTTCAGTTTTCTTATCTACAAAATTATAAGAATAGCTGCTATCTCTAAGAGTTGTTGTAAGAATAAAATGAGATAATAGAATAACTTTGCAAGCCTTAAATGACATATACATGCCAAAATAATACTAATAATAGCCATAAATGATATACTAAAAATGCCTACAACATGCTTCCAAGATACACTGAACTTAATTTTAACAAAGACTACCTAGAGGTAAACATCATTTTCTAAGTTCATATTTTTTTCTTTGTTTTTGTTTTTAAAGTAATGCTCATGCTACTGTGGGGTAAGTCAAATAACCTAAATGGTCTTCAGTTTTCTCACATATAAAATGACAGGGTTGGACAAGAGGGAGGTTTAAATTCTGAGAACAAACTAAATTGGAGGATAACACTAGTAGCTTCTTTCATATTCATCAACCAACAATTGACAGACTGCAAGGACTTTTTTTTTGCCTGAAATTGAGCAGGGGACTTCTCAGTCTTATTCCTTAGAGTTTTCCTTGAAAACTGACTGGATGCTTTTTTATGTGTGTGCACATGTGTTTGATTGATTGCTTTTCCCACCCACAGTTACAATTAGTCCCATGAAATGTCTTTGCCTTGCTTTACTTTTTGAGGAATTTGAGGAAGGGGTGATGATAATGATGGTGATTTATTCTAATTTCCTTGAAAGCTGGAGACGTGGCATTTTCATCTTGGGTTCCTGGGTCTGACACATAATAGGTATTTAATAAATGTATCTTGATTCATTTTTAAAAAGGAATGCCAATGTACAGATCAGAAAATCCAATACAGTGAATTATGGCTCCTGCCTAATGCTTGCCACTGACAACCAACCAGTTAAAACACCCCCCAAAAAAGTATTAAACGTTCTGCCATGCCAGGATGCAGACTCTGACATTGGTTGTTAAATACTTTCCTCCTCCGTGTTAAGAATGATAGGTCTGTTGCTTCTGGCAATTGGGGCAAATGAGGGGAGGGGTGACTTGACAAGGTTACTTAGCTCTGACTGGGAAATCAAGCAAAAAAAAAAAAGAAAAGAAAAGAAAGAGATGCATACAATTTAGGAAAATAAATAAACAGCCCTGACCATGCACTGGAAACCTCCATCGCCACTGGGGCTGTTGAGAAAGTCCTATTTGTCCTCTCAGTTCTTCTTTGTTTATGAGGATTTTTTTTTTGTAATCTTTGCTGGCTGATGGCACAATTTGCTTAGCCAGACAAGCAGGTACTATATGGAATAAGTTATTCTAAATAAAAAGGGTGATTAATCAAGGAAAATCAAACTGTGAGTCCCAGTATCACTCCTTCCTGCCTGGTCCCAGACTCCCAATGTGTTTATTTAGTGTCACCCATAGTCTGTCATGGCTGACCTAAAACTATCAGAAACAGCCACAATGGCAGCCAAGCATAAACAAAGATCAGAACTGAAGGTGCAGAGGGACCTCCATTCCACAGATAAGATCTATTGTTGTAATAGCCCTTGATTATAAGGACCAAAGGAGAGAGAGAGAGAAAAAAGAACCAAATATTCAGACACGTTTCTGTTTATTTATACATGAAGTGAAGGGGGGGGGAGGCAAATCATTTACAAAAAGGAAGGGAAAGAGGGAATAAGGTTTCATGGCATGTCAGAATTTCTCAACAGTTTATAAAACAAGGTTCTGTGATAGCATAGGTTTACTTGGACTCTCTTTGTTTGCTTATTGACATTTTTCAATGCATTACAATCCCAGGCTAGAGACCAGAGAGGGGGAAAATAAGAAAGGAAAAGAAGACAGAAACTGGGAGACATTATCTGGGGGAAATATTGTTTCTTTGCCATATACCTACCTGCATTGACTTTAGATTAGGGGGTACTATGGACCCTATGCAAAATAATGGTTTTTAATGCATAAAATAAAATACACATGATTACAAAGAAAATTAACTATATTGAAATAGAGGTATTTATTTCAATAAATATGTTATATAAATAATTAAATATAAATAAATAAATAGAGCTTCAATAAAGATGTAGCTTCCCATCTAAGTTCATGGATCTCAGGTTAAAAGCCACTGCTTTTAGATAATTTGAATAGTTCAAATAAAAATAGATTGGGTAGGATTCAAGGGTGTGATGGAGAAAGTTTGCATTGGTTCAAAAGTCAACTATTAAATTTTCAATGGACACTTCACAAATAGTCAAATACTACAAATAAATATTTGATTTATTGTTCTGTTGATTAATCTTAAGAAATTAATGGAGAAAATGCTGGTGTAACATATGTTAAACTTAAAAAATGTGTCACGTATACATTTTATCTTGAAAGCTGGCTGTTAAACATTTATCAGCACATCCATGGATGTGTTTCTCAAGTAAGCAAACCTCAATAGGTATTTCTTATATAGCCCAGAGCTCAAGTTTTAATTTCCTAAACCTTTTCTTACTGTTGGAGACTGACTACTGACTTTTCCTAGATCTTCTGTTTTCCAACTCTGAAAAAGGAGGCATGCAGTTCCAGATTCTCTTCATGGAAAGGTCTCTCTGAAGAAAGAGAAAGACTCCAGAAACAGTTGAACCTGAAGAAAACCAGGATTTCTTTTTTTTTAAATTCATCCATATGCATATGTATATTTTTAAGTTATAAAATTTCCCTCCACCCTCCCTTTCCATCCCCCTCCCCTCAGCGCCAAACAGTCAGGTTAACATTGTACATACATACTTTTGATAAAACATATTTATAAATTAGTCATTTTCAGTATGAGGAATTAGGATTAAGGGGAAAGAGGTACACAAGAGATAATTTTTTATAAAGTGTTCATCAGATTATGAAGGGTTGATTTTTGTTTTTGTTTTATTTTGTTTTTCTTCCTCTGGATGGGGATCAGATTATCCATAACTGGTCTAATTTGGTTGTCCTAGCTCTCTGAACTGCTGAGAGGAGCTGCTTCCTTGGAGGTTGATCATCTCACAATGTTGTGGTTAATATATACATTGTTCTCCTGCTTATGCTCCCTTCACTCAGCATCAGATCCTATAACTCATTCCATGATTCTCTAGATCCGACCATTCATAGTTTTTTATTTAACATTAATATTTCATAACTTGTTTAGCCATTTCCAATTGATGTCATTAAAGGATTTTTTGTTTTATTTTGTTTTTCTTCTCTGGATGAGGATAAAAAAATATACGTATATTTAAAAAAATCCAGTTGCCCTGAACTGCTGAGAGGAGCTGCTTCCATCGAAGTTGATTATTTGATAATGTAATTGTTAATGGGAACATTGTTCTCCCGATTGAGAAACAGGATTTCTCTGTCTTCCAGGCTCTTGTCCCATGTTTAGGCATAGGCACCTAGTAATTCTATACCCAAGGGAAAAGCCTTAGGCAAATGACCTTTAATCTTGGGTTATGTATTTGTAAGAAGTTGTCTTTTCTTTGTATGGCCTTTAGCTCTTTCTTTTCCTATACCTTTTTGAAATGAAAATTAAATAAAAACTTACTTCTAGATGCATGGAATGAACACTATACTTTAAAATGAATTGGATCTCTACATCAAGATAAAAAATGGAAAATTTACTTATACCTTTTCAAAGACCTACAAGTTCAGAGCTGTCCTGGGAATGTGTACTACCTTCATTTGATGGACTTAACAATTCGTGAAAATGTCATAGAATCAAAGAGTTAAAGCTAGAAATTATCCCAGAAATCAGTACAAGTTTCTCCCTTTGTGCATGAGGAAACTGAGGTAGGTAATGTGATTTGCCCAAGAACATAAAAATAGAAAGTATCAGAAGCTTAACTTAAATTATCTGACTTTATAGCCAGTTCCCTTTTCATTTTACCATATCATGGGGTCAAATTTACCCATTTTGGGGAAACAACAATGATATATGCTTGTCTTTGTGGGGTTCCATTTTAAATTTTAAAACAATGTTTTTTTTTTCATTTATCTCAGCTTTATTTTCAATATGGTCCCTTCCTCTCCCCTATTCCACCCATAGAGACATCGTTTTAAACAAGAAAACAAAAAAAAGAGAAAAAGAGCAGCTCAAGAAAACTAACCAACACTTCAATCAAGTTTGACATTGTGTGTTGTATTCTACTTCCATTGTCCCCCACCTCTGAAAAGATGGAAGAGAAATACATTTTCATGTCTCCTTTTTGGAACTAAGGCATTCCAATCAATAGATTGGATAAAAAGGAAGAACAGGGAACTTCAAACAGGAGACTAGTATTATGGAGAGCTGTTTTATTGTTCTCTGTTGGTCAATTACGGGGACAAATGATAGCAAGTTTTCCCCAATCTGTTTTGTGCAACCCATACCCATAATATATTTCATCCTAAAGAGTAAAGTTCTATTGTATAACACTTTGATGCTCAAAAGGGAGTTTGTTGGTAAGGTATGTGGTACTAAATATATCCATTGTGGTAACTTGACATAACTCAAGAATACAAAATTTCAATAATCTCAGTCTTACAGCAAGGAATAGGACTCTCACTCTCCTAGGGACTGGTAGAAATAGCAGCCTCTGCTCCAGGGAAGGGGAGAGATAAAGTAAAGTGTTTAACAAGAAGCTTTCCCTTAAAACTCAGAGGACCCTTTCAGCCAAGACTGTGAAAATTCCTGCTGCTGTTTTTACTTGCAGCTTTGGATGAGAGGAAATTTTCATTAGTCTATTGAACATTAGGGGATAGGTTGTGGTGACAATGATGGTGGGGAAGAACAACACCTTGAGAGAAGGATGTATTTGAAAGAAAAGGAAAGTAGAGAAAAGCAGTCATTGCCTCATTCTTCATGATAAAACCATGAAGGCAGGTTCTCAGGGCAAAGCCAGATGATCATCCCAAGACTAATATTAACTTATGAGATGCTTCAGTACATTTCCTCCCACTTTTAAAAAAATATGAATTTCTCCTTCAGAGATTCTCCAGGGTGATCAAATTTCCAGAGACACCAAGCTAGTTCTAATAGAGAGCACCACCTGTCCCTGCTTTTGTTTGAAACTCAATATGTTATTTCCTTTTCCTTGCTTCTTTTTTCTTTTCAAAGTATTGCAATCACATTCTAGACCGGAGCTGTTATTTTCATACTGTACTTATTTGTGAGGGTATTTTTAGGTTTCCATATATTATCAATTGCATTGGAGACAGTTTAGGTTGAAAAATGATCACTCTAGTCAATCTAACATCATCCATGCTGTTTTTACTTCAGCCTTAACAAGTTATCTATATTCCAGGAATATGAATTCAACTCAATTCATTCATGTAGTAAGGTCTGTACTGTGCTCTATTCTGGGGATATAACAAAAACAAAACAGTCCCTGCCCTTAAAGAGTTTATATGTTGAGAAGGAAAAGAAAAGCCCCTTTACATGTCCATGTTTATTTCAATCCATCAGAGTTCTTAACCTTTTAGTGTGTCATGAATGTCTTTAGCAGATTAGTGAATCTATGGAGCCCTTCTTAGAGAATGTTTGTTATCTCCATTTATGATTGAAGGAAGTGCTGTCTTTTATTTAGAGGGCAGTGAAAATAAAGATGTATTTTTTTTCCCTATTGAAATTCACATACCACCTGAAATCTATCCCTAGATCTATGGACTACAGGTTAAGAAGTCCTGATCTAAATATTTTCTAATTATTTTTAAATCTTGCCTCTTCCACAAATTGAATTGCAGGAGAAGGAGTCATGGACTTGAAGTCAGGAGGAGTTTGGCTTTGAAATTTGCTTTTTTCAATTTGTTAATTGTGAAGGTAAGTCACAACCTTTTGGGAGCCTATTTCCCCATCTGGAAATTAGGGATATTAATTCCTCTAGTACTTCCCTCACAGATTCACAGAAATCAAATAAAATAATATAACATACACTGATACAAGGAGTCCTAAAATCTTAGTGCAATTGAAAATTCTAATAGCTTAAAATCTTAATGTCCTCAAAATATTCATCATTTTCCTAATTTGAGAATTTTGAGGGAGGTATTTCAGATTTTATTATCTCTATTTTATATGCAAGGAAGTCAAAACTAAGAGAGACTAAGTAATTTGCCCCTGCTGACAAAGTTACCAGAGACCAAGGTAAATTTTGAGCTAGTTTTTCTAGGTCCAGATAGTAGATGTCAGAAGTACATTGAAAACTTTAAAGATCTTATACATGTCAATTACTATAATTTGAAGTCAGAGAATCTGGGTTTAAAACCTTGATTCTGACTAATGGTAGAACTTGGGCATGGACATCAGTGATGGTTGTTTCACCTCCCCCCCAACATTTGTGAAATGAGGGAAGTAATTAGGCGATCCCTAAGATTTCTTCCAATTCTGAAGCCAATGATCCCAAGTCTTCCCTGATTAAGGCTATATTGGCATGGGGGTAATCAAATAGAATTGAAATGGGAAGATTTCTTTTAACTTGTTCATCTACTTCTGCCTATATGGGGCTGTTTGGACCTAAATTAGAACTTACCCTATATCATGGTCAGTGTCAGAGATAAAGAGACAATGTAAACTAAAAATTGTTAACCATAGGCTACAATTATGATTAAGCTAAGAGCTAAAGAATTAGAATTCTGTTTTTAATTTTTTATGCTTCTACTATATATTTGGTAGCAGATATGAGACTATATTTCTTGAATATATATCAGATAAGTTTAAAAAAATTAATAGTGTTTTTTTTCCAATTACATCTAAGGACAATTTTCAACAATCATTTTTTGAAAGATTTTGAGTTTCAAATTTTTTCCTTCCTCTTCCCTCCCAAGACAGCAAATATATATATATATATATATATATATATATATATATGTATTATATATGTGCAATCATGTAAAACATATTGCACGCTAATCATGCTGTGAAAGAAGACAGAGAACAAAAGGAAAAAAGCCCCAAAGTGAAAATAGAATGTTTGGATCTGAATTCAGACTCTGTTAGTTCTTTCTTTGGATGTGGATAGCATTTTTTCATCATGAGTCTTCTGGAATTGTCTTGGATCATTGTATTGATGAGAAAAGTTAAGTCAATCATAGTGATAACAGATGAGTATTAACCATCTTTACAATATGTTAATTGATTCTTACACTTCTGTGAAGAAATGCAAAACTATGATATTTGATCATCAATATGAAAAATAAAAGATATCTCAATTTATTCCTGAACACTAACTGACTTTGATGGATATAAGAAATTTACTTGAAACAAACAAAAAAATTAGTTTTTAATAATAGAAATATAAATAGAATACAAATGATTAAATGTGATAAATATTCTCTATTGTTATTTCTAGGGGCTAAGGTTAATGAGACAGCACTTCAGATGGGTGTCATATCTAAAATGCTTTCCTAACCTGTTTCAGAAGCAGTTAGGTGGTTAATGTATGGAATATTGATCTGAAATGAGGAAGAATTAAATTCAAGCCTTGTCTCAATCACTTACTAGCTGGATTATCTTGAATGTCTCTTAACCTTTGTCTGCCTTAGTTTTCTCAACTGTAAGAGAATAATTGTAGCACCTACATCACAGGATTATGAGGATCAAATATGTTTTTCCTTTTGTAAACCTTAAAGTAGTATAATTAAAGTGTATAATTAAATTTAAAATAAATATAAAGTAATATAATATAATATAAATGTTGGTTATTGAAGACCTTATGATCATAGATTCCTTTAAGACCAGAAAACTACTATTCACAGCATAACCAATAGTAGAAAAGATGCCCAGAACCCTAGGTTAAAACAAATATGCACATAACTAATTTCCCAAATGTTCCCAAGAGAGAGACACACTGGGGTATGTGCTCATCATGATAGGCTTCCAGGAATTCTGAGAATATAGACACAACCCTCCATAATGAACTCAATGGTTCACTATGATCATTGTTTTCTCTGAAAGCAACTGAAGTAACCATAATAGTGCCTGCTCTTTAACTCTCTCCAAAGTCTCTTTTTTCCCCCTTTTTATTTCTGATACAAAATCCCATCCTTATACAGCTTCAATAGCCCTCAATGTCTCTCAGAAAGTAATACCTTAGCATTGCCCCTTGCTATCCATAGTCCTGAATCAACTCAGATCTTAGTTTATATGACTATTGACCTTGGTGGTAACAGCTGTAAAATGGTAGTTTCAATTTTTCTATCATTGTCAGATAAATTTGTCAGGTACATAAGAATTTTGCGATTTGGTCAGATCACCTGCCATAACCTTGTTTAATCAGTATTGTATCATTATATGTGAAGACAGCTGCTGAGTGGGACAGTACAAAGATGGACCAGGAGTCTGATGCTTGTCTGTGAAATGCATGCTTCCAGGATATTCAGAATTGAATGCTCAGATCCTCTCAGAGACATGGTCTCTGGATGTCCAGTTTAGAGGGTGGAATAACAGCAGAGAAGAAAATGGCCATGGTCAAGTACATGACTGCATGGAATTTGGAGCTCAGTGGCTTAAATTCTCCTGCAAATGTATTCCTTGGGGTGGAAGAACAGTACAAAAAATAAGTCCAGAAAGTCAAAGAGGAAGCAGGATTCCATTCAAGCAGGTTCATCTATAACAAGGTTGTTATCATAATTTCTGGAAAAGAGACTAGCAACTTTCTGTCTTGTTCTCAGTCTCCTGACCAAGTGTGAGAGGAAAGAGTTAGTAGGGTTAGGTTATATGGGCTGGGAGACAGACAGGCCTTGTCTTTTAGCTCACCAGGTAAATGGAGCAGTTGATTATAACAGAAGAAGCTTCTTTTGTTAGACCAGAGACTAAACTACCAGTCATTGAGGGTTCCTGAGGGGCAGAAATTATGTTTTAGTTACATATTATATGATATTCGGGGAAATATTTTTACCTAGAAGACAGATATCTGATTATGTTTAAATTCCATTATTCTTTTGCCCTCTAGTTTTTAGTCAACTAGGGAAAACGTGGCATGAACAAAAAATATGATATATACAGAGTAGATAGGAATAAAATAGGGTGATGGAGAATAGATGCTAAGAACTATTCATTTTTTAATTGCAATTTTATTTTATTTTTTCAATTACATGCAATAGTAATTGTCCAACCTTCCTCCATTTGCAAATTTATGGATTTCACATTTTTCTACTACTCTCTCTTGCCTGCCTCCCTCCCCAAGGTGGCAAATGCTCAGGTAAAAGTTGTACATGTACTTCATGTCTAATATATTTACATATTAATAATGTTGTAAAAGAGGAATTAGAACTAAGGAGAAAGAAAAACTATGATAAAGGAAGGGAAAAGATTAAAAAAGTTTTTAAAAAAAAGTGAATATAGTGTGCATGATTTTTTCCCTTCTGGATGTGGATAACATGGTCCATAGCAGGTCTCTCAAGGTTGTCCTTGATCTCTGAACTGCTGAGAGGAGCTGCATCCATCATAGTTGATCATCTCACTGTGTTGTTAATGTATACAATGTTCTCTTGATGTAATTCTTTCCATGTATCTTTAAAGTCATGATTTCTAATAGAACAACAATACTCATAACATTCATATACCATAACTTATTCATCCTTTCCCCCATTTAATGGGCATTCCCTCTATTTCTAATTCTATGACCCTACAAAAAGAATTGCTATTAATATTTTTGAACATGAAACTTTTCCCATTTTTTGATGATTTCTTTGCATCTAGTATTGCTATTGCTGGGTCAAAGAGTATGATCACTTTTATTGTTCTTTATGCATAATTTCAGATTGCTATCCAAAATGACTGGATCAGTTCATGACTCCAAGAAGGGTGTATTAATGTCCCATTGCTTTTCAACATTGATCATTTTCCTCTTTTTGTCATTTTAGTCAATCTGATATGTATGAGGTGGTACCTCATAGTTATTTTAATTTGCATTTCTCTAATCAATAATATCAATATTTGATATTTAATTTCTTCATCTGAAAACTGTCTGTTTATATCCTTTGATTTATAAATTTGGGGGATGAATTGTAATCTTATAAATTTAATTCAGTTCTCCATATACTTATCAGAAACATTAGCTGTGAAAACTGTTTCCTAGTTTTCTGCCTTCCTTCTAATTTTGGCAACATTAGTTCCAAAAAATTTTTAATTTAATATAGTGAAAATCATTCATTTTGCAATTTATAATTTCTCTATTTCTTGTTTTGTTATAAATTTCCCTTCTTTCCAAACACTCAGCCGTTAAAGTATTTTTGTTTTCTTATTTGGTCTATGGTATTACCCTTTATATCTAAATCCTGTACCCAGTTTTGATCTTATTTTGATAGGACTATTCATCGTTAAGGATCATTCATAGGTGTTGCAGTATATATATATATATATATATATATATATATATATATATATATATATATATGTATATGTATATATATAATATATATGTATGTATGTATATATATATGTGTGTGTGTGTGTGTGTGTGTGTGTTTGTGTGTGTGTATATGTATATATATGTATATATGGAAGGACCTGGTGTAAGAAAGACATCTTCCTGAGTTCAAATTTGGCCTCAGATGACAATTACTAGCTGTGTGACCTTGGGCAAGTCATTTAACTCTTTTGCCTCAGTTTCTTCATCTGTCAAATGAGCTAGTGAACGAAATGGCAAACCATTGTTGCCAAGAAAACCTCAAATGGGGTCATAAAGAGTTGGACATGACTGAAACAAGTGAACAGCCACAGCAACAAATCCTGTTATGGAGTCTAGCATGAGGACTTACTTGCCCACAGTTGGTGCTCAATAAATATTTATTGAAGGATTGTTAGAAAGAATGGTATTGGGTATTAGCTTGGTGCTAAGATTTTATGCAGCCATTTAAATTTAAAGCTGTTTTGTAAACATTAAGGAAATGAACAGAAATTGCAGTATGGTATAGTAGAAAGAGACTCATATTTTGGTGTCAGAGGACCTGGTCTCAAATTCTGATTCTGCTGTTTACTACCTATGTGACCTTGTACAAACCCTTGCATCTCTCTGGGTCTTAGCTTTCTTACCTGTGAAATCAGAATTGAGCCAGATAGTCTCTATTGGTCTATTATCTAGCTAAATTGCTAGATAATAATGTGATCCCCAGGTTTTACTAAAAGATTTATTATCTTATTATAATGCAGTGTGATGTGGCAAAGTGTGGCCTATCCATGGAACAACAAGTTTTGGATGGATTTGGTTCTGAGACTGTGTGATCTTTGACCACTTCAACTCTTTGACTCTTAATTTATTGAACCATAATATTTATTCCTAGGAGGATGTAAGCACCTTGAGTGTAGGGTCTATTTCATTTTTTCTTTATATCTCTAGTCCCTAAAGTACTCTAGTATAGGGGCTAGCTCAGATTAGGTTTTTGCTGAATTTGATTGATTTGAATTATGAGTTTTCCTTATCTATAAAATGAGTGGATTAGATGGGTTGATTTTTACAATCTTCTTCTTCTGTGATCCTATGAATACATTGTTATTCCATTTCTTTTGAAATCAAAATAGGCAAAATCATCTATGGAACCCTCAGAGTTAGGTCTCCCTCTTCTACATATACAATTGAAAATCTCAAATTTATATTGACTCACCCAGATCCCTACCTGCCTCTGCCATTTCTTTAAATTCACAACTAGACTTTATAAGCACTACTGCTGTATATTTTTTTCTTTAGACCAACAGTTTGGTGATGAGAATGGGATTGATGCCTCAATAGAAATAAAATAGGAGAGAAAAACAGACAGCCTCTGAAAGGGGAAACAGTCTTGAGTTGAGCTGTTGCTCTGTAGAATTTTTTTTTAGCAAAAATAATTAAGAGAGTTTCTAAAAGTAAATAACATTAAGGTAGGCAGGCCAGAAATAAGCACGGTTTGAGTCAGTGGTCAGTCTGAGACATTTTTTCTGATGAAGACCCTGTGGCACCAAGAAAAACCAGGAAAGTAGGGGTTTAATGTTCTCTCTAATGTGTTGAAATTTTTATTCGCCTAAGAAAAATGTCTCATCTAAAAGATAAACTAGAGTGTTTGAGACCACAAATACCATTCAGGTGAAGAGTTATTTGCAGGGCTAAAAGGCTGTGTTGTATAAGTCTGATGTTCCTTCATAGATAGGATAATAGATCAATGTTTGTCTTTGTGTGTGTGTGTGTGTGTGTGTGTGTGTGTGTGTGTGTGTGTGTGTGTGTGTGTGTGTTGGTAGAAGTTAGTAATAGGAAAATGCATTAACAATTTGAGGCCATAGGGAAAATTTTTTTTCTTAGGGAATGGTTCCAAATTTTGTGTATTAAAAAGGCTAGCAGTTAATTGCTGTTTTTAAAAAAGCCCTTCAGTGCCATTGTTGGGGCTTATCTACCCCAGGGTCTCATAAGATAGGGAAGCATTATTATTACTGGTATAGTCATTATTAATATTAACAACAATAATAAAACATTGTTATTCCTATTTCAGAGGGGAAAGACACTGAAACAGAGACTTAATGCCACAACAGCAGGGTGATCAATCAACAGTTGTTTATTAAGCAGTGAAGCAAGTAAAGCTGGTGTGAGAACAGGCAATATTACACTCCCTTGCTAAAGTAACCATTTTTAGACAGGCTTGGAAAAACTTGGATAGGTCATTAGGAAGCTGAAAAAGGTTGTGGTGGTGGTGGTGGTGAACCAAAACTAACCCCCCAAACGAACCAAATTTCTCTGATATTCTAAAACTCAATTCAAAGGATTCAAGGAGAGCAACCTAGGTTTTGTTCACAAATCCACCAATTGGGGAAAAAAATCAGTTATATTCCTTGCTGTTTGACATCTGGGGCTTTCAACAAAGAGCGGTAGGTTCAAGAAATTCCAGAGCTGAAAGATTCTGTGTTCAGGGACAGGACATTAAAATCCCGTTGAGTTCTAACCATAGTGAATGGAAGGAAGCTTGCTGCAGACTTCCCTTCTCTGCTGCCCTGTCCCTCCCCTTCATCCCTTTTCCTAGGAAGAAAGTTCACACAGGAGACTTAGCAATGTAGTATCATGTTTCTTATTTTTGAAATAAGAAGCTAGGATAATTATACTTTAGAATACTCACTTCTAGAAGAATAAAATGAGTAATCTCTTTCCCTTTGTTTAGAGACTGTCTCTACAACTTTCTTTTAACTCCTTTCCTTTCACTCCTTTCCTTCCTATTCCCCTTTCCCTCCTCCTTCCCTCCCATTTTCCTTCCTTCCTTCCTTCCTTCCTTCCTTCCTTCCTTCCTTCCTTCCTTCCTTCCCTCCTCCCTTTCCTCTTGCATTCTTTCCTTCCTCTGTCTCTTCTCTTTGCCTCCATCCCTAATACTTAATCATTCTATACAATATTGAGAAATAATAAATTTACAAAACAGATTCATGAAGGATGATTATTCTTTCAATTTTTAAATTTTCTTTATTTTTCTAACTATATGTAATGATAGTTTTCAACAATCATTTTTAAAAAATATTTTTCTCCCTCTCCTCCCCCCTTAACAGAAAGTAATGTAATATGGGCTCTATATCTATAACCATGCTATACATTGATCCATATTAATCATGTTATGAAAGAATCACATCCAAACAGAAGAAAAAAGAGAGGAAAAACCATAATTCATAACACAAGTTTTTAAAAAAAATTTGCAGGAAGCAAACTTTGGTCTGCATTTAAACTCCACAATTTAGTATTGTCTTTAGTACTGCAGAAATGATCAAGTCCAATATAGTTGATCCTCTCCCTATGTTGCTGTTAGTGTGTGTAATGTTCTGGTTCTGCTTGAGAGGTGATTATTCTTATTTAAAAAAGTCTTCACTTTATTATCTATATTGAGTTCTTCTAGTACATATAAGTATTTGTTACAACAGTAAGTGTATCTGACCAATATGTTTCCCCCTCTATATCTTGTATGAACATAATTATTTGAATGTTGTCTCTCCTATTAGACTATGAACTCTGAGGAAAGGGATTATTTACCTTTGTCTCCCTAGCGCTTAACACAGTGCCTGACTAGTATTAAGAGCTTAATAGATGCTTATTGACTTACTCCTTCAGGATTTGTGAAATGCTGAATGCATTGTTTCATTTGAACCTCAAAACGGTCCCATGATGTAGGTGCCACAAGGATTATCTCCATTTTACAGATGAGGAAACTGAAGTTTAAAAAACTCCCTATATTTATGCAGCTAGTAAATATACTAAGTGGTATTAAATGTCAGTTCTTTCTGATCTGTAGTCTAGCACTCTGCCAACTATCTCATAAATTATGAAAGATTAATCTGAGAAAGATCATAGAACAATAGTTCTAGAGTTGGAAAGAGCCTCCAAGGCTATCTAACCCAACTCTTCTAGCTCTCTATTTTATGGGTAAAAAAAATTCAATTGCCATGGACATTAAATGTCTTGCTAAAGTTCAAAGAGACCGAACATCAGCAGTGGGATGTGATTCTCTAAAAGTTATCTAAATCAGTGAGAAAATGGGATCTGTTCTACTAATATTTAATTTACGTATTTTCTACCACTTAGAATTCCTGGGTGGTGTATAATATAGACCAAAACTCCCTTCCCTGACTACCATTCTCTGTCCTTTCATATCCATTTTGTGAGCTTCATTCCTTCTCTGTCCCTCTTTCTCCCTATTTTATGTTTCCATATCAGATTCTGCAACCCTCATTCTTATTGTTAATAAAGCATCTTTTATATTAGATATATGCCCTCTTTTCAGAAATCACTTTGCAAATGATGTCTTATATTTATATTTCCCTATCCATGTTCTTTCTTCCTAATAGCATTTATCATTGAGATAAGGGACTATTTCATTTTTATCTTTGTATTACCAGCACCTAAATGAGTGCCAGGTATACAATAGATGATTACTAAATGTATGTGGAATTCAATATGACTTTTTAGGGAGTCACATCTATTTCTTAAAATGTAATATAACATGTATATTTAGGTAACCATGTATGAGAGGTCATGAAGGCAGTGAGTAGATTTGTCTTGAGATTTTATCTGTAGTCACTAAAAAGAAATACCTTTTATCTTTTATTTTCTTTTTATTATTTTATTCTGAACTTAAGAAATAAACATTTTCATAACATAGTAAAATAGAAAAAATGATTGTATATGAAACTGCAAATCTATTATGTACAACTTGTTATTCCTTTTAAGAGCTAGCCTAAATGTCACAGATATCAGGGTTGAAGACTCACCTTTGACACATGCTGGCTATGTCATAACTTTTCCACTTGCTCAGGTGACTCTCCAATCCTAAATTTCAGAGCAAGTGAACACCTACATTGGTCAGGGAATTTCCTCTGTCTGTACCATTGAAATCTGGTTACCCCCCCCCCCCAAGAATATGTGTCATAAGAGTGATAGTAGTCTGAATTCATCCTGTATCTTCAATTAGACTGGAAACCACTTTAGGGAGGGACCTTGTCATCATTCTTTTTTTTTTTTTTTTTTGGTAATTCATTCTCAATAACAAAGATGACTCCAATTCCCAGATATGTGATCCTTACACCTAGGTGATCAATAATGTTGAGGACCGATTGACAGATTTTAGACACTAGGCAGATCCACAGTAATAATTCATTTTATAACCATTTCCTGCCAGAAAAAAAAGTTATAAAATTACCCTGCTGCTGTCACCTTCATCCTCCTATGAGGTCATGTGCAGCTGGCATTTTCTTGGCAACTATACAATATAAACTTGTTGCCTTCTGTACATCTGTATCCAATGTGGACTGCATCAGGCCTTTTTATTTTCATTTCCTGGTTTAGAATTTCTGATGCTTTCTACCACCACTTTCTTTATTCTACCTCTCCTCCCACCCCAGTTACAGTAGGTCTGACACATTTGAAAAAAAAAACAGGGGCTGAGAGGCTGGGAACAGAATGTGAGACCCCTAAATTGCAAAACTACAATGTGGTTGGCTTTGCCTAAGGCTTCTGTTATAGGATGCACCCCATTGCACTTCAGGGGGAAAAAAGAAATTCTCGCTGAGCTTCTCTTTTAAAAAGTGAATGCTTACCCGCTGTTCAGTCCTCCTAGCCAAATTCTAATGACTCTTTGCAAATAAAACAGGTGCAACCAAAGTATCCAGGGACGCAGGTATTTAAGATTTCCCTCTGACTGTGAGAATCATAGGAAAAGTCTGAAGAAGTGGGTCACAAAGCAAGGGAAAGGAACGCTTTGGTCCGGCAAGATATTCAGCGCTAATACAGTGTGTGGAAACTGTATAATGAGAAGAGGCTCATGTGAATCAGATGTTGGCAAGTTATTTGGACAATTCAGAGGGTTCTACGGAGTCTGAAGTGACATTATCTGGTTGGGAAGTTCCAGTAATGAAAACGTAAATGTTGCTACTGTCTTAGCCAGGAGAGTCTATGGAACTATGGCAGATGTTAGACCTTACATGTCGGCAAGGCTTCCAGACCTCAGCCTGCTAAGAACCATGGAGATCAGTGGCTCAATTAAATTATGAGTGGAGTGAAGTTGGAAATCTTTAGAGGACATGATAGTATTCTAATTCTATGTCAGACTTATAGAATGGGTTTTTACAGTTTATATAAGGTAGTTGGTGGATGGATGGGTGGAGAGTGATTTATTAAGTATATGTATTTAGGTGGCACAGTGAATAATAATGCACTGGACCTGGAGTCAGGAGGACCTGAGTTAGAATTCTGTCTCAGTTACTTACTCAGACATATGTACAGTGGGGAAAATACTGTACTGGCCTCCCAGGGATGTGATGAGGATTAATTTTAGTAAATCTTTGTTGCTGTTCTTCGTGTCTGACTCTGGGACCATATTTGGTGTTTTCTTGGCAAAGACAGTGGAGTAGCTTGCCATTTTCTTCTCCAAATCATTTTACAAATAAGGTAATTGAGGCAAACAGGATTAAGTGACTTGCCCAGGGTTATGCAGATAATAAGTTTCTGAGGGTAGATTTGAATTCAGGAAGAAGAATCCTCCTAACTCCAGGCTATGGACTCTATCCACTGTAGCACCTGGCTGCATCTGACTCTGCAAACCTTTTAACATTATATAAATGCTATGATGATGATGATGATGAAGATGTTGATGATGTGGTAGTTTATCTCCTCTGTAAGTCAGTGAACCACTTTATGCTTGGCTTCCTGGTCTATAAAGTGAAATATTTAAATGGAAATATATAAGCAAAGTACTTTGAAAGCCATAAAAGAGGTATAAATTTGAAAAAAAATTACAAAAACAACAAATCTCACAACACAGTATTATCAGACAACCCATGTTCTAGCTTCAACTCTGCCACTAACCAGTTGGGTGATTTTGGATTCTCTACCAGTCTTTGTATTCTTTCCTCATCTAGAAAATGAAGGGGTTTGAGCTATGTAATCTCTTAGGTCCTTTCCAGCTCTAACACCCTACCCAGCCTAAAAAACCATTCTGTGTATCAGACTCTGGATTGCCTCGGTGCTGTGGGGATGAGTTGTAAAACAGGGAAGGTGTGTACACAGAAATCGCTGCGGCAATGAGGGCTCTAAATTATGAAGATGTGCACCTTGGGCTAGGGTGTCCTGGTGGCAAAATTTTTCCCACCTCGTGTTTCATTAGCTATGGGATTAGTTGAGTTACTGAAATCCCCAATGAGAGCAGGACATATAGGCTTTTCTGTGGGACCTGACACAACTGGATCTCTCACTACTTCTGGTAATGTTTGCATCTGACCTCAATTCAAATGAACCTTTTACTCTCTCTTATTCCTAATCTTACTGTTTTGTGGTACATTTTCTTATTGTTTTATATTTGCCTCTCAGTTCCTTCCACAGAGAAAATGCTTAATAAAAATTTCTTTCTTTTCAGGGATCCTGCCAAGGTTTCTTAGGGATAAGGCCATCTCTCCCTTCCTCTCTCAGTTATTTTTCACCCCTTCCCACTCATCTCATCTCAATCAGATAATAATTAATGATGTAATACCTGCGACATATTTGCAAAAACAATTTTTCTTTTAACTATGTAGAGGCAATGAGGAGGTGTGGAGAAGGGGGCTGTTTTTCAAATCCAAATTTTGAAAGCTACCATTTTTGTGACCTTAGACAAGTAACATTGATTCTCTAGGCTCCAGTTTCCTAAACTGTAAAATGATAGGGTTGGATCAAGTGATCTGATTTAAAGCTAGGTAGACATTTATTAGTGCTGTGGTCCCAGGCAAGTCACTTAACCTCGACCTGCCTCAGTTTCCTCACCTGTAAAATGGGAATAATAATAATAATAATAATAATAACACTTATCTTCTAGGGTCATTGTGAGGATCAAAGGAGAAAATATTTGTAAAGTGATTTGAAAACTTTGGAAATCTATATAAACAATATTATTATTATTATCATTGATAATAAAATATTCAATTAGAGAGTAGCCTTTTCACCTGAAAACATTCCCACATGGTGCAAATTTTCTTTCAATTTGATTAACATTTGTTAAGCATTATATTTATTATCTATTGTGGCCCTAGCACTCCTCTTTGGGAACTGACCTGTACAAGCAACTACTCTAAAGGAAGAGATGAATGGGAAAAAAAAAACTATCAATCATATTATTTCATGTAATTTTGGGTAATAGTCCAATTACTTCATTTAATAAATGAGGAAATGGGAGAAGAAGAAGTTGAAATGACTTGCCAAATGGTTCATGTTAATAAGTAAGCAGAGCCTGCATTTGATCCCACCTAATTGAAAGTGTTCTTTCCCTCTTTAAATTTTCCTAGAGGAACATCCTAGAGGACTTTGCTTGACTATTCATAGTCACTACCTACCTTGTATTCACTTAGTTGTATATAAAAACACATTCTCTCTCCAACTATAAGCCACCTGAGGTCAGGAGATAATTTGTTTTTGTCTTTGTAGCCCCAGCACTCAATACAGGGCCTTGAACATAGCAGATGTCTGGTAAATATTTATTACATGGAATTGAGGGAGAGCTGGAATTTGAACCCAGTATCCTTTGATTCCAAATCCAATACTCTCTTGCTCTCATGAATTGTTTTATGGCAATAACTGACAGGGATAATTAATGAAGGCTTGTGTGGAGTACTTAACAACCACAGGGCCACCTAAATAAAAGGAAATAATGAGGAAGAGAGAAGCAGTCACATAGATACTTAATATACTCAACATACCTTCATATCATAGCAACTGATATTATTTTTCTACTGGTTTTCATTTATTTAGTTAGTTACATTTTTTCATATGTTGTAAAAACATGTGAGTGAAAACTAGAATAGATATCATTTTATTATCATCTTCCTTCCTTCCTTCCCTCCCTCCCTCCTTTCTTCCTTCCCTCCTTCCTCCCTCACTTCCCTCCTTCCTCCCTCCCTTTCCTCCTTCCTTCCTTCCTTCCTTCCTTCCTTCCTTCCTTCCTTCCTTCCTTCCCTCCTTCCCTCCTTCCCTCCTTCCTTCCATCCCTCCCCTCCTTCCCTCCCTCCCCTCCTTCCTCCCTCCCTTCCCTCCTTCCTCCCTCACTTTCCTCCTTCCTTCCTTCCTTCCTTCCTTCCTTCCTTCCTTCCTTCCTTCCTTCCTTCCTTCCTTCCTTCCTCTCTCCACATTTAGAGTTTCACAATATGCCCATAAAAACTTTGCTCTAGGTTGAAGTTTGGCAAATGAAGTGAAGTCCCAGCCTTGTATGGATGTGTTATACCAAATTTTAAGACATACTGAGAACTAGATTCAATGTGGAAGGTACCATAAATCATGATAAACTTTAGAGCAAAAATCCTTTTTTTACATTGACTAGCTACAAGGTTATTTGGCACAATTTAGTTCTAGTGCATAAAATAGGCATCACAATCCATGAAGAGGATTTGGTAATTTTTAACAATTTAGAAGGCATTTTTAAGGACTTATTCCTACTTCAACTACAATGTATTCCTATTTTTTTGTACTTTAAATAATCCATTTATATTGAAGTGGAGGTAAAAATTTCCTTTGTACACGGTAGGAAGCATTCTCTCTTACTTACTAATCTATATTCCAGTTGTTTCAACTAATATTATTTGACTTGGTTTTGTGATGGAAGGAAGAGACATAGCAGAGAATTCCATAATAAGTTGCCCATAGACATCCTGGTGGGTGAGAGAGAGGTATTAAGGTTGCCCTTGGTTTGTTTTTTATTTTTTTGCTCTTTCCCCTTCTTAATAGATCTTACAGAACTTAGAGAAGAGAGAGAAAAAGAACAATAACCTCAACACCTCTCCCTCACCCTGCCTCCAAGATGTCTATGAGTATTTTATCATGGAACTTTCATTTTGTCTCTTCTTTCTACTATGAAAAACAAGATAAGATAATTTTGGTTGAATATATCATTCATATTCTTAAGGTTATAGCTTAAATATTGCCTTATATTGAGCTAGCAAGTTCCTTTTGTCTGAAGTTGCCTTAATGCTTCAAGGCATCCCTGTGATTAAGGGAAGACACACACATATTTGATTGTCTATCCTAAAGACAGATTAGAAGGAGGGAGGGAGAGAGGGAGACCTTATTGAGAGAAGGAAATTGGTATTTAGAATAGCAATCTTATATCTAGATAAAAGAATCTTGTAAGAACAACAGATTCCAACTCATTTTGCCAATCTTATTATTATTGAATATTTTTCTTTCTGTCATATATTAGCAGATGATGCCTATGAAGATTATTTTCAAAGTTAAGAAATATTTTCAGTGCATCTCTTTTTTGAAATTGAGTTCTCATTCCCTTTCCCCTTGTCTCCTTTGCTGTAGTTTTGGCTATTATTATTAAGACTTTCAGAATTGTTTTGGTCATTCTTGTCAAGGAGATGAGGGAGATTTTTTTAAAATCTAATAAGCTGCCCTTCAAACTAAGCATCTAACATATTTATCATAGTTCTTCAGGTATTTCAGGAAACCTACCAAGAATAATTTTATTTCTTCTGAAAGGATTTCCGAAAATCATTATAACATCATTCTTCCCTTGCCCTAGTTCAGCATCTGATGAAGACAATTATGTCAAAATGGCTTTTCTTCTTTGTTATCATCCACTTTTCCTTAAAATGCATTTTCATTTTTCACCTTTGTAGCTTGTCTGCTTATTATGTGGTAAGGGATATTGTCTGGTGTTGGATTATATACAGAGAAACAGCATGGGATAGTTAATTGAGGGTTAACCCTGGAGTCAGGGAAACAGGTCAATTCTAAATATGGGATCATGAATAAGTCACTTAACTATTCAATGTCCCAAGCAGCCCTGTAATATTGAAAGAAACAAATTAGCTAAAGATCTGCATAAGAATTTTTCAAACTGGAAATTTCATGCACTATAGAAAATCAAACTACTTCTTTTCCCTTAAAAAAACTCAGCTAGTTTTGGCATGTTGAAGTAGGTAAGCATTCTGAAGTTGGAGTCAGGGAGATTTGAATTCAAATCTGGATAAATACCTATCTATAAACAAGGTCCTGGGCAAGTCATACAACTTATCTCAGTTTTAGTTTCCTCATTGACAAAATAGGAGATATGTTAATACCCATCTTACAAATAAGATAATACATTACAATATCATATAAATTCAAAAATTTATTTTCAATAATATTAATAGAAAAATATTAGTCATTGTAAAATTTAAAAATTTAATATTTTATTTTCCCCAATTACATGTAGAAACAATTTTTAGCTTGCCTTTTTTTAATTTTTGAGTTCCAAATTCCTTCCCTCTTCACTCATCCATCCCCCCCCCCCCCAGTTGAGAAGGCAAGCCATTTGATGTAGGTATACGTGTGCAGTCATGCAAAACATATTTCCATGTTAGTCATGTTGTGAAAGAAAATACGGGGGGGGGGAAGACTCCAAGAAAAATAAAGAAAAAGCATGCTTCAATCTGCATTCAGACTTTCCCTGAAATGGACAGCATTTTTCATTGTAAGTCCTTTAGAATTGTATTGGATCATTGTATTACTGAGAATAACTTAGTCATTCATAGCTGATCATCATACACTATTACTGTTATCCTTTTTTCTTTTTTAACCAAATCCATGATTTCATAGGAGTTCCTCCTGGGAGTTTTCTTCTAACAATGCAAATGTTCACCTTCTGTGAAACTTAGAGACTTAGGGAATTTCTTGAGGGCCCGGAGAAATTAAGTGATCTACCCAGGGTCACATAGCTAATATATAATATGGTCAGACTTGAATTGAAATCCTCCTAACTTTTCAGTCCTCTCTTCATTATGTTGCCTTTTGATTGTCTTCATAATACTAAGCAAGCAGAGTATGGCTAGGCATGATTACATACTTGGGCACACTAGACTCACACTCTGTGCAGTCTTATGACCACAGATAAGCATGAATTTAATTTGGTACATTTTGATTAATATTGTAATATCTTAATTCAGGAAACTGTCAGTCTTTTTGAAAAGCAGCATTACATTTCAGCCCTAGGACTCAGGTAGGATGACTCCAAAGCTCTTCTCTTTTTAATCTACTCTTATTTATCCTTTTATTGATGTTATCCAATCCCTATTCACCCCCCAGCCCCTACTAGCATTTCCTTCTCCCCCTTTTCAATGTGCTATTTTTCTCTCCTATGGCTATGAATGCCTTCACACATCATTCAGTGGAAGTGGGAAGAGAGTAGGTGGTAATGGTATATACTAGTTCAGTTCCCCTGAACTCCCCTCTGACTTCTGAAGGTATTACAGATTGGGTATGGGAATAGGGATGCAGGGTGGGATAGCATTGGCAACCCTTCTTCCCCCCCCCCCCCATCAGTGTATCCACAAGGTGCCTATACTCACCGTGTACTTGACCATCCACTAATTCTGTCATTATCATTATTTAGGTAAAAAGTGAATGTTTTCTAATGAGGGGCTAGCATAGCATGGTTCACTCATCAGGTTATACATATGAACTGGGAATCCCTTCAAAACTGTAAAGAAGCAAAGCTTTCTATTGATGGCAGGCATATATAAAGCTAACTGATATTTAATATATGTATGAACTCAAGCTAAGACAATATTCACCATCCCTTATGTGAGCTTGCCATACCTAGAATTTTGTTAATAGACAAAATGGGGAAAATACCAAAGGGACTTTGATTCTATAATTGAAGGAAACTCTTTGTGTATCTCTGAAGATAGATATCAAGCTTCAACCAAGTCAATCTAAATTATGTAAACACTTGGCTTAAGTTGGTTATAGGCATCTTATATGGGTTTCATTGTGTTCATTATCACCCAGTCAGCAAGAATTCACAATTTCCAAGTTACTGCATTCTAGTGTCCTCCCAGCTTTATAGCTACACAGAATGTAAGCTGTTTGAGATCAGCACTGGTTTTCCTAGTACTTTGCCCATAGTATTTCATATAGTACATGTCTTGAATTGGACAGAAAATGTGGTTACGTTCTATAAAGTCTACAACCAAATCAAAGTCTATATCAAATCAATACTACTATTTTTTTCTGAAAAGTGATGATAATTATTTTACATGCTCACTCTGATTTCCCACCCCATAACTCCCTTTCCTCGTCACTCTCTTAAATTTGTTTCCCCCCTTTAGACTAAGATATTCTTGAAGACAGAGATAGTCTTGGTTTTGTATTTATATCTCCAGGGCTTACCATAATGTTTGTCACATACTAAATACATTTCAGTCATTCATCCACTCTGCAAAGATATGTCATATATTGCCAGACCACCATTCATTCTTGTCCCCTTAAAGAAATATAATTATGTGAATACTTGTAAGTTCACCTTTCAGTGCAACATTTTGAAACTAATTTTTTTTCAGACTTAATTCTTAAGCCTGGAGCTTAAGACCATTCTTTTTTTTTTTTTAATTCAGCTGATTTAACTAGAAATTTAACTAGACTTTCTTATGCCCTGTACTGGAAAAAAAACCCCAACAACAAACTTTGGTAGTTTCTCTCTGGGACACACCTTATAGGATCAGTCCAAGCTACCAAGCCAACACATCAAACTCTGGGCTTGTTTATTTGATTTCATGGTATTTAGGAATTCTGGAACTGCTAGAAATTAGTGCACCCTTTCTGTCTCTCTTTCTCTCCCTCCCCCCCATTGCAATAGTCTATAAGAACGAGCAAACAAAATAGTTTACAAAATCATTCTTTACTATCAACCCAGTCTCCTGTTGTTTTTGAATATGAAAATAAGTCCGAATTCCCTGCTGTAGACTGCTGTTGGAATAAATTAATTCCTTCTTTCTCACCCTTCCACATCTGGGTTTTTGGAGATGCCTCATGTCCTCATGAGGTAAAATGTCAATCTGTGTAATGACACAGTTCCCTCCTACCCTCCATGAAAACATTGATTTTAATATTTAAAAGGTTTGTATAATTGTAAATTAGGCAGCGCCACCCAATATCATAACACACTTCATGAGAAAAAGATGCTAAATTTACTTGACCTACTTTCATCTTCATGTTTAGGAAACGGCATAGAAGAAGTAAACAGAGTAGTTGTGCCGCATGCAGGAGATGATTATTGTTTGAATTTATGATTCATGCCTTGAGCAAAATTTTGTTTGTGGCCTCATTTGCAACCATAATTTACAACTTTACTAGGGATATACTGTGTATTTGGGAGGTAATATATCAGACTTGCTTTGTACTGGAACAGTTTTCTAGCTTTGGGTATAGTATTTTCTGTGTTTCTCTTAGCTATAAAATTTCTAGGCATAACATTTATTGTAGCAAATATGGAAATTTTAAAAAAATTGTATCCCCCTTAGGAATGTCTTATTGTATTTATATGCTTATTATAGCTAAATCTAACTAGTATTTAAAGGAGTTGTTAATCCTGCAACTATCTGGTTGGGAAGGCAGGAGAAAATTAACCTTTTCGGTTTTGTGCAATATGCAGGATGGATCATTTAAAGTTGGGGTTCCACACCCCTCCCATGCTAGAAACTATTAATAGATATGATGAGGCCCAGATACTAGGTTTGTTGCTTGTTTTATTTTTTACATGCAAAGATGTTTTTCTTTCCGTAGCATGCCATAAGTAGGTTATAATACTGAGAAATGAGATTTTACTATTCTCTTTGATCCAAGATTTTACCAGAGCAAAGGCTGGAAATTTCATTGTTCTTTCTAGTTTTAATTGTCTTAAGTGTCACATTAGGAAATGCATTGGATATTTTAAAAAAGTCTAGTGCACATTTCTGAGATAGCTAGTAAGATTTTTAAATAAAATACTTTTGCATATCTTATCAGACAATTCTTGTGAATATCAGTCTTACCAAAAATGTATGAATTTTAAATTTAGAGTAATAGTTTATTCATCTAAGTAATTATATTTTTATTAATTTTAAGCTTCCATGATTCTAAATAATTAGGGCAGTGATATTTGAAGACAGCCATCTTAGAAATACAAATTAAAATATCTAAGCCAAAATTGGAGGCTACCTTTACTAAAAAAAATCTTAATTGCAAAATCTAGTTAGATTGCTAGTGAATATCTCATTAAATTACTGCTAACTGATAGAGGATTGATAGCTTATTTCTTGTCTCAATTAGTGAAGAAAGAAGTTTTATAACTGAGGGACATGTACATTAAATTTTTTTTTAAAGAAATGAGTTTATTATGCTTACACAGTTTCATTTGCTTAGGATTCTGGGATTAGAACTTGAAAAGGACCTAAAAGATCATCTGGACCGATTCCCTAATTTTTGTAAAACAGAAAACTGGTCTAGAGAAAGGAAAAAACTCACTTAATATCCCTCATTTCCTTTTGAATATAGATCTGGTAGTATTCTTTCCATTATCTCTTATGTAGATTAACCCCTCCAGCTCTAAGCCCCTTAACCAAGGACTTGGCAATAATTCTTCTGATGTAAAAAAAATCTATTATTTCCCTAACAATCCTACTGGAAAATAAAATGGTGTCTCTGATTGCTGAGACATGTATGAGCTGTCACTATGGTAGTGATACCTAGAACTGAGATGTATAAAAAAAAATGTTTCAAACATGATCTAGATGCACCCTCCATATTACTTTTCCAGTAATTATTACCTCAGCTGGTACAAATAACCACTGTAATTTTCTTAATACAGAGGAGAGCCAGGCAACACTCTTGACTAATGACAAAGTTTAAATGCCCAAGGTCAGAGTGTAAACCATTGTGATTTCCCTAAGTATTTTGAATGTTATGGGTCTTATGTAATCATTTTAATGTGAGAAGCAGGCCACGCTCTGCTGCTCCTTGCATATACTGTAAAGGAGGGAAAGAAAAGACTTAAACCCAAAATAGCTTAGCTTTAATTGAGCAAAGAGATTCACATGTGATCTGAACTTGCGGCTTTTCTAATTCCTATAGACAGCTTTGGTTGTTGTGAGATGATCCTAATTAAATTATGCAAGAGCAGTGAACTAGCTAAGCGCCTTCAGATCACCTGGTGAATTAACCCTTCCTGAACATCTGCACTGGGGTTCCAGGTCCCCCACAACAGCCCACGTTTTTCATTGTTCTTAGTGAAGAATCCTGGAAGCCGGTGTGGAGCATTTGGGACTGTAGGTGGCAGCATTGTTAGGTTTTGCAGCCGCTTAGCCCCGAGTCAGTCTATTGCTTTTCCCACCTCTTTCAGCCGGCTTCTTCACATCTATTTCTTCAGGACCCAGCCAACATCTTTAACCAACCAAGTCAGGTAAAACTTAAAAAGTAGAAGAAATGTCATAGTCAAAAAATCGGGCTTTATTCACTGAGGGCTGTGTTTCATTATATTTCTGATAATGTGGGACATTTATAATTCTGACCAGAGATTCTGTTAACTTTGAGGGGGGGGAGGGCCTGTGTCCCTGGACTAGGTGGGCGTTACCCTATTGCAAGCCACAGGCTTCAAGATGGGTCCTTTACAAAGCACAGAGAGCTTGGAAGGAGCATGGCAGTGTGGGAATATAATTAATTCAACTGCAGCAGTCCTGCTCTATTCATCTGGACAGAGTGAGAAAAGTCTATTGAATGCCTAATAAAGCAACTACCCTTTAAAAGGGGAAAGCTATATAGGGTGATGGCATTCACTTCTAGCCATTTTTTCTTCTTTATAAATCTTCGTGGTATTTTGCTCCTTACAAAGGGTCACTTTCGAAAGACAGCATGGTGTCATGGATAGAGGTTGATACTGAAGTCAGGAAAACCTGCGTTCATAATTCTACCAGAGACCTCACTTAACTGTGTAACCCTTGGCAAGTCTCTTAACTTGTCTGTGTCTCAGTTTCCTCATCTGTAAAATGAAGAATTTGAACACTAAGACTTTTCTCCGGCTCTGAATCTATGGTCCTATGACCTATTTAACCTCTTAAATTTAATGATAAAAACAGACAATCGCAGAACACTCCAAAGAAATGCTAAATTCATCGCTGGCAGATCTGGGTTCAAATTCTTACTCTGTTGCTTGCTACCCAAGTGACCTGAGGCAAGTCAGTCCTTTCCTGTAACCTTCAGTTGTCTTATTTATAAAACAAGCAGAATGGACTAGATGACTTCTAAGTTTTTTCCTAGTTCTATGGAATTAAAAAAAATAACAATCATAGACCCAGAACCAGAGGAATTTTGATTGTTCATTTATTCCAGCATCCTTATTTGGGGGAAGGTGAAACTGAAAGATCTAATGCTTTGTCTAATTAGGAAGTGTCTGAGATAGGATATGAATCTAGGTTTTCCTGACTTCAAACTCAGTTCTTTTTCCATTATATTACACTGATTCTAATTTTCCTCTTTTGTTAAAAATAGAAAAATTTTAAATAGAAAATATAGGCCAGAGAGAGGCAGTGTGACATTCTAGAAATCACAAAGACATGGGGTTCAAATTTTTCCTCAGATATTCATTGTCTGGGTGATCATGATCAAATTACTTGACCTCCCTAGGCTTAGAGGGTATAAATTACAGAGAAGTGACATACATAGGAAGGTTCTATCTAGTAGTTTATAGTGAATGAGTGAATACATAAACAAAGAAATAAAGGTCTGATGTAAGAATTGAAATGTCCCTTTTAATGGGAGATAAGAATGTGTCCTCTAAAAGTGTTATGTGATTATGAAATATGTCTTGTGGATTGGTTATAAGCTAAAAAAAAAAGATCCACAGACTGATCTTGGAATCTTTTTTTAGGCAATACTGACGGAGTCATTCATGGAAGTTAGACTTGAGAAACTTCTAGAGGCGATAATGACTTGTTTCAGTTTTTACTTGCTGACTGAGCAGTGACTGCTATGTGAGGCCTCCTATGAGGTCTTCTGTTAACTGAACCCTGGGGGAAATAGATTTTGAAGTCCAGATTGACAAAATTGTTTAAGTATTATTGAAAATATAAACCAAAATTGTTTCCTCAATAAATATAATTAGCTGTATATAGTGCAGCTTCAAGAGCAAGCACTGATGTTGGGACCAGCTCTTTAAATAAAATAGGACCTCTGTGGTCTCTGGAGGGAACACGCATAAAGCAAAGTAAATGATTTTCTGTCAACACTAAGTAGACAGGTGCTTACATTGAACAGCATTCTAATATGTCTCTGAATATTTATGTCTTCTTTTTCGAATGCAGTGCCCATGAATGTCACAGCTGTCAAACGTCTGTACACAAGAAGATAAAAAATGAAATTAATAAAAGGCAGATCAACATTTCATTTGTTTGGAACACTTTTTTTCCTCTGCTTCTTTTTTTGGGGACTCAACAGCATTTTGGTGTTTTGTTATGTCTGTATTTTCTAAAAGGCCAAAGGAAATGCAAGCTGACTGGGTGCATTTTGGGGCTGGCACCAAGGTCTGTCTTAGTATGTAAACACTAAAATAATCAATAGAATTAATGACTGGGAGCACTAGGGTCTGAAGAGTTTCTGCAAGCTATTTCCTCTGTCCATGTGACTGGTTTGCTAGGGTGCTACGAACAAAATTCTGACAGGTTGTCAGTGCCCCTGACCTGCAACTCAAGTTTGTGAGGTGAGAAGCTCTTAAATCTTTCTGTCTCTGAAACTCTAAGTTTCACTCAGCAAACAGTGCCAAGATCAACCATTCATTTTTTATCCTCCAACTTTTAGGACAACTAACTTTTAACAGCAAAAGTGACTATATAGAATTATATTGGAATAAAACCATCTATCTCAGAAAAGTTCAAAGTTATTAGAACACTGTCCTGCAGGTCCCCACTAATGGTGATTGCAAAGGCCATCTGTATATTAAGGAATGTGGTAGGATGGACTCAGCAATCACTTTCTAGACATAAATTGGTTAAGAGAAATTTTCAGTGTGTCTGGTTGCTATTAGTGCTAGTTAGTCCTCAAATGGTCTGGAAATAAAATGCAGTGGAAATAAACATTTAGGCTTTCACCCTAGAAATCTGGGCTATTTACGCCATATTGACTGAACCTTTTAGGTACAAATGTTAAGATTTTAATGACCATTCTAGCATACTTAATGATGCAAAACTCTTTTGGGTCACCTTTGAAGTAGATATCTCATGGCTGGGCATATTTTAAAGGGAGGTCAAAGACAGAAACCAATGTTCAATATGCACTCAAATATTTATTGTAAGACTTTTTAAAAATGATATTTTATTTTTCCAATTACATGTTATGAAAGTTTTTCAACACTCATCCACATGATATGCATATTTTTAAGTTACATGATTTTCTTCCACCCTCCCTTCCTACTCCCTTCCCCTCAATGGCAAACAGTCAGGTGAATATTGTACATACACATTTATGTTTAATATGTTTACAGAGTAGTCATTTTTGGTATAAGGAATTAGTATTAAGAAAAAACAAAGAAATCCATTAAATAGAAAAGAAATAAAAGAAATTTTTAAAAAAGTGAGTGTAGGTTCTGTAGGTTTTTGTTTTGTTTTTCTTCCTCTGGATGTGGATAGCATTGCCCACAACAGGTCTCCCTGGATTGTTCTAGATCTCTAAACTGCTGAGAGGAGTATTGTAAGACTTTTGAGATCAGGAAAGAATTAGAAACAAAAGTTAATGCTCATTGATTAGTAAATGGCTGAACAAATTATGATATAATAGAATATTATTAGACCTTAATAAATGATATGAGGAAAGGGAAGAGAACTGTGAAGATACATATAAATTGATGATAGGTGAAATGAATAGGACTAGGAAAACAGTATACCTAGTTGTTACAAATATCAGTGAAAATAACAATATAGGCACTATGTATTAGTGTTGACCAATACATAGAAGAAAGGAGGAAATACTTTCCTTTTGTAGTATAGATTGGGGCCGGGGGAAGCAACAATGCTTATGAGAACTATATGTTGCATGTACTATGAGATGGAGTACTTTGAAAATAGTTGTAATAAAAACAAAAGATAGCAATAAAGATTTTTAAAAATGCAGAAAATATTTCTGTTTCTGAATGTATTTTATAGAATAAATTTTCTTTTTTTTAAAAAAAAAAGGTTGGGGGGGCGGAGCCAAGATGGTGACAAAAAGGGATCGAGTTTTAGGAGCTCTCTGATAAAATTCATCAGCTAAGGACTCTAACTAAACTTTCGAGAGACAGAACCCACAGAGGGACCCAGTGAGGCAGTTCTCCTACTCAAGGTAACCGGGAAAAGAGCAGAAAGGCTCTGCTCCCCGGGATCAGAGAGGCGACCAGCCAGAGGGGTGGCCCGCCAGAGCCAAAGAACCTCAGCCTCCCGGAGGCAGCCCCAGGGAACTGGGGGTCTCAGCTCACAGCAGCGGGGAAGTCTCCAGAGCTGCACCCTGAGGAGCACCGGGCACAAAGTGGGGGAACAGCGGGGGACCTCTGCCAGAGCGAGCACGTGGAGCCCAGCCCTCAGGGCACACAGCAAGCAGCATCATCTTTCCCCAGCCCTGATCCAGGAAACAGAAGTAGGCTGAGCCCATAAGCAGGAGACCCCAGGGCATGAGCCCATTGAGCTGAGGGAGGGGAGTGAAGAAAGACTGCCTAGCTCTGTCCTCTGCCCCTGAAACAGGACTCTGGGGCTCTGACCACATTCAGATCCTGACCACAGTCTAGGACACCCCCCCAATAGAACAGCAGCCTCCCCCACATCAGCCCCTTGGCAGAGAGGGACGCTTATGGTCATTCACAGACCAGGAGGGAGGATAGAGCCTCAACACTGAGACCCTTGTGGGAGTGTCCCAAAAGTTCAAGAAACACCCCAAACCAGGCCCAGGCTGGGAAAATGAGCAAGCAGAGAAACCAAAAGAAGACTATTGAGAAATATTTTGCAAATGAGCCCAAGAAGGACCAAAATACTCAGTCTGAAGATGAGGAAGCACAAGCTCCTGCATCTAAAGACTCCAAGAAAAACAGAAATTGGGCTCAGGCTATGATAGAGCTCAAAAAAGACTTTGAAAATCAAATGAGGGAGTTGGAAGAAAAACTGGGAAAAGAAAGGAGAAAGATGCAGGAAAAACATGAAAATGAAGTCAGCAGCTTAGTCAAGGAAATCCAAAAAAAAATGCTGAAGAAAATAGCATGCTAAAAACCAGCTTAGGTCAAATGGATAGAACAGTTCAAAAAGTTATTGAGGAGAAGAATGCTTTAAAAATCAAAATTGGCCAGATGGCAAAAGAGATAAGAAAACTCTCTGAGGAGAACAAATCCTTCAGACAAAGAATAGAATTCAGGGAGATGGATGAATTTACCAGAAATCAGGAATCAATACTTCAAAACCAAAAAAAATGAAAAATTAGGAGAAAATGTGAAATGTCTCATTGAAAAAACAACTGATATGGAAAACAGACTTAGGAAAGATAATTTAAAAATTATTAGAATACCTGAAAGTCATGATCAGGAAAAGAGCCTTGACATCATTTTCAAAGAATTACTACAGGAAAATTGCCCTGATATTCTAGAAGCAGAGGGCAAAATAGAAATGGAGAGAATCCACCGATCCCCCAGAGAAAGAGATCCCCAAAAACCAACCCCTAGGAATATTATAGCCAAGTTCCAGAACTCCCAAGTCAAAGAGAAAATATTACAAGCAGCCAGAAGAAGCCAAATATCGTGGAGTTGCAGTAAGGATCACACAGGATTTAGCAGCAGCTACATTGGAAGCTCGTAGGGCTTGGAATAGAATGAACTACCCAGCAAGGCTGAATGTCCTCTTCCAGGGGAAAAAGATGGACTTCCAATGAACCAGGGGAATTTCAAAGGTTCCTTTTGGAATGGCCAGAGCTGAACAGAAGGTTTGATCTTCAGATACAGGACTCAGATGAAGCATGGAGATTGGAGGAGAGGGGGGAAATATGAGGGACTTAATGAGGATGAACTACATGTATTCCTGCATAGAAAAATGACACTGATAATACTCATATGAACCTTCTCAGTTAATAGAGCAGGTAGAGAGAGCTTTTATAGTTGAAGCACAGGAGAAAGCTGAATTTGAAGATAAAATATAGTGTAAAAATGGAGTCAATAGAAAAAAAGGGAAATGGAATGGGAGAAAGAAAAAGGAGAGGGGGAATAGTCCAAGATATTTCACATAAGATTTTTTTTATTACAATGAGCTATTGCAATGATATGGAAGGGGGGAGGCAAGGGGGAATGAGGGAAACTTTGCTCTCATCAGAGATGGCTAGGAGAGGAAACAGAAAATATACTCGATCTGGAGTAAGAAGGAGGGGGGAGCAGGGGGGAGGACGGGGGAATGTGAATAAAGGAGGAGAGGATGGACCATGGGGGGGAGAGTGGCCAGATATAACACATTTTCTTTCTTACTTCTTGCAAGGGGCTGGGAATGGAAGGCCTGCCCAGGACCACAGGGCCAGGTGGATGCTGGGCCTAAGGGGTGGTAGGGGGGCTCAGGACCTCTTGGCCCCAGGATCACGGATATGTCTGCTGTGCCACTCAGCGACCCTACAGCAGAGTCATAGTGAAAGGAGAGAGAAAATAGAGTACATGGTAGTGGAGAAATAAGAAAGGAGGGAGTTGTGATCAGCAATGGCAATGATGGAAAAATATGGAAATAACTTTTGTAATGGACTTATCATAAAGAATGAGATCCACCCATGACAGAGTTGTTGGTGTTGGAACAAAGACTCAAGCACATTTTTTGTTATAATTATTTGGGGGAGGGTGCAGGGCAAGTAGGGCTGGGTGGCCTGCCTGGGGCCACATAGCAGGGTGATCTTTGGGTGTCTGGGGCCGGATTTGGACCCAGGTGCTCCTGGCTCAAGGGCCAATGCTCTGTCTGCCACCCAGCCACCCCTACTATTATTACTATTTTATTTTATTTTGGGTCTTTTTTTTCTTTCTTTCTTTTTTTTTTTTGCAGGGCAGTGGGGATCGGGTGGCTTGCATGTCACACGGCTGGGTGATTGTTGGGTTTATGAGGCTGGATGTGGACTCGGGTGCTCGTGGCTCCAGGGCTGTTGCTTCGTCCATTGTGCCACCTGGCCATACCTACAATTATGACTATTATTTTTTATTTTAATTTTTTTCTCTCCCCTTTACTTTTTTCGCCCAAACAAGTCTATCTATATTCATGGGGGGGAGGGGTATTTTGTTTACTTGTAAACAAGAATATTTTATTAATGTAAAAAAACATTTGTACAAAATGAGAATAAAAAATAAATTAAAAAAAAAGGTTGAGTTTGGTCAGAATTGAAATTTAGTGTGTTTGAATTTGGGTGAATTGATTATTAATGTATTCCTAACTGTGGATTCAAATCATTCAATCAGTGTTCATTTTAAAAGGTAAAATTCCAGTTTTGTTCAGGTTTATTTAAATAGCTTGGGTTTTCTGGATTCTATTCCTGTTTAGAAAATCTTTAGGAAAAAACTATAGGGTGTGGCTAGGTGGTGCAGTGGATAGAGCACCGGCCCTGGAGTCAGGAGTACCTGGGTTCAAATCCGGCCTCATACACTTAATAATTACCTAGCTGTGTGGCCTTGGGCAAGCCACTTAACCCCAATGCCTTACAAAAACTAAAAAAAAAAAACAAACTCAAAAAGCAAACTATAGTCTCAGTTTTGAATAGAAAATTTTGTCTATATTTTAGGGAAAATTCATTCAGTAATTATTTAGAATATGGTGGAAAAAATCTAGATAACTTAGGTTTAAAGTTCAGCAAATTAATGTAGTTTATTTTACAAGACTATAAAGCTCAAAAATATAGGACCTGTATCTTATCTAAACTGTATTATTTTCCCCTGGAGCATAGGATAATGTTCTGAATACTATAAGTGCTTAATAACTGTTTTTACTCATTGTGGCTTTTGGTATAGGAATGCCATGACATGTGTCATGTTCCTGTTATTAAAATTGCATAATTAATATTTATTGGATAAACAGTGACTCTAATCAGCCCTTTAAGCTCTTATCTCTAAATTGGGAAGAGTATTTTTATTGGAAAGACTAAACTATTTGAAAACATTGCAACTATGAAATTGAATATAATATAATTTTTTTATTTTTTTTATTAAGTAACCTCTTTGTTCAAGTCATTGTATTAGGCACTGGGGATAGAAAAATATCAGCTCAGAATTTCATAATATGAGAACTTATGTTTTAAGGTTTGCAAAATGTTTTTTCCTTACAACATTGTGAGACCCTTACTCTCAAGAAACTTATAATCCAGTAATAGAAAAGGGAGGTAATAAGCATTTATTAAATGCCTACTATGTGTCAAAGTCTGCTTACAAATATGATCTCATTTAATTCTTGCAATTATGAGGTAGATATTATTTTCCTCACCTTCCAGCTGAGGAAATGGAGGCAAACAGATTAAGTGACTCACTCAGAGCTATAGAGATAGTAAATCTCTGAGGATGGATTTGAACCTGTTTTCCTGAATTCAACACCAGTGTTGTATCCACTCTGTCACCAGCTCTTTCAGTTGCGAGATATGAATAACTGATTCACATCAAGATATGACAAGTAAATAAGAGATATCCTCAACTGGGAAATATAGGTTTCATGAAGAAGATAGCGCCTGAGCTTTTGAAAGACAAAAGAATTTAAACAGAGATCCCATAATAGTGCATTTCAGGAATAGGGAATTCTGTGAGCAAAGGCAGGAAGTTGGGAGAGGGCAGTATGAACCCTAATGCTTATTATTGAAGATTGTTTTGTGTGTGATATTTTCAACTATATAAGCATGTTGGCGCACAGAGTCTACAAGCCATTACTAGCAGTTCATTCTAAAGTTCACTTTTCAGATCGTTTCCATATGCTCCTAATGAGGTAACTGGATGATTATCAGGAGAAAATAAATGATTAAAATGCATGAAACCCTTGCTGATACAAACACACAGACACAAAATTGGACAAACACATACAAAACAATTTTGGGTCAATATATACATGTAAAACCTTAGGTGAACAAGTTGCACTTCAGTTATAAATGTTTTTGTTTGTTTTTATTTTTGTTTGTTTTTGGGTGAAGTAAAACAGAACTCATTGAACTGATAGATTGAGGCATTTGGGATCAACAGAGAAATGAAAGTATGAAAGAGGAAAATTGGTTACTAGGACAGTTGATGAGAGCTGGAACTGAAGAAATTTTTTTTAAAAGTAGAAATTTGATGAACAAATTAATTCATTCTTCTCAACTTAGTATAGTAGATAGATAACTGACTTTGGAGCCTAGAAGAATGTGGATTTAGATCTCATATCTGACACATACTATACTATATATATATATATATATATATATATATATATATATATATATATATACATATATATATGTATATATATATATATAAAATATACTACATATATTATAGTATTCTAGTAATAGTAATTGTTATCCATTTTCAGTTCTGCAAGTATTACCTCATTTTAGCCTCACCTTGGCAGATATGTAATATTAGGTATGTAGCTATAATAATTATTTAAATTTTACAGATGAGGAAACTGAGGCCAAGAGAGACTAAGTGATTTGCCCAGGGTCACACAATTATTAAGTATCTGAGGGAGAATTTGAACTCAGGTCTTTCTGACTCCAGGACTAGATGGACATACTGTGTCTATATATGTGACCCTGGGATAGTCATAACTTCTCAGGTTACATTACTCTTTGAGTCTATAAATCAAGGACTAGGTGAAGAGCTGTATGAAATCGCAGATCTAGTCTCCTTCCCTTTTAGAACTTTACTTTTGATAGTTTAAAAAAAGAACCATAAAAAAATAGAAAAAGTTTCTAAATACACATAAACATTCTTGGAAACATTCAAAGCAAGAAACTGGGAAGACTATACATTTCCATTCATCAAAAGAAAGTAGGAGAAAAATAATGGTTCTGCAATATGTGTATTTAAAAATTATTTTATATTTAACTTATGGAATTAAAAAAAGCATTTCCATAATGTAGTCCAATTAAAAAAATTGCACATGAAACTGCAAATCTACTATGCACAACTTATAATACAACTTATCATGTAATTTGTTTTCCTTTTTTTTCTTCCCTTCCCTTCCCTCCCTACTCCTCCTTCCCTCATCCTAGAGATGGTAGATATGATGTATATTTTAAAGTTATTCTGTCCCAGTGCATCCAATGGTCACCAACTCATGGGAGAATTTTTTATACCTTTTGGCATTAAATGTATAGAAGGAAACGGAAAAAAATGTTCCTTCTTCCCTGGGACTGAAAGAGATACTAATCATTTCAAAAGTGCATACTGTCCTGTATTTATTATTTTTTAATCTTTCAAATGTCTCCTATTCTGAAGCAGATGATTTTTCCAGAGAAATGAATGAATAATAAAAACCATTTATTAAGTTCTTACAATGTCTTTAAATTGTACTAAGTTTGAGACTTGAGAGACAAAATAAGTTCAAAGAAACAAGATACCTTGACCTCAAGGATCTTATATTCTAATGAGGGAAATCCACACATAAAAGGGACTAGAAAGTGGGGCAGAATATGTTAGATATGGTTGCCAGGAAGTGATGTGAAGACCTGCTTCCAAGGAGGATAAAGCAAAAAGTTCACCCATCTAAATCCTAGGGGTTTCTGAGGTCAGTCCTTGGAGTTCCAGACCCAGCAGATGATGAGGCAGATAAGAATACTAGCTAGAGAGTAGGAAGCATGGTCTGGGGGAAAAAATGCAACATCAAACTTGTAGAAAGCCATGATTAACCAAGCTCCTTGCGACTCGTTCTGTAAATTGACTAGGTGTGTTTTCCCAGAATTTATTATAGAAGCCAGCTGCAAATTTGTATAGCCATGCTGGATGACTAAACTCATGGCTCCGAGGCCTGAGCTTGATGGATGATAGCACTGATGCATCAACCAAATGATTCTGACAAGAATGAGAATTTGGCTTGATGTAAATCTTCTTTGTTTTAAATAAAAACACAATATTTAACTATTGAGAGAGACAGCAGAGATCTTAGAGGGCAGACAAGACAGGATTGAGAGACCTAAAAACAAGGAAAGTAAGTGAGATGCAGACAAAGGACTACAGTCAATTTTTTCCAAGTTTGAGTTCTTTAGTATTACTCGGGTTTTACCAGTAATGCTGCCTTCAAACATAAAGGTGGTATTTAAACAAGGCTCTGTAATGTTTTTTGATAAGGTTGTAGGGTGGGCTGGGGATGGATTGGGAATCCTAGTCCTTGAGGACATAAAAAAGATTAATATTCCTGAGTAGACAGGCAATAATAGGAGACTTAAAGCCATCTAGGTGTTGAAGTGGAGCTATCACTGAACACAGAGTCAGGAAGGTCGGAATTCAAATTCAGCCTCAGACATTTATTAGCTATGTGACCCTGTGCAAATCACTTAACTTCTATTTGACTCAATTTCCTCAACTGCAAAATGGTAATGATAATAGCACCTACTTCAAAGATTTATTTGTGGGAATCAAATGAGATTTTTGTAAAATATTTTTTTTTTACTTTTTAAATTTTATTTAAGGCAATGGGGTCAAGTGACTTGTCCAAGGCCCCACAGCTAGGCAATTATTAAGTGTCTAAGGCTGGATTTAAACTCAGGTTCTCCTGACTCCAGGGCTGGTGCTCTATCCACTGCACCACCTAGCTGTCCCTTTTCCTAAAGTATTTAGCTGAATCCCTGCACATAGTGAACCCTTAAGAAATACTACTGTAACCCTGGTCTCAAAGGCCATTGGAATAAGATAATTCCACTTTTTGACAATGATTAATGACTGGTAGAGTGTACAAGAGCAAGAGGAAAAGTCTCTTAAGTCTTCATTGAGCCTTCTCCAAGTCAGTTTTGAGTCCATTCAGGCTCTGTGAGGCCACTAGGAACAGATGTCTTCTAAGTTTTGAGAGGGAGAAATGGAAGGAAACAATCTCCTTTCAGGTTTCTGAAGGAAAAGACTCAGGAAACACATGAGAGGAGCTGGCAATCTCCACCATATTCCTGCCTCCCCTTGCCCCCCCCCCCAGCTTGCTACATTAGAGACTTTGGGGAATGTCTCCTTGGGCAAGATCTAGTATTCTTGCTTGGTTGAGTCGAATGATCTAATGCCCAATGAAAGAACTCTTTCGTTCTGTATTTTCTTCTACATATTCTCCTCTGTATACTTTCTCTGGGTTTGGTTCTATCACCGATGTGAATAAATGGATTTCTTAGCTAAATAATATGTATGTTCATTGTGGAATTGTTTTTTATTTGGTGGTAACAGGGTCAAACCTTGGATACAAAGTTTAGGATCCTACTTCCCTCAATAATGAGCAGCAACCAGAAGTTAGATTGAACCTGAAAATCCTATCTACGAGACTAATATTGAAAGGAACAGACAGCTATAACTTTCCTACTTGCCCTCCTTACAGGAATTAGAGAAAGGTAGGGAAAGAAGAGGTAAGAGATATCTCTTCTGCCTCCCTCTGAGCCACATAAAGATACTCACCTACTATATGTGGGAAGAGGCAGCTTTCACTACACATGGTGTCTCATCACAATTATTCTCATCTCCTTGTTCCCAGTGAAAACCAATTATCTTAGGTATGACAGCCCAACTCTTTCTTGATGTATACTTCTGCTTTTCTATCACTGTGGCTCACTAAGTTGAATTGACTCATTTTTGGAAGATGAGAAAATCAGTAATCGCATTTTCCTTTTGACTTAATGGTCAATAGATATGATTGATTGAAATGAATATAATTAATATAAGTGAATAATAGGGTTCCCAGGATACTACTGTAAACATCACATGAACTTTCCAGGGTTAGTAGAAAGATTCCTTATAATGACCACCAGTAGACTTGAAGACAATGACTTTATCAGCACTCAACTTCCCTCCTCACCCCAACTTTTTTTTTTTAGCCCAAGCAGTCTAAGATCTTTGGATTAATTTTTCAGGAACTTTTTTTTTCTCCCAAATTTCTCTCTTTTCTTTTTTTTTTCCTGTTCTCCCAATCCAAGTTTACTGAATTCTTAAATTGTGGACCTTCTAACTGTATGTATAGCTCTTATGATAATTTACATGGGATCAGGGTCTGAAAAGATAACAGGATACCATAATCAGAATTTGATAGGTTTTTAATGGACATAAATGCATACAAGGATATATATGTCTTGGTATAGTTTCAAACCTCTATTAAACCTTAATACTTTTGAAGTCATTAAGACTTTCAAGATACTTTGAAAACGTATATATATATATATATATATATATATATATATATGTGTGTGTGTGTGTGTGTGTGTATATGTATATATGTATATATGTATACATATGCATACATTTCTATGTTTACGTCTCTCTCTCTCTCCCCCTCCTCTGTTCTTCTCTCCTCCTTTCCTCTCAGTCTCTCTTTCTCTCTACCACTGCAAATAATTTATGATCTTAGGCAGTTTCCCAGGGGTAACAAGAGATTAATTGACAAATTAATGGTCAGGCAGCTAATTTGCATGAGACACAAAACTTGAACTAAAGTCTTCTCCAATCCAAAGCTGGTCCTCTATATTTTTTGTTATCTTCAAAAATGTGTAAGAACTTTATATAACTTGTCTTTTGTCCAAAGCACTGTACATGCCCTCCTTTTGTAAAACCTGGAGGACAAATTTATGTCAACCAGCTTAAACTATGGAAAATAGGCCAGTACTCCTCTTGGAACAACGTCCAAGTCCTTATAACTCTAGGCAAGTACTTGTTTTTATAGCAAAGCTCAGTCTAGTCAATTAGTATGCTCTCTCTCTATATAAACATGGCCATAATTAACTGTTCAACATGGGCGCTCCCATCCAGATTTCTCCCTGGGAGTATACTCAAGGTGAATGACGTGGTTTTTCCACCACCAAATGCCACAGCAGCTTGGTTTGGTTTTTTCCCCCCCAAGTCTGTAGCTTCTACATATTTTCCTGTACCCACTAGGGTTGACAGTAAAACTGCCAAGCTCTATTATTTCCAACTGGCAGCAATTTAATACATAGTTGAGTCAGTTATTTAACTAAATAAATTGTTTAAAGTTAACTCTATTTGTAAGACCACAAGGTGTTTCTAAAATGTGCTGCCCTTTCATATCATAAACCTGGATTAGGTTTACAACCCCATTTCCCTTCAGCAGTTTATAAATCAAACAAAGGATATAGAACAATGCATAAAAATCCCCGTGAAACCACCCTGAGAGTTTTTGTTAATGACAAAAGCATACTGGGGGCTGGATTTATTCTGAGCTATGGAGGCTGAAAGTTTGACTTAAAAAAAACCTACAGCTTTTGTAAGAATTGCCAGCTCCTCAGAGAGGAGACCAGGTGCACCAGGGCTGTCTGCTATTTGCAATAGCCACAATAAGGGCAGGGAGTAAGAGATGTATGGCTCAAGGTTCCCCTGTCCACCTTCATTAACCTACTACTTCTTGGCAAGTGTTCTCAAGGCATGATGGTACAATAAGTAATTTTAAAATACATCAACTTATTTAGGATAGAGAAAAGCATAGTATAGTGGAAAGAAATCTAGCTTGAGTTTTGATATGCTTTTGTTGTTGTTGTTCAATCATTTCAGTCATGTCCAACCCTTTGTGGCCCCGTTTGGGGTTTTCTTGGCAGAAGGACTGGAGTGATTTGCTACTTCCTTCTCGAGCTCATTTCACAGATGGGAAACCAAAGTAAACAGGGTTAAGTGACTTTCCCAGGATCACTCATCTGGGTAAGTATCCGAGGTCAGAATTGAAATCATGAAAATCGGTCTTCATGATTCCAAACCCAGTCCTCAGTCCATTGTACCACCTAGCTTCCTTGGGTGCTGAAGTCCCTTGTAAATGAATGGGCATGAGTTTGATGCAGAGGGAACTTTATTTGTCATTTTGGGTATCAATAATCTTGTTTTAGAGTTGAGAGGTTAAGTGGTTTGACCCATTTTATATTGTATTCAAATTCAGAACTATCAGTTGCAGCTTCAGTGCTCTTTTTCCTCAGTGCCATGCTGCCTTCATCACAAATAAGACAGTATATTTTTAATTACTTAATTTGACATGAATATTTAGCAAGAACTAAGTTAATGAAGATGGGCAGAGGAACTAGGAGAGGACTTATATTTTAAACATACCCCTTGTTTCTATATAGCATATAGCAGCAGAGAAGAGGATTTGTACTTTTCTAAACTTTAAAATCTCTTACTTTGGTTTTTTTTTTTAGATTTTTCAAGGCAATGGGGTTAAGTGGCTTGCCCAAGGCCACATGGCTAGGTAATTTGAACCCATGTACTCCTGACTCCAGGGCCGGTGTTCTATCCACTGAGCCACCTAGCCACCCCCCCTTTTTTTAGATAATCTCTTACTTCTAAAAACTATTTTAATAAAAGTTAAATGTATAAATAAAGTCCATAATACCTGTCCATGCAAAACTTTCCTTTTATTTCATTTATTTTCCAGTTAAATGGAGTTTATTTTCAACAAGTGAGTGACTTATGATTTGTTATTAATATCTTTTGTTTTTATACTGCCTTCATTCCCCAAAATATCGTCCTGCCCTTCACTGAGATCCCTCCCCTACCATAAAGAATTTAAAAAGAGAAAAAACAAAAACCAGGCTAGTTGAACTATTGGAAATACATGTATATGTGCACACATAGGCATAAATACATATACATACATAATTACCTTAAAATGTTATACAATGTTAAATAATTATATATATGTGTACGTATCTATATCTATATCTATATCTATATCTATATCTATATCTATATCTATATCTATATCTATATCTATTTCTATATCTGTCTCTGTCTCTATCTAATCTCTATCTCTATCTCTATCTCTATCTCTATCTCTATCTCTATCTCTATCTCTATCTCTATCTCTATCTATACCTATACCTATACCTATGTTTATATCTCTATCTCTATCTCTATCTCTCTCTATCTCTATCTCTATCTCTAATCTATATCTATTTATCTATCTATCTATCTATCTGTCTATATACACACATAGTTCCCTACCTTAGACCAAAAAAAAAAAAGAGAGGAGATACTTAATCTAATTGATAAATCATCTGGGAAATAATTCTTTATCTGATAAGAATTACTAGGGGAAAACTGTAAAGTAACCTGGCAGAAATTGGCAGAAATGTCATGATACACAAAATGGATATTTGAAATAAATCTTAAAGGGCATGCAAGTAAATTTTGTTGCTCCATGGTGCTTTCACATTGCCTAAATTTCTGTATTCTCTCTTTTTCCACCCTTCTTAGAGAACCATTACATAATACAAGGAATTTTTTAAAAGAAAAAAGAAAAGGAATAAGAAGAAAAAAAATCAGCAAAAGAATCAATTCTTCAGAAGGTTCTGATGTTATACACAACATTCTTTTCCAGTCAACTTCTTTCCCCCTCCTCCCAATTTACAAAAGATTGGGAGCTATCTTTTTCTATTATTTTTAAAATATTTTTCCATTGACGTTGTAATGTCATTATGTATATTTTTTTGGACTCTGTTACTTCACTTTGCATCAGTTCATGCGAATCTTTCTGTGTTCCTTTTTATTCATTATTATCAGTCATTTCTTACATCACAGGAATATTCCATTGTATTTATATATACACTGTGATTTTTTTAGTTATTCCCCAATAGCTAGAGGTTTTGTATAAAACTTAGATCATAGTGAAAATCATATATTTTTATTTTTACCCTAAGATTTGATCATGGGAGTAGCGTTATTAAAAACTAAACTTAGTTCCGCTCCGCCCCGCCCTCCACTCAATGGCATTTTTACCTTTATGCAGAAAAGAAATTGTCACTTATGATTTCAGATGAAGTCTGAATAGTAGCTCTAGCTGGTAGACAATTTTTCCTGACAAAAGACAAGAAAACTTTTGTTATCTATACTATTAGAAGGAATGTGCCATTGGGATTATTGAGGAAAGAGCATTTTGTAAGAGTGTTTTTGTATGTATGTTTGAATATGCCTGTGATGAGAATTTGGCAATATGACAAGATTTCATTTCAAATCCTATTCTAGCTTTTCACTAATGAGAAACTGAAAAATAGCCTAAATTTCCATCATCTTCTCTACTCCCTATTCTGTGGTAAGGATAAACCGTATCATCTCTTAAATAACCACATGTACAAAAAGTCTGAACTCTGGTTCAGCTAGTTAGGAAAGAAAAGCTTTTTATATTGTTTTTACCTTTTTCCTGGATTACAACTTTTCTTCAAGGGCTTTGGAAGGTAAAAAGAAAGAAAAAGAGAATAGAAAAAAGAAAAAAGAAGGAAGAAAAGAAGGCAGAAATAAGCATCTATTAAACCCCTACTATATGCCAAGCTAAAGCCTTTACAAACATCTCAATTTGATCCTCGTGACAACTCTGAGAGGTAGTTTTTACAGGTTTTACAGATAGGGAAATTGAAGAGTGTTGCCCAGGGTCACACAGCTAGAAAGACATCTGAGGCATCATTTGAACTCAGGTCTTTAGATTCCAAGTTTATCACTTTTACAAAATTGTCATCTAATCGGAATAATTTCCTAATATTGTAAAGATGATGCCAAGAGGGCAATATTAGAAACATTGGTTGGTAGTTTCAAGAAACAGATTTAGGCATGATATAAGAAAAACTATCCAAATAATAGAGCTATTCCATATTCAGGAGAGCAACTAGCAGCCCTCAATCTGTTTAATAACTCAAAGTAGAATGCATTTTGTTGTCATTAGACTTTCTTTCAGAAGTATGCAAACAAAGGCTGGGTAGCCACTTGTTGGAAATGTAGAGTTATCTTTAATTACCAAAATAGTTGTTTGGGACTATGGAGATCTGAAAAGGGCCTTTTTTCTTCTTCTATCAGAAGGTTTTTGTAGGACTTCCAAAAACATATCCAAGTTCAGGTATGAACTTAGATTCTAAGGCATCTCATTTTGTGATTCTGTGAACTTAAAACATTAATCTAAGATCAATCCTTAAAACATTCTTAAATCCCTCCCTCTTCTCTTCTAACATTTAACTGGCTGAAAATTGCTAATAAAATAATTCCAAAGAAAAGATGAAAAGTCAAAGGATGAACATAACTAACTCACCAACAAGTTAATGCCTGTCAGTTACTGTCATCCTGGTTTAGTCCATATGCAGAGAAAGTTTTACCAGAATGGGGCCATTGCAAATACTAGAGGTTGTTGGAACCACTGGGGGAGAATAAATTTTATAAGAATAATAAGGAAATGTGGAGTAAATAAATATAAAAGAATAGGATCAGAAGGAAATTGATGTTTGGAGTCTCAAGGCTTGGAATTCACTTGATGTGAATATGAGAGGAAATTTTTTTTTCCTTTCATGAATGAACCAATCAAAATATCCAAACCATAAAATCTATAAAAAGGGACTTATCATAACTTGAGGTAAAATGAGTAGTTTCTGTGGAGCCAGAGTTTGCAGAACTCTAGATGCATTAAATGTTGCACTAAGCCCTGATAGGGTTGGTAAATTTGGAGCATTAGAGAAGTTATTTTCCCTTGGAAGGGTTTGGGGGTGGGATACAGATGGAGCAAGATAGGCTTTCATAGGCAAGTGGGTTGAGGCTGATTGATATATCTCAAGATAACTAAACTGAGAGCCTCAGAGAGAATACTCCATTTAGGCTCCAGACTGCCCTAGGCCATATTGAGGGCAGAAGAAACATTATTGTACATAGGACTCCAAAGGGTAGATTTAGCTATCAGTTTCCATGGCAATGGAAAAGGGTTAATAACAGGATCCAGACCAAGAAGAATGTCAAACTGAAGACAGGTAAGGTGTTTAGGAAACTGTTCTATAGCTCACAGAAGATGTTCTGAAGATTAAATTATAATAAATTTTATAAATTGTTTTCTGTTAAAAATTTCATCTTTTGCTGTTCTCCTCCCCTCCATCATTCCTTATAGTGTTTCATAGAAAATTTTCTTAAGCAGCTGGTTTGTTATTATGGGGAACAGATGAAGACCTCTTTTCTTCCAACCATAGAAGGCCTATGGTTTATAACTTCCAAAAATAAAAAGAAAATGGCCATTGCTTAAAATGTGAAGAATCATCACTTAGGTTTGATGGTAAGAAAAAATGTCATGTGGTTACAGAGACATAGGTGACCTTTTGTACTTCATTGAATCACAGAGATTTAAAAACAAAGTAATATATATATTATATATATATATATAATATATATATATATACACATACATATACAGTTCCTGGTAAAGTTGAGATCAGAGAAATGTACTCCAATTAATGATAGATCTTAGAGGCAACAAGGTTGCACAGTACTGACCTGGAATTTAGGAAAACCTGAGTTCAAATTCAGTATTCAACACTTACTAATGGTGTGAACCTGGGGAAATAATTTATCCTCTGCTTGACTTTTCTCAACTGTAAAATAAGAATAATAATTCCAGGGTTGTACAGATTAAATTAGTTAATATTTTTAAAATGCTTAGGACAGTTCCTAGCACATAGTAGGAACTTGAGAAATGCTTCTTTTTTTTCTTTCTTTCCTTCCTCTTTTCCCCTCCCTCCCTCCCTCCCTCCCTCCTCCCTCCCTCCCTCCCTCCCTCCCTCCCTCCCTCCCTTCCTTCCTTCCTTCCTTCCTTCCTTCCTTCCTTCCTTCCTTCCTTCCTTCCTTCCTTCCTTCCTTCCTTCCTTCCTTCCTTCCTTCCTTCCTTCCTTCCTCCAGGAATTCTCAAAATGCACAAAATGGATATCCCATTCAAGTCTAGGAACACATACTACTTGGGGGAAAGTACCATCCAGTACCAACTATATAGACATACCTGGCTATAACTCAAATTATAAATCATTTAGTTGGAAAAGGAATAGCAAAATCAATAGCAGAAACATTGATATAATGCAACCCTCTTCGGTTCCCATAGCCAAAAGAATATATCCTATAGATAACCTACTTCAATGGGGGAAGGGAGCAAATTCTTAAAAGACAGGAGGTATTTTGCTTTCTTATTGCCTGTATTTCTTTGAGATTAGAAATTCCTTTTCAATCCATTGTTGATTTTTACTGTCTCTTTGGTGTAGTTCCTGGAGTTTCTTCCAATTGTTATCTGCTGGTGTTTCTGTTCTCTGTCTCTGAAGTTGTTGTTTGATTCTGCTTTAATGGTAGAATGATTTGAGGCCTGTAAACCCCAAGAAATCTTACTAGACCTTTGGGCAGAGCACCCAAAATTATTAGGAAAAAAGGCAAGAAAGAAGGGAGAGGGAGAGGGGGAGGAGGGAGAGGGAGAGGGAGAGGGGGAGGGGGAGGGGAGGGGGAGAGGGAGAGGGAGAGGGGACTCTTCTTGATTGGCTAATAATGGGACTCAGACTAAGTCCACTTGGTCATCATTTGGACTCTAATTGGTTCAGCAATTATTTCTATTTTGGTTGGAAATCCTGAAGTTTTTCCCTGACCAAACTGATTTTTTTGACTATGCAAAAAAGATGCTTCTTTTCTTTCTCACCTGCCTCAATCACTAGGACCCTAAGGGTATTACCCTTCTAACTATTTTTTCTTCTTTTTTGGAATTGGTCATTCTTGGTCTCTTGGCTTCATCTCTCTCTTACCTAACTTTACTGATTGAGTGGGCATTTCCTCAGTCAAACTATGTCCTGGGAAAAACCTAGCTTAAAAAGCCTAGGTCTCCCACTGCATCCAAGGTCATCTCCAGTTGTCTTGATCCATATCCAACCACTGGACTAGATGACTCTAGAGAATAAAGTGAGGCTGATAATTTTGAACAGCATCCTCTTATAATCTAAATTATCTTACATCTTGGTCTCTTTCTACCCTTCCAGTCTTTTTATATACCACTTCCCTGCATATATTCTTCAAAATAACTATATTGTATCACTCACTTTGTGACATTTCCCACCTCTATACCTTTATATTCTCTGCCTCACATGATTGGAATTCCCTGCCTCTTTTCTTCCATCTCTTGGAATACTGGTTTACTTTAAGCAACCCTAATGCCAATTCTTTTATAAAGCTTTCCTCAACCCCTAGTTGTAAGTGCACCCTGTCCCCAAACTCCTTTATATTTGTTTTACCTATATTCTCTATATATTCTTATAGATATAAATATTGTATCCTCCAATAGAGTGTAATGTTCCTGAAAACTAGAACTGTTTCACTTTTGTTTTTGCATCTTTTGTATTTACCACTTAAAGTGTATAATACACTTAATTAATGTTAATTAATTTGGTGGTCTGCATTTGTGAAGGAGACTTCCTCATCATGAATTTCCTATATTAATGAATTCACAAGTATAGATTTAAAAAATTTGAAAAAGAAAACCAGGTAGAGGGATGTGATAATGATATTTTTTTGCCCTGGTTAGATAAATCCATATTATTCTTCTCAATTCTGAGTTTTACATTTTGGAAGAATATTGAAAAAATAGAGAATATCTAGACTAATATATTAAAGATGGTGAGAGTGCTAAAGAACATACCATTTAAGGACTGATTGGTGGAAGGAACTGTAACATGATAGCTAACTTTGAATATCAGAAGGGTTATTATATGAAAGAAGAATTAAGAGTTCATAGGACCATAAGATTTAGAGCTAGAAGTGACCTTGGAGTTTGTTTATACCAGGTCTGTTATTTTACAAATGAGGAAACTGAGAACTGTCAAGAGAAAAGTAATTTGTAAAGAGATTGCAGCACTGTGATTCAAATGCATGTTTTACTCCAAGGCCATTGTTCTTTCCACTCAAATGGAATTTAAACTTTCCCCCTTAATATAACCATAACCTCTTAACAACACATCACTCTCAAACTGAACCATTCCTAATTTAAAAAGAAATATAGTTAGGCAAACAAACATCCAAAGGTATTCATCAGGCATGGAATGACGTCTATAAATTTATTTAGGTGGTATCATTTCTATTTGTCATGGCACAATTATGAATAATGACTTTATCTTTAAATTGTTATTTTTCCTTTATTTCTGTAAATAATATTTTATAATATTAAAATAAGTCCTTACTCTGCATTGATGGAAGTGTGGCCTAGTAGTTAGATAACTGGTCTTATAATTAGAAAATTTTGGGTAAAAGTCTCTTCTGTCTTATACAGGCATTGTGTGTGTGTATGTGTGTGTGTTTGTGTGTATGTGTATGTTAATATGTTAGTCACTTAAGTTCATATTACCTCTACCAACTCTCTGAATTTTAAAGAAGTGACTGGATCTGCTACAGGAGACATTTCTGCCTTATAGAATTTTCTTACCAGAAGTTTCCTATACTTTTTAACTTACAGGACTGAACTAAGCCTCCCCACAAAACTTTAGTCATGGTAGCTTAACTTTTGTATGTTTTGTACATGCTGTAGTTATTTTGTATATAAATTCTTTTAAAAATCTTCTACTGCTGGTTTTTGTTAGGAAAATGTAGAAAGGTTGGGTTGGCGATTTTTGTGGATTTTCCATTCTACTTTAATGATTACTGCTTGTTTTGATTAATTTTGTTAATCCATGAAATTCCTTAAAGCCTAACATGGGATAATTTGCTTCTTTCTTTTCTTGTTTTTTTCTTTTTGGTTTCTGCAAGGCAATGGGGTTAAGTGACTTGCCCAAGGTCACACAGCTAGATAATTATTAAGTATTTGAGGCTGGATTTAAACCCAGGTCCTCCCAACTCCAGGGCCGGCACTCTAACTGCTGTGTCACCTAGCTGTCCCTTTTTCTTGTTTTATTGTTATAGTCAATATTTCTGGAATTATAGCAAATAATATCAGTAACAATGTATATGCTTGCTTTACTCCTGAACTTGTTAGAAAAGCTCCTGATATTTCCTGATTACCAATAAAACTAGCTGCTGATTTTAGATCCTCTTTTTTTTTTTTTTGCAAGGCAAATGGGGTTAAGTGGCTTGCCCAAGGCCACACAGCTGGGTAATTATTAAATGTCTGAGACTGGATTTGAATCCTGACTCCAGGGCTGGTGCTTTATCCACTACACCACCTAGCCACCCTAGATCCTCTTTTAATAGAAAGAAAACACAAATTCATTATTTAGGATTTTTATCATGTAAGTTTCATATTTTGTTGAATTCTTTCTCTGTATTTATTCATGCAATTTTAATTAATGTGATATATTTATAATTTTTCAATCATGGAATCATGTCTGAATTCCTTATATAAACTATCATGATGATTAGAAATAATTAAAAAATATTGTAGCTTCTTTTCTGATATTTTATTTGTTGATTGAACATTTATTAGTGGTTTTAGTTTAAAGTTTTCTTTCTCTGCTTTATTTCTTCCTGTCTTGGGATGCTATTAATCTCATAAAAGGAATTTAATATGGTACCTTAAATTTCTATTTTTCTACACAATTTAATCTATATGTGTTTACTAGTCATTTACTAGTTGTTTTAATGCTTTGATTTCAGAATGTCCATTTTTTGTGCTTTATTTAACTTTCAAAAATTTGTTGATTTTCTAGTTTGTTTTAGTTGTATCTTCAACTTCATTGATTTCTCTTCTTCTTTTCATTAATAAAACAGGGATATAAACTTATCCCTAACGATTGTTTTGGATATATACCAAAAATGTTGATCTATTGTTTCATGTCTATAATTTGTCTTGATTGAATGTATTACTTTTATGATTATTCTTTGATTTACTAATCCTTTAGGATTATATTATTTAATCTCCATTAAGTCTAAATCCTTTCCTTATATTTCATTATTAATAAATATTATATTATATGCTTTATTTCACTGCAATTCATAAAGGACAAGTTTGATATTTTTGTTTCTATGCATTTGTTTATCAATTCTTTAAACTAAGTGATTACTTTTTGGAAAAAATGTCATACAAAATTTAAAATGCATATGTTCCATATAATTCCCATTCAGTAATTATCAAAGTTTGATCATTTCTGATTTTTAAAAAACAATCTGTTCAGTTCATTAACTTCTTTTTATTTTTCTTTCTTTTATATTTATGTCCAAAGGAATTACTGTGAATTCTGCCTAAATTATTCTTTTGCTGTATAAATTCTCCCTGCTGCTCAATTAGTATTTTTCTCCTAAATATGGAGATTCTCTGCAATTTGGTATACATACAAGTTGTCTCAAATCTGAGTGCAGTCAAGCTTTAAGAGATTAAAAATCTATAAATAAAATATTTCTATGTCCATCTTTATGTCAAAATCTACACACAAACAAACACATCTCAAATTCTGTTTTTTGTTTTTTGGTAATGTAATTGGGGTTAGTGATTAGTCCAGAGTCACATAACTAGTAAGTGCTAAATATCTGAGATAACATTTGAACTCAGGTCTTACTGATTCCAGGAGCAGTACTTTATTCATGGTGCCACCTAGCTGTCCTTTATTCTGTCATTTAATTCAAAACCTGATTCTCTGTTGTTTCTCTACAAATGTCTATCCTCAATTGGTCATAGGTTTACCATCTGGAACCATCTGGAAAAATTTTTTCATATATATATATATACATATATATATATATATAATAAATTCTTTTAATATTAGAATATAATGATTATGTTTCCCAAGTCCTCTCTTTAATGGATTTATAATTTATTTGGTCCAATTCCCTCATTTTATAGATATGGTAAACAGATTTGGAGTTTTATTATTTTCCCAAAGTGAACTAGTAGCATACCTACAATTAAACCTATGTTTTCTTTCCTTCCTTCCTTCCTTCCTTCCTTCCTTCCTTCCTTCCTTCCTTCCTTCCTTCCTTCCTTCTTCTTTCTTTCTTTCTTTTCTTTCTTTCTTTCTTTCTTTCTTTCTTTCTTTCTTTCTTTCTTTCTTTCTTTCTTTCTTTCTTTCTTTCTTCTTAGTGGTCCTAATCTTCTTCATGTTATCTAGAAGTATTTGATGAAAGGTTTCCAAGCATGAGCATTAGGAAACTCAGTGAAGTCAAGTCAATAAGCATTCATTAAACATCTGAAAGTATATGTGTCCTTGGGCTCCTCTGGTTCCAGCAAATCATAAAGAGATTTGGGATTTATACTATCTTAAATCTTATTCCACATTGAGACTAACAGAATCAGATAAGAAGAGTTATGAGTGAAAAGAATTATGAGTGAAAATAGGCATACTAATGTACTAATGGTTGAGCTAAGAATTGGAATAACCATTATGGAAAGCAATTTGGAACTATGAATAAAACGTCATTTAATTGTGAATAATATTTAATCCAGTAATAGCACTACTGGGTTTATACTTCAGTAAAATCAAAAGAAAGGGAAAACATTCATAGATATAAAAATATTTATAATAACTCTTTTCAGAGTAGTAGAAACCTTCCTCCCCTGGAAATTAAGAGTGTACTTTTAATAGAGAATTGATAAACAAATTATTGTATATAAATGTAATGGAATATTATTATACTGTAAGGCATGATAAAATAGATAGTTTTTGGATAAACTGGAAGATCTCTATAAACTGATACATTTTTGAAGTGAGCAGAACTTGGATAATTCGATGGCAACATCAATATCTTTGAAAGACTCTGATCAATTGAATGATAAGCCACATATCCAGAAGATTGAAAGTACCAGAGAGGCAATATATAGAAAGGGGAATGTATTTTTGGACATGGCAGCTGTAGGATTTTTTTATTTAACTATGAATATTTGCTATCAGTGTTTTATTTTATCCTGTATCATTTTTTTTTTGCAAGGCAAACGGGGTTAAGTGGCTTGCCCAAGGCCACACAGCTAGGTAATTATTAAGTGTCTGAGACTGGATTTGAACCCAGGTACTCCTGACTCCAAGGCGGGTGCTTTATCCACTACGCCACCTAGCCGCCCCATATCCTGTATCATTTAACTGAGGGAGAAATGGGAGAGAAAATAATTTTTTCTTAATTTGAAAAAAAAGCAAAATGAAAGAAAAAAGAACTATGATTGGAGTGGGAAATAAAATGAAATTTTATATTCAGGTCAAATCAATTCAACAAGTGTTTATTTAAGCAATGACTCTATGGCATTCATGGTGCTAAGTACTGGGAAGACAAATATCATCAAAAAAGAAAGTTAGTCCCTAATCTAAAGGAGTTTCCATTTTTTTTTTTTGCTTTTTTGCAAGGCAGTGGGGTTAAATGACTTGCCCAAAGTCATGCAGTTAGGTAATTATTAAGTGTCTGACTTCAGGGTCAGTGCTCTATCCATTGTGCCAACTAGTTGCCCTCGGAGTTTTCATTATGAGAGAAGATAATACATAAAAAGGAGCTGAAAAGGAATGGGGTGGGGACTGCAGAGTCTTGATCTTGAATTCTAGAGAGTCATGGGTTTCTGGGAACGGAGTGAAGGATGTTTGGACTGGGAATTGCTTTAAAATAGAGGTTCTGGGAGAAAGTCACAAATGGAAGAAGAGACAATAGTGGTAGAAGGATCTTCTGATTGATAAAGCAGCTAAGACATGGTGGCACTTGTAAAATCCATTGAAATAGTCTAGGTTTACCTTTAAGACCCAGGTAACACTTACTTCTCTAAAATTTCTCCAATCTGATAGTTAGAAATAATTTCTCTTTCCTTACTATTCTTGATGCATGAAACTTGAATCTATATTATGTATTCATAAGATTCTATTTTGTGCTTTAGCAACCAACTTTTCAATAGACAGAAGAGGACCAGTGAGTGGGTAGAAGTAGGTAAGAACTTGCTGAAATCTAAGAATATCTCTAAAGAAACCTTTCAGGAAATTGAAAGAAGTAAAGATTGTAGACTGGGTCAGTGGCCAAAAGTTTTTTCCTCAAGAACTGGAAAACATCTTGGTCCCAAAGCCACCTCAGACCTTGCTTACCCAGTAAAGGGAGACCATAATCCCAAGAGAACTAGAGTCTACTTCAGCTTTTCTTTTCACTCCTCCAAAGTGCTCTTCAAATCCCCCTCTGAGAATAGAAGAAAGAGTATTTTAATGTATGGTAATCTGGAACTTTGTTCCTTCCAATGCCCTGCATAGTTCCTCATTGAAACCCACTTGTCTCCAGTCTCTCCTTTGCCCAACTACACTTATCTTTCCTTCTTGGTCCCAAAGCATGTTTTATAGTACAATAATATTTCATTATATTCATATATAATGCAGAGGCTGGGAAATATAAGGGAGTAAATCTGAGGGAAATAGTAGGGTTAAGGAGAGACTGGAGACAAGGTGGACTTCAATGGGGAACTATGTAGGGCATTGGAAGGAACAACAAAGAAGTTCCAGTAGAGGAGATATAGAAATATCATCCAGCAGCTCAGGATGCTACAGAATGCTTTGACTAAAGGAATGGATTTCAAAGGGTGATCCCCCAAATGCTGAGAGACTTGAGGTCCTTTCAGGAGGTCCTGAGGATTGAAATGATTTTTATAATAATATTAATACCTTATCTGTCTATTAAATTGCTTCTGCCTTTTCTAACTACATTTCTATGTGAGACCTGATTTTCTTTATACAATTCAACCAAAAGGAGCATCACATCATATAGAATGGAAAAGCATATAGGAGAATTTGTCTTCTATTAAGCCAATCATTAAAAAGATTGCAAAAATAGGTGAAACAATGCTACTCTTTCTCACTATTTTTTAAAATTTTGAAATCTATTTAGTGATATTTTTCCATGAAATGTTAACATGCAACAGATTTATTATTGTCCTTTTAAATTAATTATTTAAATGAATGCATATTTTTCTAAAACTATCAGCTTTAAATTCTAACGTGGTGAATAACGATTAATAAAATACACATAAACAAAACCTCTTTAGGAAACTTAATCATTTTAATACATGTAAGAGTGTGCTGGGACCCAAATGTTTAGGAACTGCTTAGAGTATACTGTTTCCCTTATAAATAAAAACTCTTTGGAATCCTTGGATGAAAATATTTGAGAATTGCTGGACCTAAATTATACTATTTTCCCTGGAGAATCTTGACACATGAATAAGTATCTTTCTGAATAAACATCTCTAGTCATCATATTTTTCCTGGAAGCAGTCTTAAGTTATAGTCTTCTATGGGATTGTCTTTGCTCAATTCAGAATGTGAGTTCATTGAGGGTAGGGATCATGCCAGATTTATCTTTCTATCCTATCCAACTTTGTTCAGTATTTCTTACATTGAAAGTGATCTGTAAAATTCATGTTAAAAATTATTTGTAGACCTTGAGGTATTCTATAAATATGTGTTACTCCAAATCACTGGGTTTTGGTTATTTGTTTCTTTTTGTCTTTTGCCCATAGGAGTACTAGGTCTGTTATTTCATTGATAATAGGAGTCTGTGGGAAGGAAGATTTCCATTACTAATCATTTATAGTCTACAAAATGGTGTACTAAACACTGGGAAGGATAAAAAAAGTAACCAAGGTGATAAAGTATGTTCCTATCTTTAGTAAAATTACAATAGAGTAGGGGAGAAAGGATCTCATAGCACATCTGTGTCTTAGGCAGAATAAATAGTATCATCCTTATTTTATCCAGAAAACTTTTACTATTTCCTTTGCTTTGGGTTTTTTCCTTCTGCACAGATCACAATTTATTTATGGCTTAGATTAGAAGTCTCAAAGGTAAAGTGATTTGCTTAAGATTGTAAACTCAGTAAATGTCAGATGAAATGATGAGTATTAGAAGCAAGCTGTGCTGCCCCCCTGGTCAGCCCTCTATTCACTATTCAACTAACCTCAATGTTTTACAGATGAAAAAATTTGGGATTATTGAGGTTAAATGACTTACCCAGGGTCACAGAGTCAGCAAATGGTTGTTGAATTGAATTGAAATTTTATTAAATGATGAAATATGCCTCAGCCTTCATAATCCAGAAAAGCAATTTTCACACATTGATGATTCACTGAGTTGTTTCTTTTTTGAAGTCAGCATCATGGGAAATTTAGTCTCTTGACTCTTAAACTCTACTTAGAAAATCTGGCTACATGGTGTCCTGGAAAGAAAGATCATTGGATCTGGAGTTTGAGGACCTGGGTTCATATTCTTTACTACCTCTATAACCTTAGGAAGTCAGTTTTTATGTTTGTCCACCTATAAAATGAGTGGGTTAGATTAAATAAATGCTCTCTAAAATTCCTTTCAGTTCCAAATATGTGATTTTTATGAACTTCCTCTTTATTGAAGAAAGATTTACTAAAAAAATAGATTTAAAAACAGCAATTCTTTATTTAATCCTAAAGGTGTTCATAAAACACCTCCCCAATCCACCTATGCCCTGGTCCTTTCTTGGTCTTTTGCAATAGATGAAAAGATGAAAGGAATATGGTAATATTTATATTTTCCCACAGCTATGTATGATATTCCTAGTTTCTCAAACTCACTGTCTCTCAGTCTTTTGACATATCATATATCTGTGCAATCAAATATTCTGAATATTTCTGTGCTCTCCTGTCTTCACTCTAGCATTGTAGGCCCTTCATCATCTTTCTTCCTCAATCTCTCCCAATAGACTCTTCTCATTACCATGGAGACCTTAGACTAGGCTCTGCTTATTTATTCTTACTCAAATGGATAGGAAAGACTGAAGAGCAAATATCCCAGAACTTGAAACATTTATCACAGGTCCCACTTGTAAAGGTTGGGGACACTTGTGTGCAAAGATAGTTTACTAGAAGAGAGCACTTCAAAGACTTCTTGTTTGTTTGGAACATTTTGGTGTTATTGCTCTTACTTAATAATGATAATGATGAGAGCATCACACATTTATACAGTGCTTTCTGAAAGCTCTTTTCTCATAACATCCCTGAGGCTAAAAGAATGAAGCTTTAAATGGAAGACAGTTCTTTCTGTAACCAGTTTTCTATTGTTTTAATAGATTCTGATCACTTTGTTGTCAGTGTCAAGATCCATCAATTTGTTGGAGCCTGTGTTCAAGTGAGCTTGCTGCAAGATTGCTTTTAAAGGTGATACTGAGTTGAAGAATAGGTTTTTCCATTTCTGATTATTGTACTAGGCATGTTTTGATGTAATTTTGTTGAGAGTTTCCTTTCCTTTTAAATGTGCCTAGGGTCATAAGGGATGGAATCATAGATAAAAATTGAAAAATAATAAATTCAGGTCACATTTTTGTTGCTACCACTCTTGATTTATGCTTATGGTTTTTTTCTAACTAAATACTACATCATGTTTTGGGCTTTTAAAAATATGTAGCTTAATGGCCTTCTACCTGATTTGTTATGGATACAAATAGATCTGTCCCCTTCGAAACCAACTGAAAGGTATCTTTATTCAGTGATGTTATTTTTATACCAGAAAATGTTAAAGCAACAAATAAGAATTTTTAGCATTAAATATTAGATATACCAAAGATTTAATCGGTGAAGTGGTAATAGCAGTAATTTAGGGTTTTGAACTGGACCTGTGATTGATTTCATTAGGATGGAACTCCCAGGATTAATTTCCATTTCAAACCATTTCAGTTTCATATATATATAAAATTATTTTGAACCATGTCTAAGAATACACAAAATTAGGAAATGATGCAATATAAATATCCTTACAAAATTTGGGTACTGGCTGGAGTCAGGAATACCTGAGTTCAAATCCGGCCTCAGACACTTAATAATTACCTAGCTGTATGGCTTTGTCCAAGCCATTTAACCCCACTGACTTGCAAAAACCTAAAAAAAAAAAGGAAAATTTGGACCCTCAATCAAAGTTTTTTACTTCATATTTATGATTCTTCTGGCTGAGTGTCATTAAAATTGTAGATATGAAGATGAATGATATAAATAGATAGGTAATAGATATTGATATCTAAATATTGATATATCATTCTTTCTCTACATCTGTATCTATTTCATTTTCACATCTAAAATTTTAAATCTGTTTAGCATATTGGAAAGAGAGAAGAGGAGAGGAGAGAGAATACTTTGATGATGATCCAAAAATATATAGGCTTCTTGAGTAACATTAGAACAAAATAAATATTATTTGAGATCAAAATAATGGTCCAGCCAGACCACGAAACAATCTCTAAAATTGGTAGCAATGTATATGGTTATCCTTAATTTTTGAAGAGGACTAAAATGGCATTTCTATAATAGAGTCAAATTACTGTGTGCCCAAATATTGCTGATCAGACCAATACAAGCGCCAGCTGGTTTACCACAGGTTGGACACAAATAGATCATGTGAACATTTGGAGTGAATCCTCTAAATGTGTACATCTCTTGTTTCTTTTGAGTTACTTCAATTCTGCTTTGTTCATAGAGCATAGCACCTTCTCTGATGAGGGCATAATATGTTGGGCAGTCCTGTGCCAGTGTCTCACATTTCATATAATTAATTTCAAAGTTCTTAAGACAGATCTTAACTGTGTTCTTTTATCACTTTTTCTGATCACCTTGTGAGTGAATGCTCTGTGTGAGTTCTCCATAAAATAGTCTTTTAGGCAAGTGTACATTTTGTATTTTTATACTGTGTATATTGATGAAAAATCAAGGTAAGAGAACTTATCCACAGTATTCCAAACTTTTTCATTTGCTGTAACTGATGCTTCCATATATGGATAGTATGGCTGATGGAGCAGCTGTGTTTACTTGGCCTTAATTGTTAGATCAAAATTAACATTAACAGCAGAGAATCTATCCAGATTTTGTTGCATCTCAACTTCAGAGGCAGCCTTGAGTGCACAATCATCTGTCCAGGCAACCAATTTTTGACGTAATTTTCCCAAAGCCCTCATGACTATCAGTATCAAAGGATTTAATCCAGTCTACAAACATTGTATACAGACCTCTGTTCTGTTCTTGGTTTTTCTCTTGTTGTAGGGCAGCAACAGTTCCTTGACCCCTTCTGAAGCCACATTGGGTTTCAAGTAGATAACCATCTTCCCGATAAAGAATCAATCTATTAAAGAGGGTTCTGTAAAGAATCTTTTCATTAGAGATTAAGACTTAAGATTGTCCCCTCCATCATTGTCATAGGACAATTTATTTCCTTTAACTTTAAAGAGATGGGCAATGGAGGCATCCTTGAACTCCTGGGGAATAACCTCCTCTTGCCATATAACTTGGAAAATTTCAGTCAACTTTTGTAAGTCTCAGCTGGAATAGAATCAGTACCAGGTACTTTGCTATAGGAGAGGAGCTTAATGGTGCTCAAAATCTCTTCTTCAGTTAGAAATTTGTTTAGAGAGGGATTGACTTCAACCAGTCAGTGACTTCAACTTTGATTGATGATGATCTGATGAGAATTCTATGGAATGTTTAATTCATCACCCCAGGATCATGTCCTTATCACTAATTAATGTGACTCCATCACTACTGAGTATTGAGATGTATTATATATCTTTGGTCCATAAACAACCTTCAGGGCATCATAAAAGTACTTGGGATATTATCAGCATAAAACTGAATTTCATCTGCCTTCTTACTGAGTCAAGAATCCTGCATCTCTCCAAGCTTCACATGTACTTTACTTTCATGGAGTTAAATGTTGCATTCATGGAGATGAATTATCCCGATGGAAAAAATCTGTGAGAAATCTCATTTCTCATTTAGCATTTAGCATTCTGAATTTCACTATTATTTTCATCAAATTAGTCTGGATACTTGTGAGTGTTCTGACCCAGATGAGCAAATGCAATGCTGTACGTTAAGTCTCTGAAAGCTACCCAATCCTTTTGTTCTCCAGTATTGTCAACCGTGTATTGACTCAACTTTCACTCCAAGTTAGAAACAAATTTTCCCTCCTCATAGAATGACTAGTAGTCATTTTACTTTGGGCCTCCATTTCTGTTGAATAGGAATATTTAGCTTGAAGAGGATGAGTCTGTAATCAGTCCAGCACTCTGAACCACAACCTTCTTCACTCTCACATTCTGTCAGTCTCTTCCCCTTGCAATCACATGCTCTATTAAAAAACAATGTTTGCTGAGAGGTTGCATGGAGGAAGTTTTATTGTATTTAGTTAAACAGAAGAAAGTGCTGATGATGAGATACGCAAATCTTCAATAGTAAAATGGCCATTCCTTTTGTTGTTTCCAACTCCATTCCTCTCAAGGACTATCTGCCATATCTGGTAAACTGAGCCTATTCTAGCATTAAAGTCACCAAGAATTATAAGATGGTTCTCTTTTGATACATTGATGATAAAGATCTCCAGGTCTTCATAAAACTTTTTCTTTACCTCATCAGGTTTTGTCATGGTGGGAGCATAGGCTCTAATGATGATAGCATGATGTTTTCCTATAAGGGTCAACTTCATTATTACAAGCCTACTGTTCACTCATTTTGGTAGATATACAAGCTTTTTGACTAGATTAGTTTTTATTATAAAACTTACTCTAGCTTTATTGTGTGCCCCTTTCTGTGACCACCCACAGAAGTATAGCCTGCCTGAATTTTAGTAAGCTGGCTTTCATTTGTCAACCTTGCTTCACTCAGGGCTGCTAGTTGGATGTGATACTTGCTGAGTTCTCTCACAACAAGAGCTGTCCATCTTTCAAGTTTACTGGATTCCATGTTATCTATGAATATTTTTATAATCCAAGTACCAATGGAGAGTGATGATAATGCTTGTCCTCTGATCTGGAAGAAAACTAACTATGACAACAGGAAGGTGATGCTGTGACAAAGAAGTGATTTGGATTTGAGTGAGGAGGTGCTATGCTCAGTCACCAGTACTGTCTCCTCTGGAGTCATCTGGGTCCAGTGGCCAGATATGAATCAGGATGACTGGAGATGGCCCTAGATGTGAGGCAATCAGGGTTAAGTGATTTGCCCAAGGTCATTCAGCTAGTAAGTGCTAAGTGTCTGAGACTGGATTAGAACTCAGGTCCTCCTGACTCTTGGGCTGATGTTCTATCCACTGAGCAACCTAGCAGCCCTAATGGTGCAGTTGTATTATCTTTGCAAATGCTTTTGATCATAGGGTGGGATCCCATCTGATGTGGTAATCAGACAATTGGGTAAGCAGACAGTTTTTAGCATACTTTTTTAGCCCTTTCCTCTCATCAGGAGGTGAGCAGTGTAGTCCTTAAAAGCCTGCTCAGATGCCCAGGGGGCTGCCAAATACTGTTGTTTCTAGTGAGAAGATGATCCTATGGCCTGGGTGACCTGTGTGACTACAGCTCCCAGTGTATCTGCACCTGTGACTTCATCACTTGCCTGTCACCATAGGACTTTGAGATAGGTGAAAATGGATTGTGTGAGATGTATTTTTGATCCATGTGTAAATAAGATTTAAGTGAGACAGAGTTGCATGAAGTCAACAGCCTCACTCTCTTTCAGTCATCACAGTCTAGTGGCAGAACAGAGTCAAAACAACTGGTGATGGCTCAATATGCAGTGAAGGACTTTGGAATCTTCAGTGACTAACCAAACTCTAAGCACTCCATAGCACCTGCCTCAATTGCCTCCATGACTGTTGGAACAAATTGTTCTTATCTGCCTGTTCCCCCAAGAGGGGTCTTCACATGCTTGGAGTAGATATCCCCCAATTCACTAAATGGGTTTGTGACTCTTCAGTTACCCTCATCCTGGTTTAGCCTATATGCTGAAACAGTTTAAGGTTGTGCATGCTATAGGAGTCACAAGTGAGAGTTAGATGGATCAGAGAGATACCAAAGATGGAAAGCAGCCCTGACACCAGAGGTAATAGTCCTTCCTGAACACATCTTACACCTTGCTACCAATAATACTTTAAGGACATTTTTCAGTGATCTAGTTCTGATGATGTCACTATATCATTCTATCATTCTTAGGCAAATCTCTCTGCATATTCAGTTTCTTCATTTTGAAAATGTGGGGGCTGAGATAAATAATCTGTAAAGTTCCATAAACTGAAGTGTTATCAAATTCAAATAAGGAAAGGGGTTGCTGAAGCTTATATTTAGATTTAGAAAATCACACATTAACATAATCTATGTTCTATTGTATATTTCTTTATTTTGCTAAATATTTCCCAATTACATTTACTCTTGTTCTAGTAGCACTTGGAAGTGTATTGGGCAGTACATTGGATAGCTCTGACTTATAGTTCCAGAATTCTATGATTTTTTGACCTCAATAGGTTAACAATAAATTTTGGTTTTGCCACCTGTGAAGTAGGGATTCTTATAGCATCTATTCATGTGCGTGTGGTGAACAAGAGACTTTGTAAACCCTAAAGCTTTATTTTAATATAAGTTGTTATCCTGAACAATTTTATTTTCCCATTAAAACTTGTCTATATATTAATATCCATGAATTTAATTAAGCCATTTAACATATGCTCTTCATCTTTTCTTAGGACAATACATTGAATACATTTATAACCTGACATTTAAATGAGCATTTCTCATTTTAAAACATTTTTTAATTTTAAAGTTTAATTTCCTATTTGAAATTTGGTAGAAAAAAAGTTCTTAGTTCACTAGTTATGTTTAGATCTTTCATGATTTTATAGATTAAGGCCTTCCTCTTAACTTGTAGAGAACTTTAATAATGCTTTGTTTTTTTTTCATGTCTGATAGATTGTCATGTCAAAGAGGAATCAGATTTTTCAGTATAGCCCAAGTGAGCAAAACCAGGAATGATAAATAGAAATCACAAAGAGGTAAATTTAGGCTGATGTGAGACCAATTTGTTCCAATGGACATGATGGAGGAAGAAGCAGCCTTAAAGTTTGGTTAGACATCAAAGACCCAAAGGTCCCCACTACATTTTGGGCCATCACGGATTGTTTTGACTTTTGTCATTGGACTTTAATTACTCAGGAAAAGAGAATGAGGCTGATAACTTTAGGCAATTCTGCCTCACTTTATAACCAATTCATGAACAAGTCAAAACATCCCTCATGATGTCATTGGTCATCTTTGAAGATGAAAGATGAGCAACAATAATAATTTTTCATATCAAAATTATTCAACCCCCGCCCCTCCCATTCCAGTATGAACAATGTTAGGGAACTTTTTCCAAGTCAGTTGTGTCAGTTTTTAAGTGGAATCAACTGAGGAAGACAAAAATTTAACTGCAGTCACTTTTTATGTATGTGAAGCCAGGCAAATCACTTAAGCTCACTCAGACTCAGTTTCCTCATATATAAAATGGAAACAATAATAATACCTCACAAAGTTATTGTGAAAATCAAATGAGACAACATACGTAAAATGCTTTGCAAACCTTAACATTCTATATGGATTCTAATTATTATTATTAACATATTATTATGACTTATCTTTCTGTCTGCCTTCAAGGGTCTTATATTCTATAGAGGAAATTACACAGATAAGTCATATTAATAGCATATTAAATAATAATTAGAATTCATATAGAACATTAAGGTTTGCAAAGCATTTTACGTATGTTGTCTCATTTGATTTTCACAATAACTTTGTGAGGTATTATTATTGTTTCCATTTTATATATGAGGAAACTGAGTCTGAGTGAGCTTAAGTGATTTGCCTGGCTTCACATACATAAAAAGTGACTGCAGTTAAATTTTAAATCAAACTTTCCTGACTCCAGAACTAGCACAGTATTTTGTCTTCCTCAGTTGTAAAATGGGCACAATGATAACATTAATACACTAGAGAGAGGTTTAGACTATTTTCTTCTTGGTCCTGGAAGTTTTAATTAGTGATGATAGGTGAAAATTGTAGAAGAGAAGATTTAGAAAAAAATTCAAGAAAGATCTTTCTGAGAATTTCAGAGCTACACGAAGGTAGAATGGTCTGACTTAGAAGATAATGGTTTATTCTTCTTTGTGGATTTTAAGTTCAAGAAACATTTATTAAATAATTAACATGTATACTGCACTTGGTGCTGAGGTCACATAAACAAAAGAAAAACAACACCTGACCTCAACAAGTTTACATTCTATGGAGTGAGCTTTACAATATACAATATACAATATGATTTAGTGCAAAGTGTATTCAAAGTAACTCAATGATTTAATAGAGAATCAGAGAGAAAGAGAGACAAAGAGTGAGAGAGAGACAGAAACAGAGAGAGAGAGAGAGAGAGACAGAGACAGAGAGTCAGGGACAGAGACAGAAAGAGCACTAACAAGCTAAAAAGGGGTGGGGGTGGGGTGGTAAAGTATCATGTAGAATGTGGTACATGAATGTGTATTTAGGAGGTCAAGCTAAGGAAGGAATGGATTCCAGACTTGGAGATCCAATTGTGCAACACCATGAAAATGAAAGGTAGAATGCTTTGTAAAGAGAATAACAAGCAGGATGTCAAATAAAAGCTGGATGATGATATCTCTAGGTTGTTATAAAAAGAATCCCTAGTAAGGTCTGGAATGAACTTAAAGATCTTTGAGACCCCATCTAATTCTGAGATTCTTTTACTTAATATCTACATATAGTGTTACTTGGAGGCTAAAAATGAGATTATTTATGTAAAATTATGCTAAACATACATATAAAAGATTATTTACATAAAACATAAATTTAGCTTATTATTAATATATTCTTTATAATAATAGGAACTGTTTCTTTTTTCACCCGAGAATGACCTGATTCCTTAGAGAAAAACTAAATCTAACAATGATATTGACTAACAATCTGTGGAATTGGTATTGGAATTCTTCCTTCACTAATGGTATCAGCTGTTTATGCTCTCTTTGTGTTAATAGAATGGCCTCACTTAATATTACATGTGCAGTTTTGGGAGAGATTTTTTTTAGTGTTATGATAACTGAGAATTGAACTTGGAACCTTGACTTCAGTAACACAAATGCCTAATTAACCAGTCCAGATTTCTATCCTACTTAAAACTTTAAATTCTAGAAGAGAAGAATAAAGTCAGAGCTCACAGAGAACTAATCTGGCAATAATAAGTAAATGAACAGATATTGGCTCTATCAGCTTGGGTAGTTGATCTATTTGATTTAATAATTATGTGAATACTTATAATGTGCCCAGTTATGCAAATGGTTATAAAAAGATGTTTATTAATATTATCATCAATGTCAAAAGCAGTTATAGATCCCCTACTATATGCCAGTGATCAATATACATTTGTAACACAGAATTATAATCATCTGAATTGATGGTGTGTTTGTAGTGAGTTGGGAAGAATCTAAACATATGAAATGGAGAGAGGAAAAAATATAAAACAGAAGATACTTAAATACCAAAGCATATGGCATAAATAATAAATGCAACATCAGATAAAAAAAGAGAGAGAGAGAGAGCTCAAATCTAGAATAGAATGACTAAGAAAGACTACATCAGGCATTTAATAATTATTTTTTGAACTGCATTGAATTTAGTTAGATCATATTTGAGTAAATGGAGAAAGGAAAGGGGGTTGTTCCAAGCAGAATAAATTAATGCATAGAAATGAGAATGAATATTCCATGGTTGGTGGGTCAACATGAAAACATGCTAGATTGGGATGAAGGATGGATAGTGTGAACGGTGGGAAAAGTTAAATGATTAATGTTGGATTAGATTACAGTATACATTAAGTGCCAGGATGATGAATGTTTACCTTCTCTTATATGGTAATGGCCAATCATTGAGGTTCTAGAGTTTAGGCATGACATAGCAAAAATGCTCTTTTAGAGAGATTGTTCTGGTGGCAATATATAGGATTAGAAAGTGGGAAAAATTGGAGAAGGAATGAAGGCACAGAGATCAGGGAGTATTCTATGCAGTAATACAGACATAAGATATTTTGAGTCTGGATTTAGATATTTACAGTGGAAATGGAATGTATTGTGCAAAAAATATATAAATGATTTAGTCAGCAGGAGGAAATTCTAGTTGGATAGCTCCTTCCATCAAGCAAATCACAATCCATCTGTAATTTAGAGAATCAGTGTTAGGGAGTTAGATGACACAATTGACTTCTCAGGATCATGCAATCAGCTTTGATTTCAATTCTTCCTGATCCCAAACCCAGTTTTCTATCCAAAATGCCAAGTTAAAAGAGGACAGACATATTTAAAAACTAATTCATTTCAAAGGCAGAAATTACATTAGCTAGTGAGAGATTGGATATAGGGGATGAAAAAAAAGAACAGAAATAGGAGTGTTATTCAGGTGGACTCAACAGAAGAGTCTAACCATACTTTATACAAAGAGTACCTGGAAAAGCAACATCAATGTGGTTGGAGGCCATTTATTCATTTGTAAAATGGGTGAATTCTAATGTGAAAATCATTGTGATATATCTATCATTGACTTTATATATAATTATCACATGCAAATATAGAGAATAGTGTTGGTCTCAGCATTCTCATTTCTTCCTTGGAATTTCTTATTAATAATACAGTTTTGAAAGGAACTATTGATCGGTTAAATGACAGAGTGTCTGTAAAGTGCTTAACACAGTGATTGGAGCAGAGTTGGTACTATATAAACATTTATTCCCTTCCATCCCTTCACTGAGTCAGAATAAAGATCGCTTTTCTTGTAATGAAATATACATTTGTGGGAGGGAAAAGTATGTTCTGCTGAGTCTCTCTATAGAAGGTTGATGGAAATTTGTAGGTTATACCCACTGTTTTGGTCTCTGAGAAGAATTCTTGAATGACAAAGGCATTCCTATTTCTTTTGAAAATCAAGACATGGAATTCATCCATAAACTTGGCAGTGGCTTTAATGCTGTGTATTACTTATTTTTGATACAGTTAAATCACTTTATTTTACTCAATATGACACATAATAAAGGATAAACTAAACTTAATGTATATTTCAAAGATCTCTATCTTCCTCCTCTCTGTCTCTGTCTCTCTGTCTCTCTGTCTCTCTCTCTCTCTCTCATTCTCTCTCTTTCTCTCTGTTTCCTTAATGGATAGGGAATGAATGAGTGAAATGTGAGTGAAAGCAGAAGGAATAATATCTATGGCCTTATATTCTTAAAGGAAAATATTGTATTGCATAACATTTCTGCTTCACATTGTATAGCCTTTTCCAACTTTTTGCCAAAAGAGAGACATCTGGAGAGCTGTAATGATATCACAATTTTTAAAAAAAAATTTTTTAGGGTTTTTTTTTCAAGGCAAATGGGGTTAAGTGGCTTGCCCAAGGCCACACAGCTAGGTAATTATTAAGTGTCTGAGACCAGATTTGAACCCAGGTACTCCTGACTCCCAGGCCGGTGCTTTATCCACTACGCCACCTAGCCACCCCTGATACCACAATTTTTGTGGAAAGGGTGAGTTTATATTAATAATAGAAGAATTTTATAGGTGAGAAAATCCCTTTCCTTTTATGCAGTATAATATTTGGTAAATGTCTTAACTGCTAAATGTCCCTTATACACAATTTAAATTTACATAATTTAAAATCATGAGTTCTTTAGTAGAGAAGACCAAGACCAGATTTGAACTTATATCTCTCTGACTCCAGGCCTAACTCTATGGCATCACATAGAGGAATCAACATTAAATAAAATGGGAAAGATTTCATTACATTTGTGTTTATTTCCTCAGTATCTTCAATGATGGATAATCTTTTTTCTTCTAAGAACTATCCTTATTTTCCCTAAGAAAATCCCTATTTAGATGGGAAAAAAACATTTCTTGAGAGGAAATGTGCTTTGGTAGACAGGGCAGTGGATTTTGAATTATCTAGATGTGGATTCACATCCCATTGCAGTGCTTATTAGCTCTGAAATCCTGATTAAGTCATTTGACCTATCTGAGTCTCAATTTTTTTTATCTATGAAAGTAGGGTACAAGACTTGTTAATTTTTAAGAATGCCTATTTTATGTCTGATTTCTTGATGAAATTTTTTCTTTTACTGGCATCATATGTTGAGAGGGTTGATTGAGTACATTTGATTCTTTTAAAGAATCAAAGAGAAGAAAAAAACAAAAATGCCTTGTTTTATAGTTAATATTGATTAATTCTGTCATTCTATGTAGAATATGAAACTGATCTAAAGTTCAAATGTATAGTGCATTGTCACACCCTGAACTTGAACTGAATGCTCATTGCTGAAAGTAATTGAATGGAGAAGGCAGGAAAATGGAAGAGAGTCAGTCATTTTGTAGAGTCATAATTTAGGGGATATTAATTTCTTTTTTTTTTGTTTGTTTGTTTTGGGGGGGTTTGGCAAGGCAAATGGAGTTAAGTGGCTTGCCCAAGGCCACACAGCTAGGTAATTATTTAGTGTTTGAGGCTGGATTTGAACTCAGGTACTCCTGACTCCAGGGCTAGTGCTCCATCCATTGTGCCACCTAGCCTCCCTGATATTAACTTCTTTATCAATTTTCTCCCATTTTTGAAAACATAGCAGGTCCAGAGAGGAGAATGTCATTCAAGAAATGAAATTAATTCTAAATAAATTATACAACCTAAAAACAGGAAATGAGAATTAAGGAGAAATAGTTAAGAAAGTAAGAATTAATACATTCTGTATTCTTGGACTATCATCAAATTACTTTTAGTAATAAAACAGGCAGAGTCCATATAGTTATAAAAAAAACCATAGATACTGAAAAACTGTTTTAAGGATAATCACTAGTTTTTTTGACAGAAATTCATAAGAACTCTAGTTCAGTCATTGCAAGAAAAGGAAAAGAGATGTTTTCTCTCACTTAAGAAGTCATTGTTTTTAGTGATGATGTTATACCATTTAAGAATGAGCAATTATTTAGCATTTCAATTTGTAAAGTACTATGTTACTATATTTTAAGATTTGCAAAGTGCTATGTTATATTTGATCTTCACATTCAGCTGAAGCTCAGGTAAAAGTCAAGCAATCAGTATTCCTATAGTATTCAGATTTCATTATTTTTCATATGTTTGGTACAATTGACTATCATCAAAATCCTTCTTTGTTGGCCCTACACATATCTCTCCAAGTCTTATAAAGATTCTGCAAATATTGCTTTATAGAAAATGGGGTCTCATGTGAGACCCCCATGCTTCTCCAACTTGAGTTTTTAAAAAGTATTCTTATTGATGGAATCAATTCATGAAAAAATATGAAATAGCAGAGTTACAGCGATTAACTGGCCACAGTGACATTTATACATGTGTAGTTAATAATGAAATATTCCAGAATCATGGAATGTAAAGAGTTAGAAGGAAATTAGAGGTTGTCTAAACTAGCACCTTCAATTTGCAGATATTAATTTGGAATTCACTGCGCAACTCTAGGAACACAGGATGGGGCATATCCTGAGGAGAAGGTAAGGGGCTTTTGGGAACACTCATCTGAGTGTGACATTACACCTGGTCCATGGTCTATGCAAGACTATATCCCCTATGCCTCAGTTTCCTTATATGTAAATTGAGTGAATCGGACTAAATGGAGATTTAGAACAAGAATCTACACAAAACATTTTTAACTCCTATTATTCTTTTGAATACGTCTTGTTCATTTTAAGCAAGTCATTTGTTACTTGGAATTGAGGGGAGGGGCACGATAAACACATTGAGATTTAAATAGGATCTCTACTAAATTTCTACTCTGATGTCTCAAGACCTGGAGGTAACCTGGAGTTTTCAAAGGGTTCTATTTACAGAGAATAAACTCTTAAAGTTTATACCAAACTAGAAATACTTCATGCACAAGCCAAGTGATTCAATGATGAGCTAAATTGGGAGAAGTTCACTATTAGGTCAGCCATAGTATACTGCAATTTTGTTGATTCCAGCAAGTTTTAAAGACTATCTTTTAAACATAGGGAAGGGTTGAGCAAAGCCTTGCCATTAAGGTTCTAACATCTGGTTCTCTCTCTCTCTCTCTCTCTCTCTCTCTCTCTCTCTCTCTCTCTCTCTCTCTCTGCCTCTGTCTCTCTCTCTCCCTCTCATATTTTTATCCATCTGTTTACTTACCTGTTTTTATCCATCTATCCATCTCTATCTACTTACCTGTTCATTCCTCCATATCTCCATCATCCACCTTTCTCTCTTTCTCTTCCATCCTCCACCTGTTTCCTCCTCTTCTTCTTTCCCCCTTCCTTCTTCCTCCCCCCACTTTTTATTTTTATTTTTTTAGGTTTTTGCAAGGCAATGGGGTTAAGTGGCTTACCCAAGGCCGCACAGCTAGGTAATTATTAAGTGTCTGAGACCGGATCCTCCCCCTTTTCTTGATGAATAACAAACTCAACTGAGGTAAATATGATTTCTTTTTTGAAATCACATAACAGACAAAAGAAAAGCAATACTTGTAGTCTTATAGATTTCTGCATTGTTTTGAAACTTCTATTTATCATTTACTTAGCTTCCAATAGCCAAAGTTTATGTTTTTACTAAATGTCCATTAACAGAGTGTTTGACAAGTCATTTCAGTGGTAGGATACTTGCCTTCCTTATCTGTGAAGTAGAGGAACTTTTCTTGACCAAGCTCATGGTAATATTTTGAATGAGAGAAAAATGGAATAATTTTAGTAACAAAATAGAAAGAAAAAAAGTAGGGTACTAATTCATTGGAAAGAATCTAAAATAATGAACTTTAAAAACTTTCACAAAGTTCATCACATCTTAGTTATACTAATTGGCAAAGCACTTCTATTCAGCTCTGTGTGAATTTTAAACACTCAGAAGAATGAAAATGAAACTTCTAGAAGCTAAAGGCATTTGTATATGTCTAGAAGCTATAGGTAATTGAGATTTCCTTTAGCCCAGGAAAGGTTGGATGCAAAGAGAAAAAAAACAGAAACAATAGTGGAGTAGTAGAAATGAGATTTTGAAGTTAGCTGAGAAGGGTGTCAAAAATATCATTCTTCACTCTGATTTTTCAACAGTCTATTGATCTTTTCTCCTCTATGGAAAAGAAAAGCAAAAAAATAGAAAAATCAACTTGTTTTATGCAGTGTTTTTCTTTTTTGTGAATTTAACAATTGTCATCAAGCATAAACATTTCTGTATACAAAGAAGAATAAAAAAGGATTGTGAAGAAATTCAAAATTTCACTAAAATTTTCATATACATAAATTATGTTTAAAAGTATATGTTTGGTTCATTCATCTCTGTCTAAAATGAGTTAAACATTAACTGCAAAAAAAAGACATTTTTATTTCATTAAATTATATGTGTATACACTATGTTTTATCAAGGTAATAGCAAAAATGGTCTGCTTGACACCTTTAATACTTTTCATTTTCTTCCATGCATTGAAATAAATGTTTTAGTGATGTCCTCTTTTCCCAGATCTATCATTGCTTATTAATACACTAAATAGACTAAATACACTAAAATAGAAGTCAAGACCTTACTTCTAACAAATATCTAAAACAAAATCAGTCAACTAGTTTTTATGAAGCACCCATTATAGGCACTGTGCTAAAAGGTGGTGATACAAAAAAAAGGCAAAGATTGGTCCTTGCTCTCCAGTAGAATATGGGAGGCAACAAGCAAGAACCATGTAGAAATGGTTTATACAGAATAAATTAGGTCTAATATCCAAGGGAAAATATTAAGGAGGACTGGGAAAGTCTTTTTTTGCAGAAAGTAGAACTTTACCTGAGACTTGAAGAATCAATATATTAACAATATTTGAGAATATGTCTCATTTTAAATCTCTAGTTCTATCTCATGGCTAAGAGGTGGTGGTAGGAATGGAATTTAGTAATATTTTTTCATTAATCTCTTGAAGTTATGATTGGTTATTGCTTTGGTAAAAGTTTTTGGTATCCTTTGATGCTATTTCCCTTGGCAATATTGTGGTCATCCCATAAATTGTCCTCTTGATTCATTTTATTCTGAAACAATTCACAGTAGTCTTTACAATAATGATACATTGTGTTAATATACACTACAATTTTATTCAGTCATTTTTCCTTTGGAATTGTGAACTTCTTAAATCAATTTCCAATTTACTTGTTTTATTTGTTTTTTGTATTACAATTTTGTGTTATAACAAAAAGAATGACTCCAGATATTCTTGTACTTATGTGTTCTTTACCTTCTTGAAGCATATGCCTAATAATGATACTACTGGATCAACAGATAATTATAATTTAGTAACTCTGAGGATATCTTAGTTCTAAATTGCTTTCTAAAATGGTTGAACCAACAGAGAGTTCCTAACATTCATTAGTGACCATATCTAGTGCTTTTTCCTTAAATATGTTTTCTGGTGTGCTAATACTTTTAAAAATAGGTTTGAAATAATTAATGTTTTTTAAAATGTCCCTAAGGAGAGAAAAGCAAAAATGCCTTGTTTTATAGTAAATAATGATTAATTCTGTCATTCTATGTAGAATATGAGACTGATCTAAACTTCAAATATATACACTGAACTTTAACTGAATGCTCATTGCTGAAAGCAATTGGATGGAATAAGCAGGAAAAAGGAAGAAAGCTATTTTGTAAGGAGATCAAAGTAAGGATGATTGTTATGCCCCACACTAATAAGTGTAGTGAATGAATAAATAAATGACAAAACATTTATTAAGGGCTTACTATCTGACAACCACTGAACCAGTTATTGTGGATACAAATGCAAAAGCAAAACAAGTCCCTGTCCTCAAGTAACTTACATTTTAATGCTCTTAATGTTTAGTTACAGCCAACTCTCTGTGATCCCCAAGGACATAGCACACCAATACTATCAATGAGGTTTTCTTGATGAGGATATTGGAATGGTTTGTCATTATCTTCTCCAGTGAATTAAGATAAGGGTCACACGACTAGAAAGTATCTGAGACTAGGTTTAAATTCATGTTTTTCTCATCTAGGTCTGGTGCTCTATCCACTGAACTCCTAGATGCCCTATTTTTTTTTTTTTAGTAAGGCAAATGGAGTTAAGTTGCTTGCCCAAGGCCACACAGCTAGGTAATCATTAAGTGTCTGAGGCTGGATTTGAACTCAGGTATTCCTGACTCTAGGGTCCGTGCTTTATCAACTGTGCCACCTAGCCTCCCCAATGCCCTATATTTTAATAGAAAAAGAAGACAATAAATATAGTTAGTGGTATGCAGAGCCAGCGTAATTAGGCGCCACAGTGAAAAAAAGAGAGCACTGGGCAGACACTCATTAGCTATGTGACCTTGAACAGTTCATTTAACCCTGTTTGTTTCAGTTCCTCATCTGTAAAATGAGCTAGAAAAAGAAATGACCAACCACTCGAGTATCTTTGTCAAGAAAACTCCAGCTGGGGTCATGAAGGGTCAGACACAACTGAATAGACACAATACTGGAGCTAGTTCATACTGGCTCCTAAGAATTAATTGTTAAATTTTCATGGAAAGTATTTACACCTGAAAATTGACATTGGGATAAATCAGAGCTTGTGTTATTGTTTGCTACTTGTCTATACTTAAGAAGTAATAAGGGTGGCTAGATGTACAGTGGTTAGAGCACTGGCCCTGAAGTCAGGAGGACTTGAGTTCAAATACAACCTTAGACACTTAATGATTACCTAGCTGTGTGGCCTTGGGCAAGCCACTTAACCCCATTGCCTTGAAAAAAAAAGGAAAGTAATAAAGTAAATGTTAGTAATGAAGATTAAAGTTAAAAGTGAGCCTTGAATACATCCCTCCACTTCCAAGAGCCTGTTGTTAAACATTTACCAGAACAGGTCTGCATATAGGGGATTAGTAGCCAGGGAAGGGCACTTTGGTTTGGAAAGTTATGGGGATGCCAAATGGGGTCATGTGTAGTCAGACATAACCCATCCAGAAACAATAGCAGAGTTCATTTGATCAAGCTGCATCACGCTAGGACTGGTGTCATGAATGGTGGGGCATAATATAATCAATGATTTTAAAGGAACTGATTTTAAAGCCAGTTTTAGAAATGCATCCATTTTATAAAGCAACATTTACTTTGATTTATATAAATGTGCATATTTGGTAATAGATTATTTTTTATTTGGGCAGAGTAATTAAAAAACACCCAAATCTAAATATGTTTCGCAATTACAATGTAAGGAATTACCTTATCTCTTGATACCTTTGAAGTTGATCTCTGCATAACCTCCCTTGTCTGTGATGGGATCATTTGTTTCCCATAGGAGGCTGTCAAAATTAGGCATTCTATCTGATTGTCTATCTTACGTTTGTATCAGATGCTTCTTTCTGAACTTTTTAAATGGCAATTTCTTATTGTCAGACCTCTCTTTGTTGCCAAGGATTTTCCCAGTCCCAGAGTCTTAGTTTGCCAAGAAATGTTGATTTTTCAACAGGGAGACAATTTCCTTTTCTCCTCTATTCCTTTTTATTTTATAATTTTAACTCCCCCCATTAGGATTCCTAATCTTTTACTAAGGAAGAAAAGGAGACATACACATATGTATATATTTGTTTCTCATGAGTATTTGACCAATAGGAAGATTGGAAGGCAATGAACTGAAACTAGTTATTATAATATTAGTTTTTTAAACTATCTTTTCAATTTACTTCATTTGAATTCAATAATCATTTGCTTATTAAGTGCCTATTCTATGACAGATATTGTGTCAAATGATGGGGGTACAAATAAGAACAAAGAAAGGCAGTCCTGCCCTCAAGGAGCTTTTTAATCTAATGGGGGAAGCAACACTAAAAAGAAAGCTAAAAAGTGGTAGTGGAGGAAAGTAGAGGACACCCAGTAGAGAGGTGTGTGTTTGGTGCTACTGATGTTCTGTGGAGTAGTAACCAAGTAGAGATACTGATGAAAAATGGAGAGGTCCTGGACAAATTCTGAGATTTTAGATCCCTCAGTTATAGGAAGGCTTTGGAATGAGTTTACTGCTCTACCCTCCAGTCTTCTAGAGAACAGAGGTCATTGAATCAATCTGCATCATGATGGGATTTATCTTCTTCAGATGCTATAACTTCTATTCAGTCAGAAGACACAAGTTATTTGGAGTCCCTTGAATTGTTTGTACTCAGTCCTTGATACATCATGTTCTATTCAGTGACACTGGCCTCCTGGTTGTTCCACCAATAAGGCATTCTCTTCTGTTAGGTATTTCTATGATTCTTCTCACCATGCTTGGAACCTCTCTCTCCTCCACTGCAGCTTACTCACCTCCCTAGCTTTCTTTTAAACCCATCTAAAATCCTATCTTTTCCTGGAAACCTTCCCCAGCCCCTCTTTTTTTATTCATTTTTTAATTTATTTTCATCCATACTCATGTATATATTTTTAAGTTACAAAATTTCCTTCTACCCTCCCTTTCCACCCCTCTCCCCTCAGCAGTGAACAGTCATGTTAGCATTGTACACAATATTTTTGATATGTTTTGAGATTAGTTATTTTTGGCACCCAGCACCTCTTTAATTCTCTCTGTTAATTATTTCCTATTTATTCTATATATAGCTTGTTTTATATAATTTGTATGTTGTCTTTTTCTATCAGAGTATAAGCTCCTTGAGGATAAAGACTGCCTTTTGCCTCTTTTTGTATCCCCATTGTTCAGTATAGGTCCTTAATAAAGTTGATTGGTTGATTGTTGCAGAGGATATATGATATTCCAAGTTGGGATCAGACTGAATGATCTTTGAAGTTCCTCTTTCAACTTAATTCTGTGACTATAAAGTATGTTAAATAAGGTAAAGACTAAATGTGTTTGAGCTAGAAAATAAAGCAGACTTCTCAAAGTTCTCCCAACTGCCACTAATATAATCACTATTGATTTGTGCTATGTGATAACTACATTACCCAGCTTGCCCACCCACCCACCCACCTATTATCCAGCTTGTTCACACATCTTGTTCACCAGACTTGAGGACAAAAAAACTTTTTTCTTTCAAAAGTTAAGTCCAGGGGTGGCTAGGTGGGGCAGTGGATAAAGCACTGGCCCTGGAGTCAGGAGTACATGGGTTCAAATCTGCTCTCAGACACTTAATAATTACCTAGCTGTGTGGCCTTGGGCAAGCCACTTCACCCCATTGACTTGCAAAAACTAAAAAAAAAAAAAAAAAAAAAAAAAGAGGAAAAAAGAAACAAAACCTGAAGATCCTAGAACAACAGTCAACATAACATTATTTATTACATTTTAAAAAATCCCCAATTATGTGAGGCTATCCTAGTCACTTTCAACAGAAAGTCATTTTAATGATCTTTTAAAAAAAGACTTTCAATGGGGAATCAAATAAAAAAGAAAAAAACTATATATAGCAAATCATGTAGGATAAACAATAAAGTCTTATTTTTTAAAAGTATGGTGATTAGGACTACCTATGTAAAAATGTTGGAATTTTTGTGATATTCAATGAGAAAAATAATGACTAATACAGAATAGTTGTTTATATTGAGTCTTTTTTTAAATAAAGCATTTAATTTTTAAAGATGAAATATTTAGAACAACTGGAAAATAAAAAAAAAAGTGATAGAAGGGTTTCTAAAAATATTAGGTGTCCCTGAATGAGCAGTAATGAACACTGTTAGTCACAAATGATGTGTGCTATGCTGTGAACAAAATAGACCATAAGTTTTAAAAAAAATCACTTAAAAACAAACATTTCTTTTGACTGCCAGGAACTTCTCCTAAGGTGTCATATGACATAATGTTCAAGATCTAATACTTTGACTATTCCAATCAAACCTGAAAGGAGGGAGTCATGTTTACCCTATAAGTGCTGATAGTCACAGAGTCATAAATAACCACATGATCACAAGCCAGGATATTTCATGCCAAGACTTTAACTGGTCTATGCACAATAGAATAAACTGAACATAATGCTAAATAAGCTAATTATTATACATCTCAAATTTTTAAAAAATTATCCAGTATAGAATTTACATGGTTATTTAGATGATTAATTTGAATCATTTTTATTTGAATATCATTTTAATAATGAAGAAAGAAGGATTTGGAAGAGGAATGGAGGTAATTACTTCAGTGTAATTGGTCTTCTGATCATTGCATCATTGTTCACATCCATGTGTGCATGTATACCAACAACATCCACAGTGACCACAGTAAGCTACTCAGGTTTTCTGATCAAATTTCATTAATTACATTGATGACATGACCCAGCACAGATAAGGCAGCAGTAGGGGGGAATGATAATTATGTTTTCTAATGATATGTGTAATATTTTATTATCAAAGAATGATCTTTAATATCAAAGTGATAATATTTATAAAAAGGACTTAGCCTAGAATCCAACATATAATAGGTATATAAATGTTTATTCTCTTCCCCCTTATTATTGGAAATTAGGAATCTATAAAGTCTTCACTAAGGGCAGAAACTTGAACATGGTACCTTCAAATTGGAGGTAATGTATCCATGTCCAGACCTGATCATATATCTAGGTTTGAGTTCTGTGACAGTTTTTCAAAGGGCTAGCCCCTTGGCTCTGAAGTAGATGGATGTGGAAATTAGGAAATAATACTAGACAAGTAGGGGTAGGCATCAGAAGGTCAATTTTTTTGAAGACTTTGCACTAATGACACATCACCCTCATGTCATATTAAAAAGCACTCATTGAGGCAGCTCCTTGCCTCTATGGATCTGATCTAATTTTCTCCTTTGTTTGTGGTGTCTTTTGCTACTACATAACCATTGTCTCTTGGAGAAAAATGGGAGACAAGGGAAGACCTTGGCCTTAAACTGATCAGAACCAGAACAGTCAACTTATGTCCTTGCCTTATTTTTGACAGCAATATACTAATAAACCAAGTAAAACTTCTGATAGCCCTTCATTATGCTATGTCTGTCATTCACATCACTTGATGCCTACAATTCACTCAAGTTGACTTAGCAGCCACACACCTCAGGGTACCAGAGGAAGGGGCATGATGAAAATTTCCATTGATTAGACTTGGAGACTCTTTTTTTTTCAGCCTTACTAATTGAATAAAGTATATGAGGGCTGTAAAAAGGAATCTAGGAAACAAGATAGGGAAAATGGGAATAAGATATTTTGAGAATGAATAGGGGGCGGCTAGGTGGCACAGTGGATAAAGCACCGGCCCTGGAGTCAGGGGTACCTGGGTTCAAATCTGGTCTCAGACACTTAATAATTACCTAGCTGTGTGGCCTTGGGCAAGCCACTTAACCCCATTTGCCTTGCAAAATAATCTAAAAAAAAAAGAAAATGAATAGAAATTCATTTAAATTCCATGTGAGGAGGGACATGGGTAGGTTTCTTAATGGGAAAGTACTTTTAATCTGGGGATACTGAATTGGATGTGGTTTTTTTGATGACTATTTTAATAGAATCAGTTTCCTTTGTATTCCTATGCATTTATGCCCTATAAAGACATTATTCTGAAAAGGAGTTTATCAGTCTGCTAAAGGTGTCCCTCTCACACAAAAAAGATTAAGACCACCCTGAGCTGGGAATATCATGGTGACTTACAGCATGATTCAGGAGTGGAACTGGGGGGTAGTGGTGGGGTGGGGGCTTTTATAAACTTCCTAAGACAAGAGAACCCTAAAGTCAGCTTCAATTTAATGACTCATTAACCATACAAGTAATCATAGAAGGTCTACATGTGGTCAGTTTTAGAACTAGGAGAAATAGCCTGGGTGAACTTAAAATTAAATGTTTAATAAGCAAAGCAAAATGGTTCCTAACCATTTTTGAAATGAGATTCCATGGAACCATCATAATTTTGATGAATCATCAGCAGGAAGTATAAAATAAAATTTTAAACTCTAGAAACTGTAGCTACTTGAAAATGAGCAAATGGATGTTTTTCCTTATCTACTGACACTGATAATCTCTGACAGTTCAAGTATTTTATCTACAAAAACCATCCATTCTAGTATATTCATTGCCACCTCTCTCAATCATTCCCAACTAAATATGTGGCATCCCATCAAGCCAGAATTGAGGAGGTAAGGAGGTGGAGGATCAGTCAGGGGCAGGAAGACTTAATGAACTAGGCTCTATAATTTGTCTTCATCCTTTGTTTTTAGAGAAGACACTTGGAGCTGACTAATAACCATCAATCCAATGCCCTCCATTTTCCCCAGGGTTTGGAGACTCTTATGGAACCACAGAAATAGCCTTTTCTAGGAGAGAGGCATTTACTAAGGACATTAGATTACTAAATTTTGTAGGATTGATTACTTTTTGTCAAAAAAGGACATGGGTTCATTTGTTTGTTTGAACAAAGGACTACAAAATAAGGCTTCCATTTGTATTTATGCTAAGTTAGGAAAATTATTTGCAAAAGCCTTAGGCACATTTGCTGGTTACTGGCAATTAAGACACCAACTTGAGCTTTTATCTGAATAAAATCAACACTGATTTGAAAAAAAAAAACCCTAACTGATTTCATTGTGGTACACATATGTCAGTGAGATCAAGATTATGGGTTTGATCTTTAGCATCAGCTAAATAGATTCATCCTATTCTATGACCACAGATGACCTCTTAATTCCTGCCAGCTCTTTCACAAGTGTGTTGTGTCTTTTGGCCAAATGGAAAACAGGATGAGAAAGTCAGACCTTTTAAAAATCCATCATAATTTTATAGATTTCTCATTTCTAATCACTACCACTCATTACTTGAAATACCTCTGTACCTCCAGGTACTCTTTTCTTTTTGTAGGGCAATGAAAGCTCAGAAATTTGATACCTAGATGACTTCCCTATACTGGTATAACTAGGAGTGTGGGTGAAACTAGATCATATTATACACCCCAATATCCATTCCATGAAAATGGAAGTCTCTTTTTAGATACTGCTTCTTTAGTCCTAATTCACCAAGGGCTCCAAGCTCTGAGATACTTTCTCATCATCATTTCTTTTTTTTAGAATACAGATTCCTACCCTGTACCAGTTTACCACCTCTTACACACTTACTTAGTTCTATACCCACTGATCAGTATCTACTACTACATCTCATGCAAACACTAACAATGAGAGAACATCCAGATGCTTTAAATGTCTAGAGTACTGGCAGTGCTTCACAACATCACAAGCAGATGTGTGGCCTTATAAGCTCTCACACATGATTTTTCTCACTTTACTGGAATTTTCCCGACTTTATTAACTCTAACTGGATGAGAGTTGAAAGCAGATGCATGTGCTATCAGCAGTGGTTCATTAGCACCATTTTTGTATATGGAGGTTAGCACATTAAATAAAAACTCTTTGCTATTTGTGAATTGTCATTGAGGATTCACTAAGGCTGAAGGTTTTCATAAGAAAAAATATTAATTCAAACAAATAAAACAATCTTATTCCAAGAAATTCATTGATTCCCATAACTGATAATCCCTGTAAAAATAATTTATTGAATTTCAGTTCAACTTTCCCTTTTGGAAAAAGGATTATTACCATCTAGTTTTTCATAATAGGTAAAAATAAAAACTTGCCATTACTATTCATATTGTTTCCTACATGTTAGGATAACAAATAGTTTTACATGCTTTGGTTTGTATATGATTTTTCTGTAAAACCTACCCTTTTAACCATGCAGAAACTATGTTTTCATCCTCTCTAAGACTTTGAAAGTTTACTTCCTCTTTTTGGGTTCTGACATTATGCTTTTCAGGCATTATTTAAAGTCATCAACAAGTAATACAAAATATTAATTTAATTGCTATTATTCAAAAATGAAATACATGAAAATGAGTCAGCTTTTTATATAGGTTCAGAATGAGATATGAAAAAAATCCTACTATATTTTGCCCTGGTTAGAATATATTTGAATATTGTATATGGCCCTGAATGCCAAATTTTAGGTCATTACTTTAGTAATTACTTTAGTAATAATTTTAGTCCAACTCAGGCATTTAGGAGGGCACTAACAAAATGGGATATGACTTTGTACTGTGATATTGAAAGACTAGCTTTGGTTAAAATTCAGTCTGGAATGAACTGATGTTGATGGATGGATATTCAGTCTGCAAAAGATGATAGCTGTCTTCACATGGCAAAAGAATTATTTTTATTTTGCTTGGCCCAAGAAAACAGAACTAGATTTAATAGGAAGAAGCTTCAGAAAAATTTGATAGAAAAAGAGATTTTTTTTAACAATCAGAACTGTCCAATTGTGGAATGGTTGTTTTGGGATATAGTGGGTTCCCCCTTGGTTAGAGATCTTCAAACTGATGATGGATGACCACTCCTCTAGGGTCCTGTTCAAGTGACATCAGACTATCTTCTGAGATAATCTCCCTAAATCATGTGTGACCATGCCATTCTTCTGCTCAACAACTTCAGTTACTCTCTGTTTACTCTATTATCACCAGGGTAAAATTTAAACTCTTAAATTTATGATTAAACTTCTCTCTATTTCATTATTTCAGGTTTGTTGCATACTATTCTTCTACATTAATGCTCTATTTCAGTTAAATTGACTTACCTACTGTCTGTGAAACTTGAAATTTCATTTCCCATCTCTTTGACCTTGCCCTGATTATCACACATACCTAGAAGGTACTTACCTTCTCTCTTCCACCATTTGGATTTCCAAGTATACAAAAAGACTTGACTTATGTGCCACTTTTTGTGACAGTTCTTGATTTCTACAGTCATCTCTATTCTCTTCCTCCCCAAATTATCATTCATATATATATATATATATATATATATATATATATATATGTATATATGCAGTTTATTTGCTGAATCCTGTCAGTATTATCAGTATTATGTAATTTATTTAAGCACAGATTTTTTTTTTTGGTTTGCTTTGTTTTGCTTTGTCTCCATAGTGTACGCAAATTAGTCACCTGTTGGATTGGCTTAAAATACAGATTGGATTGGATGGCTTCTGAGTTCCCTTTTCAACTCTGAGATGTTGTGATATGTATAATACAAGCTTTTGTAGGTATTAGGCATCTAGGTGGTGTAATGGATAGAGCATTAGCCCTAGAATCAGAAGGACCTGGGTTCAAATATAACCTCAGAAACTTGACACTAGTTTTAAGGCCCTGAGCAAGTCACTTAATCCTGACTGCACTGAATCCAGGGCTATCTCCAGTCATCCTAATTAATGTCTGACCCCTGGACTCAGATGGTTCTGGAGGAGAAAGTGAGATTGGTGATTTAGCACAGTACTCCCTCACTCAAATCCTATTCACTCTCTGATGTCATGACCTTCTTCAAGAATGAATGTATAAATTGATCTGGAAGTGAAGTCTTCCTCCTCTGGACTTTCATACTTTCTACTACATGATTACAATTTCATCTTCTATCAGTATTATGTTCATACTTACATTTTACCTCCATCAACCTGAAAGTCCCTTGAAAGTAGGTCCATACTTTTTCAGTCAGAGAGTAGCAATCCATTCCAAATCATATGCAAGATGCACTATAAAATACCTGACAAATAGTTGTCCAGCCTTTAATTAAGGTTTCTGAGAGAAACCACTCCTTCATAAGTCAATCCATTTAATTTCTGAATTGTTTTAATTGTTAGAAAGATTTTTTTCATTAGGCTAAATTCCATATCTTTCCAATTATTACAGATTGCTATTGATATGATCTTCTAGGACCAGAACAAATAGTCCATTAACTCTTCCACATGACAGTCCTTCAAATCATGTCCTCTTGAGTTTTCTCTGAGTTTTTGCAGTTCCTTTTGCAATGGTACTTATCACAGGATTTCAAAACATATCTGTTTTTGTCCCCTTCTGGTCTCTTTACATTTTATTAGTGACCTTCCTAGTCTGTGGCACCCAGATCTTAACCTGCCCCTCTAAATTTGTTCTGATCAGGATAGTATAAAGAGGAACCAATGTCTTCTTATTTCTGAAAGTTCTCTCAATTTTCACAGTTCCTTTTATCACATGATTTCAAAACATATCCATTTTTGTCATTTTCTGGATTTATTAGTTTTATTAGTGACATTCCAAGACTGTGGCAGCCAGAACTTATCCTGACACTAAGTATATTCTGATCAGGACAGTATCAGAGATACTAATGTCTTCTTATTTCTGAGTTATACCTTTATTTAATGCAACCCAACATTACATCAGGTCTTCTGGTTTCCATATAATACTATTCACACATATTGAGGTTGCAGTTTTCTAAGATCCTCAGACTTTTTTCTAGCCTTGCTTCATTCATCTTATTCTAACAAAGTTGATTTTTTGAATCCAAGTGTGACTTTGCATTTATCACTATTGATTTTATTTTATTAGATTCAAACCATTAATCTAGGCATGATTGCTTTTCATTCTTTATCATCCAGCATGTTAACTGTTCCTTCCCAGATCTGTGCTATCTACAAATTTAATAAGCACACTATCTTTCCCTGTGTGTAACTTAGTGATAAAAATATTAAAAATGAAATGATTAAGTACAGACCCCTGAAGTAGTCTATTAGAAATCTCCTATCACAATGATATTGAACCATCAATGACTCTTCTCTGAGTTCTTCTATTCAACTAGTTACAAATTCATCTAATTCTTATCACTAAGTCTACATCTCTCCATAAAATGGAGAGATGTAGACTTAGTGATAAGAATTACTATATCAAATGCTTTGCTAAATTCTTTGTAAACTTCATCTAATCAGTATTCCCTGATCTATTAATTTAATATCTGTATCAAAAAATAAAATAAAGTTAATTGAAATTGACCTTTCTAACCATCATTCATTTTTAAGTGTTTTTTGAACATATCTTTAATGATCCTTAGCAGAATTTTCTCATAAATAGAAGTCAAGTTCAAGTCCATGATGTTAAGAAGTGACCTTTGTAGACTTATTAAAAAAATAAGGACAACACTGGTCTATCTCTAGTTCTGCATGGTGTCTACCATTCTCTATGATTTTTCAAATATCACTGGCAATCAGCAATTTCTTTTAATAAGTTTTGTTTTGGTTTTGGCATCTAAGGATATAATTCATTTGGGATAGGTGACTCAGATTCACTGAGTTAATAGGTACTTTCTTATTCTCTCCCTACTCTCTTGAAAATTCCTTTTAGCCACTTTAATTCTCACTTCCAGTACATAGATAGTAATCCTTGGTAGAGAAAAAAAGAAATAAAGTAGAAATAAACATTCTTGGCATTTAGAATAGTGTCTTATATAGAGAGTTCATTGACATTTATTAGATTAAACCTTTGATTCATGGTGTTATTTTTTTTTATTATGTCTTTAGAATCTAAGGTATCACAGATCTATAGCTGAAAAGGACCTGAGAACTCATCTAGTCCAATTTCCTCATCTGATAGATGAAGAAACCAGGCCTAGAGAATGGAAGTGACTTGCTTAAGTGATTTCATGCTACTGAATTAATTTGATTCCCCTACTTCAATTGTGAGCTTATTACGAGTGTAAAATGGAGTTATGTCTTATGGGGCAGGTAAGTAATATAGTGGAATAGGGGCTAGAGTGCAGGGCCTGAGGTCAGCAACTCATTTTCCTGAATTCAGATCTGTGCTCAGATACTAGTTGTGTGACCTTACTTGCCTCAGTTTACTCATCTGTAAAAAGAGTTAGAAAAAGAAATAGCAAACCCACTCTAGTATTTTCACCAAGAAAGCCCCCAATGGCCTCATGAAGAGTTGGACGTGATTGGAATGACTGAACAAATTATGTCTTATGATGATTTTTCTCTACTGTATAATAAAGTCACTTCTGTACTTTTTGAGTATATTAAACTTATATTGAAATTCAAATCCATTTGGCATGGAGAAGAGTAAGAACAGTGTGGATACTGTCATTACAATGGAATTTTCTCAGATTCTTCTCAACCACCCCATACATCATCATAGCTTTCAATACCATCAAAAGGAACAGTGGAGGTTTGAGCTTTCAGTTTTTATTTAAAGAAACTAAACAGAACTCCAGCTCAAAACAGTAAGCAGCACCCAAATTAGTTTTATTAGTAATAAAAAGTGAGTCAGAAAGTAGGCATACCATCAGGAGTACAGCAGCTGTGCTAAAAATGCAGTGGTTTTTTTTAGCCTCTTTTGTCTTTACTGATATTATTTTTTAATAAGCAAGACAAAAAGGAACTAAAAAGATAAATGTAAAGACAGATGAAATAAAAAAGGAGTCAGAATGGGTACAGAGGATAAAGAAACATTTTATTAAACAGAGGGCAGGTTAATAAAAGTTAAATAGATGATCAGGGAGGACAGATGAAAAAGGAACTGAGAAGGGATTTGTCTTAAACTTATTGTGGTTGATGAAGTTTCCCCATACATAATTTCTATATTTTTGACTCGTCAACCTTACATATGTGTAGGGGGAAAAATACTACTTGAAAATCTGTTTAATTTTTCAGTAACAAACTAGAGATCCCCTTGAATAGCTCATCTTTTACTGTCATATTTTTCACCCTCTATCCCCACCCAATCTTATACCATTTCATTTTCCTAGGTATAGAAATTATGAAATCACAACCTAAGAGAGTAAAATGGGAAAAGGAGAGAAAGGAAAGGGCAAAAATTTTTCTTTTGTTTGCAAATCTGGTGTATTAATTGCATTCCTGGGAGACTTTCCGGACAGAGCCTCCGGTAAGCAAATTAGATATAAACCGAAGGCGGGGGCACCAAGGTCACTGTGGTGGGGGAACGTCGAGTGACAGGCGCTGGGACCTCCGATGCATGGCTTGCAGAGCAGATGTTCACAAGGATGCAGTGATTATTGAACTGGTAATAAAAAAGCATCAGCTTACAGGCAGCCACGATGGATGCTGGTAATTATAAAGCATCCCCTGGGAGGAAAATGACACGTCAGCCACATCTCTGCAATCACCGGGGCATAATTAAAGCTCCAGTAACAGTTGTTAATAGGGTGCAAATAAAACAGGGGGAAAATTTGAACACAACCTTTTTTTTTTTTTAAAGAGACGGCAAAGGGCAATGTAATTACAGGGACAGCAGATTTTATAATTTTGCTCTATGTCATAAAACAAAGCCTTTTGGATATCAGTTGGATGTAGATCCATAAAATATGGAAGCATACATACACCTCCATACACACATATACCAAGGCAAAAAAAAAGTATTTTTTGCTCTTTGAATATGTAGTATGTGGGGGAGAACAGATTTTTAAACAGAATGTTTATATTTTAATTTTCAAAATGGGAGAAATACAAATATGTAAAGAAAACGGGATACATGTAAATATTTGGCCATTTCATCCTTTCCGGAAGATCTGCGCTGGTGCAGCATGCCAAACTATATGGTTCTGTTGGTTGAAGTTGGTTTAGATATTGTTAAATAAAGTCGGCATATCACTTACAGTGCGGAGTGTCATTTTTTCCGTAGGAAGCTGCCAGACACTCCCTAACCTAAAATACGAAGCGAAACAAGGACTTGTGTTCTTTGAGCTAGGACACCATGGTGACTATGGCATCAAACTCACCTTAGAGAGATGTATGTGCCTAGCCCAGTGGTGGCCCCATCACGTGGGCAGTTGGGCATCTAACACTACATTTGTTCATTCGGTTACCAGGCAGGCCTGTCAAGATCTATTTTAGGAGGAGTTGTGAGTAGGATAGGGAAAGCACTTTGTGTTAAGTACTTATCCAGCCTGTCTTCCTGTTAGGAGTATTTTAAAGGGTTGGATGGCTGACAGAGAAAAGGCACCTGATGGTCTTGACTACGAAATGTAAATGAATGCTTATAAGTCTTGTATTTCCAAAAAAAAGAAAAGGAAAAAGGAAAAAAGAAAAAAAGGGCCTTTCATTTCTAGGTGGAATGTATTTAGCCCTATCATAATTAGCTGCTGGTTAACTTCTTTTCTTCCTTCACTTAGGATATGGGAGCTACCTAATTAAAATGAAATGTAATGCATTCTTTTGGGGGCAGATTCTTTAAAAATTTTTTTAGTATTTTTATTATTGTTTTAGTTTCAAACTAAGCCTCCCTCTCTCTTTTCCCCCTCCCTAAGAAGGTAAGCAATCAGATATAGGTTATACATGTGCAATTATGCAAAGCATTTCTACATTAGTTATTTTGTACAAGAAGAATCAAAAGAAAAAAACGAAAGTGACAAAATAACATGCTTCAGCCTGTATTCAATCGATATCATTTCTTTCTCTATGCTTCATCAGTAGTCATTTAGGATTGTCTTGGAACATTGTATTGCTGAGAATAGCTAAGTCATTCATGATTTTTTATTGAACAATATTGCTTTTACTATGTACAATGTTTTCCTGATTCTATTCGCTTTACTATGCATCAGTTCATGTAAGTTTTTCCAGATTTTTCTGAAATCATTCTGTTTTTCATAACTTATAGCACAATAATATAATACATTTTGCTTAGCCATTCCCTAATTGATGAATGTCCTTTGACTTCCAATTCTTAGGCACCACAAAGAAAGCTGACATAAATATTTTTTGTTCAAATAGTTCCTTTTTCCTTTTTTTTGAATATTTTTAGGATATAGGCCTAACAATGGTACTGCTGGTTCAAAGGGTAAGCAGTTTTATAGCCCATTGGGCATAGTTCCAAATTGCTCTCCAGAATGTGTGGATCAGTTCACACCTCCACCAACAAGGTATTAGTTTCCCTGTTTGGGGGGCAGATTCTTGAAACATCATGGAATTTGGAGACTGAAAGAAAGCTTAAAGAAGTACATTTTAAGGTTTACAGAAGAAAGACCATTGGATTTTGAATCAGAAAACTTAAGTTCAAATCTTTAAAATTGTCACAATACTATTTGATGGCCTTGGACAAGTTATTTTTATAACTAGTCTTGGTTTTCTCATCTATAAAATGTACTAATTAGCCCATAAGGTCCCTTTCAGTTTTAAATGTATGATACCATAATTCTGTGAGATATTTGTTATGCAAAGTCCTGGTTTATGTTTTATGGAACATACAAAGAAGTATAATGATTTGAATGAAACTTAGAGTCTAGCTGGGAAGCAGACATATCCAAATGTAAATGTTCAATATAAATCTCAAGTAAGTACTATGACAATAAATGCGATAGGAATTAGAAGAGGGAGAGATCCTCATGGACTTGGGTTAGAGCAAATGAATCACAAAGACATCTTTGGGCTTTAAATTCATTATTCCATAGTAGTCTGGGAAGGCTTAAGTAAGGTGGAAGAGAGATTTGAAACTGTAGAAAAAAATATGGAAAATGGATCAGGGTGTAAAAATGATTTCTGTTATTGCCCAAATGACCTTGGGAAAATAAATTCACAACTGTTTCCTCATCTACCTAATAACATCAGCTAATATAAATAATCACAGCACTTTAAGGTAGTTTATATAGATTATTTTGTTTTATTTGATTAGTCATTAAATAGGTGGTGCATTGAATAGAGTGCTAAACTTGGAATCTGGAAGACTCATTTTCCTGAGTTCAGATGTGACCTTAAACAATTATTAGTTATATGACCTTGGGCAAGATTCTTAACCTCTTTTGCTTCAGTTTTCTCATCTGTAAAACGAGCTGGAGAAGGAAATGGTAATCCATTCCAGGACTGCTATCAAATACACCCCAAATATAGTCATAGAGAGTCAAACATGACTCAAAAATGACTGGACAACAACAAAATGACTCCCATTTACTGATGAGAAAACTAAGACTTAGAGGATTTAAGCAGGGAAGAGATTTCCTCAAGATCAAGTAACTTGGAAGCATTTTAGGCAGGATTCTATCCAAGGTCTTCATGATTCTGAATCTAATTGCTGGGCTGAGTTGTCTCCCAAGTAAATTGAGGGAGTTGAGCTGTGAAATTCCTAAAGCCTCTTACAGCTCTATGTTCAATGACTTTAGTTGGTGGGGCAATGTAGTATAGTAGAAACGAAGATGGAGTCAGAGGGCTGAGGGTAAAATCTTCTCTAATACAGACTTTGGACAAGTCATTTATTCTCTCTGGCCTTAGTTTCCCAATATATAAAATCATAGCAATTGGACTACTTGACTTCTGAAATCCTTTTCAGGTCTGTATCCGTGATCCTATTGTCCTATTTATGTTAGGTAATGGTGATGAAGTTAAAAAAGCAGATTGTAGAAAATCTGTACAAGGATGAACTGAAAGGTCCCTTTAAACTTGAAATCTACTTTTATCCTCTTGGCAAATGGAAATTCCTAAAATTCTTTGAGCAAGGAGTAACATGATAAAAGCATTTTAAAGATTAATCTGATGATGGAGATGATAAAATTGGAGCAAGGAAGAAACAGAAAGAAGGACAGAAGATTGCCAGAGTTCTTTAAGTGATAGAATAAGGGGTGTGATGAAGGAAGTGGAGGCAGAAAAGAGTATTTCAGTCAGGTGAGAATCTGTTTTGTTGTAAAAAAAATCCTCATATTTTGTTTTACAGTTTAAACTTATTTTGCTCTAGAATGTGCCCACATTGTTTGAACCATCTGTTTAAAATTTTTTGATATTTTCATTTTTTAATCACCTTCACTTCTGAATATATCCATCTCTTGTTCCCTACCTAGAAAGTTCTCTCTGAAAGAAGAAAAGGGAAGGTAAGAGAAAGAAAGAAAGAAAAGAAAAGAAAGGATAAAAGTAGAGGAAAAGAAAGAGAAGGGAAATAAAGTAGTTTGGCACAACTAACACCTGCATCAACCAAGTCTGATAATATATGTACCACCCCTCTAATTTTCCACCTCTGTAAGGAAAGAAGGGAATTATATTTTCTCTTCAATTCTTTGGGAACTAACTTGGCAATTATAATGATACATGATTCAGTTTCTTTTTGTTTGTTTTTTCCTTTGCATTGCTATAGTCATCACATATAATGTTTTCCTGGTTCTATTGACTTCAATCTGTATCACTATATGCAAGTATCCCCATACTTCTTATGATTCAGAAATATTATTATCTATTCCCCAATTTACTTTGTTTCCATGAACCATCTGATTCCCTGACCTACTGTCCACCATCATTTTAATCTGCCATCCTTCCTGTTAAAATTTGCTTTAAGGGGAATAATGCTACTCTTTTAAGGTACAAACTTGTAACATTGTCAAGGTTTTTGACTTGAATGACCTGTGGACAGTTGCCACACAAGTAGGAAATGGAAGAGAAATTTAGTTGGAAGAAACAGCAAAGATTTTGCAATTGGAAAAAGTAAAACAGGGAAGCTTTTACTGGCTTCCTTGCAAAAGCCACAGAATCCCTCAAATCTGATCTTATGAGTTTTGAGAAGAATTTTCAACTGAAATGTCATGTTCAAAAAAGAAAAAAAAACCTTTTCAATTCTTAAAGTAGATGTGACTAAAATCACTCTGGTTATTGAAAATGAGTAAACATTACCCTGAAAAATATTCTTATGCCAAGTTCCAGTTTAACAGATTGAAGGAAATTTCTTATCTTGCAAAAACTCATCTAATTTCTAAACTATATCCTACTAGTTGTTTTCTTTTTCAGTCATGTATGACTCTTCATGACCCCTTGGTATTTTCTTGGCAAAGAGATTCCAATAGGTTGCCATTTCCTTCTCCAGCCCATTTTACAGATATGGAACTGAGGCAAACAGGCTTAAATGACTTGCCCATGGTCACCCACTTAATAAGATCAAATTTCCACTCAGGAAGATGAATCTTCTGAGTCTAGGATCAGCTTTCTCTCTCTCTCTCTACTGGATCACATTGTTGTGTCTTTTTGACATTCTTAATATCTTCTCTAGGATATAGAAGAAAATTTCCAAACCAGTGGCTATAGTATAAAGAAGCAGACTAACTGTTCTTATTAACATCTTCTCTACTTATGATTTAAGTGACCACAAAATGCATCCTCCCATTTTCCAATTTCCACTTCTATTATGGCTTTATTTCTCTTAATTTATTCTTTACTTCTTCCTCCTAATTCAGAGCAATGATCATATAGTCAGAGTTGGTGAATTGTAGTTTGAGGGAAATGAAAAGAAGGCATCTCGAGAATAATGACATATGTGTATATGTATCTGTACATATATATCTATAAAATATAATTTATATACTTAAATTTTATGTTATATATAACTTATAAAAGCATATATAATTTGTTATAAAGATATACATAAAGTTATAGATAGGAAGTTTTATAATTATAAAGTTATATATAAGTTTATAAATAAAGTTGTATAATATATTTATTATAATATTATATAAATAATATATAAGGTTAAATATATTCTATATAAAGCATTTAAAGGTGCTTTATATATCTATAAATTTTAGTCTTTTAACTATATACATTTAACTTTAAAGTTTGTAAGGTCGTATATTTTCTCCTGTGGGCCATATAATAATCCTGTGTGGGGTAGACATTTATATAATTAAAAAAGAAATTGAATCATGTGTCATTATAATTGACAAGTTCACACCCCCCCCAAAATTGATGAGAATATATAATTCTTGAAAACTAAAGGAGCAAAACATGCATTTTCAGAGTTGTATTGATTACTTTTGCCAAACCACTTTATTTCCCTTCTCTTTCTTTTTCTTTTCCCTTACTTTTCTCCTTTCTTTTCTTTCCTTCTTTCTCTCACCTTCCTTCTCCCTGTTTCAGAGAGATCTGGAAAGGGAAAAAAGAGAGAGATACATACAGAGAAAATTGAGACTCAGAGAAGTTAAAGGACTTTTTTAATGATCACAAATGTATCATTGGTGGTATCTTAGTCAACAATAGCCAGCAAATATTTATTAGCTCCTACTGTGTGGTAGTCATTGGGTTAATTACTGGGGGTATAGAGGCAGGCAGGGGCATGATGAAGAAGCCAAAGACGTTCCAAGTGAGTGCTACTGGGAAGGAAATGGGGGATGTCTGAGGAGACATTAAATGAAGGAGATATTCTTGATTAGAAGTTCAGCGCTCTGGCCACTTTCTCATGCTGTCTCTAGATGGAAAGGAGGAGATAGATAGAGATGGGTAGAAGGGTAGAGATAAATCCATTGTTAATCGCTTGAATTAAATGTAATGACATGAACAACTTTATTTTCCCACACTCTAGATTCTCATCCCCAAACCAAATCTGTCATTAAAGACTAAAATAGTTTATTTCTCCAACTGTCTGAATATAATATCAGCTACATCTAAATCTTAATTGTAATACTTAACATTGATGTGTGTTGGGGGGGAAGGGGGCTTTCCTTAGAAGGTTGCTTGAGAGATGTCAGCTATCATTAATGATTCAGGTGTAAACACTTCCAATTTCTGTTTTAAATAGGTTGTCCTTGATACTATAAGGTGAAGATTTTTTATTGGAAGATTTCATCCTTTATGTATTATTTCTTTTTTTAGCCTAATATTGTCATTCTTTTAAACTGGAATTAATTTTAAGTTAGACTGAATGGATTTAGATATGTGTAATTTCTTCCACAAGATGCTTCATTCATTCTATTTATTCCTATTTGGCATTATGCCAATATACCATATCAGGTATGAGGAAGAAAAAGAAATAGAAAGCACAAAAATAGAAAGAGGGGACACTTAAATATAATGATTATTTTTCAAAATGTTTCAAGTGGACTTAAACGTTTTTAGTTATTACTGACTATTTATAGCCAATTTAAACACTTAGGACTTTTTTAGGGTAGCTAGTTTGTTTTAGGTTTCTGATAGTATTTCTTTAAATTCAAATCATGATGCAAGTCATCATCCTCATGATGTCATTGGTCCTCTTCTAAGAACAAGGGTTGAACGATAGCAACAACAACAATAAGATGTCCATCACCAATATTTTATTGATCTTTGAAGACATTGAGTAAAACAAAAATTTTTTGATGAGTCTTGAATCAAACTCTAAGGTAAGGGATAAACTTTTACTTTCAGAAATTCCTTTGTCAGGAGTTTGGGGGTAATTGCCAATGATCTTGCTGTAGAGGTATAAGAGAGATGACTTCCCTGAGAAAGAAGGTGAATTAAAGGTATTTCTAAAATATTTAATTTATTTATTCAAAATCAGATAAATTGTCTCTGATAATGAAGGAAATAATAATTAATAATTACTTAAACCTGGGAATAAATGTTAAATGTCTTTCTAGGTTCTAATATCTTTTCCTTTTAAGTCACAAAGCAAGTTTCAAACCATTGCTTTCTTATTTTGCTTGTGTGTCATCTTAGTGGGAAAAATAGGTTTCATTCTGTGGAGAAGGGGTGGGTCAGTCATCCCCACCAAGTACCTACTGATTGACAATTTCAGGAAAGGTAATCAAGCATTTCTGAATGCTTGATTTCCTTTGGTACCCAGAAGAAAAGACAGAAGACATGTTCCAAGTACGTCAAACCACCACCAACCATCTTCAGGCACTGATGGAGATAGTCCAGGATGCTGAACTCAAGACTCCTGCAAATAGCAGCACTGTTTAGACTGCTTCCAACCCAAGTTCCATGGTCATTTTTTCAAAGAAATAACCTTTGTAGAGATATACCTAGTAAATGCTTCTTCTATCTCTGCCTTATCGATGTTTACAATTACTGAAGTCTTGGAAAGGATAGTCTTTGCTATCAAAGTCCTTGGCACTGTCAAATGGTTCAATATCAGAAATGGAATTTTTTTATTGGAAATAACATTAAAGGAGCACCTAACTGGCATGGAAAATAGAGCATTGAATCTCTAGTCAAGAAGATCTGAGTTCAAATTCAACACTTATTGACTGTGTGACTCTGAGCATGTCACTTGACCTTTGTTTACCTCAGTTTCTTCACCCATAAAATGGTGTTTTGAGAATCAAATGAGATATTTGTAGAGTATTTAGCATAACAAGGAATATTATTATTATTATTAATTATTACTGAAAATTTATTACCGTTTGCTTTGTTGCTGTATCCTAAGGACAATGGAATCTTTCTATTTCGCTGATACCTAAAGACTTGTATGCATTTTCTCCTCATAGTAAATGAGCTCAATGAAATCAAGAACCATCATGTTTTCCTATTTGTATCTGCAGTTCTTAGCCCATTGTTCGATTCATGGTCAGTACTTAATAAATATTTTTATTCATTTCTTTATTCATTTTCATTCATTCAATAATTTTATACAGTTGGCTTATATTAAAATTCAGAATTGCAGAGGAATGGTAGTTGGGGAGGGCAAGTACTTATTTCTACTCTGTATGTGGCTGCACTTCTCTATAGCCTCAAACTTTGAAAGTAAGCAGAGGCTAGGAACATCCTGTTCCACCCCAACTAATCCCCCTTCCCAAAGATATCTTCTTCTTTGATCTGGCTGAGAACATCTAGCTCCATATACTTGAAAAATAATGGACTAGAGTCTTTCTGAACTCCTTTTCACCCTCCAAATAAAGGATTTATACATCAAATGTAAGATGATTTGAAGTAAATCATGGAGACAAGAAGACCAACCCCCCCAAATAAAAACCAAACAAGCAAACCGGAAAACCCTAAATAAACAAAAACCTTAACAATTTTAGAAGAGGCAGTATGTTTGTAAATGTTTATCAGTCAACTCTCTGAAAAAGATGCATAGTATACCTTAAAGTTTCTCTCATTTTTTAGGAGCAATGAGTAAAACATTAAATTAAATCCTGATTGGTAGCATTTGGGTAGCTGGGTAGTGAAGTGGATAGAGCACTGGTTTTGGAGTCAGGAGGAAGACAGTTGGAATCTGGTCTCAGGCATTTGTCACTTTCTAGCTGTTGACCCTGGGCAAGTCACTTAACTCTGATTGCCCCACATCCAAGGCTGTTTCCAGTCATCCTGATTCATATCTGACCACTGGACCCAGATAGTTCTGAAGGAGAAAGTGAGGTTGGTGACTTAGGACAGCATCCCCTCATTCAGATCCATTTCATATGCTTATCATGACATCACCTCCCTGATGTCATGGTCTTCTTTGAAAATGAAGAGCAAAACAGTTATTATTATTATTATTATTATTATTATTATTATTATTATTATTATTAGAGGAGTACTGCTCACACTGAAAATTTAATATTTGGTTCTTGAATTGAGAAGATTCTAGTTCACTAATGCTTAGGGGACTTGCTCAGGACTGAAACCCCTTCCCCCTTCCCCCAGAATCCTCCCACACCTCCCATGGTGAAGGAAACAGCAAACAGGCTTGTGCTGCCTTGCTCTAGTAAGGACTCTGTGAGGCAAAAGTGCCTGCTTAAACATACCCATCAGTTCCTTTTCCCACAAGAAGTAGCAGATGCTGACTCTGTCCAGCCATGTGCAAGGAAGGAGATCAGAAGGAAGATTCTTCTAGGCTGAATACCATTGCAGTGTGTAAGAGGATGCTACAGACTTGAAGGAAAGTTTTATAGGAAACCTAGTTAGGATCAGTTTTGTGCCTCCAAAAGCAATGAATCAGCTTAAACACCACCCTTCTTTCCAAAAGTCACCAGTCACATGGAAATAAAAAAGTGGACAGTGGCGAGAGGAATCCAATATGCTGCAAATCTATTAACCTGTGACTGGACAATCAGTCCTAGGAAACCTCAAACCTGTAATAATTCTCCTTGAAAACCTCTGCTGCTTCTCCTACCCTCTAATAAATAACAGCCATCAACTGTTCAACCACATCACATGAAGGAAAGGAGCAAAGCAGGGCAGAGGAAGATATTGGGCAGGTTGAGTGCTCACCCAGATGTCTGTGTTTGGCCCAGGGCAAAACCATTTGAAAACCTTGGTAGGACCAATCCTATGCCCCGAAGATTACTCAGGGCAGAGACCCAGGTCTGTAACTCCCAAATCTATGACTGAAGGTATCTGAGACAGCCCTGCAGCCTAATCTAGAAAGGGAGTGATGGTTAATAACAGCCCAGAGGATGAATGACAGGGAATACAAAATAAGAAGCTGAAACACCAAAGATATTCAATCCATAATGAAACCTCTAGCATTTATGAAGCATTCAATATATGCCAGGGCAACTAGATGGTGCAGGGGGTAGAGGACTGGACCTGAAGTCAGGATAACCTGAGTTCAAATTTGGCCTCAGACACTTTCTAGCTGTGTAACCTTGGGCAAGTCATTGATTATCTCACATATAGGGCCATTTTTCACTCATATTGATTCATATCCAACCATTTGGCTTGGGAGGAGAAAGTGAGGCTATTGACTTAGCACAGCACTCTTACTCAAATCTAATTCATGTGCATGTCATGTCATCACCCTGTTGTCATAGTGTGTGCCAGAGAGAGAGAAAAAGCCTACAAGGATACAAATTCATAAACCAATAAAGAGAATTCTAAAGACCAGAATTGAAAATGAATAAAATGGTAAGGAGAAAGTAAAGAATAATTTGCAGGGGCAGCTAGGTGGTACAGTGGATAGAGCACTGGTCCTGGGGTCAGCAGAATCTGAATTCAAATCTAGCCTCAGACACTTAATAATTGCCTAGTTATGTGATTTAGTGACCTTGGGCAAGTCACCATTGCCTTGCAAAAAAAAAAGCATAAGCAGAGTAGGAAAATTAAATAATCCCATTTCCCTAAGGAAATGAAAGAGATGATATTTTTTGTGTGTCATGGACCTTTTTGGGCTGCAGACTTCTTTGCAGAATAAATAAAAGAAAATATATAGGATTATAAAGGAATCTAATTAATTGGAATTCAGTTATCAACAAAATTATGAATTCAAGAAAAAAGAAATCAAAGAAAGATGAACAGGTTTGGCTTGAAATGTGGAAGACAATTTTGATGAAAGATATCTGGACAAGAGAAGGGGAAATGGGACATCCACCCTCATGAGTAAAGACCCTAAATTTGAGAAAAGTAGAAGTGAGGAGTTAGAGGAAGATGTAAGCAGTATCTGACCTATTTTACTCAATTATTTTTGCTAACTAGGTGCTAAGTTCATTTGTTGGAATGCTGGCTGTTGGTTCCTTCTCAATTTCAGTGGCCTCAGGCAAAGTCCTGGATTGGTCACTTTTAGGACATGTCTCTGACCAGGCAAAATTATAGAACCTTGAAGTAATCAAATATATAAATAGAAAAGAACTCTATGGTTCAGGACCCATGAGATTAACTCCAATCTTAGGAACTGATCAAATAAGAGCCATATTTTCTCTTTGGTTTATTATGAGATAGCCAGGCAGCACTGCATTTGGAATTAGTAAGATCTGGAATTAAATCCTGCTTCAGATACTTACTGGCTGTGTGACCCTAGGTGTGTCATAACTTCTGTCTGTCTGCCTCAGTTGCTTCATCTATAAAATGAATATAATAAAACTCCTCGGAGTTTTTATGGGAAAACATTTATAAAGTACTTTATAAGCCTTAAAAGACTATAAAATGCTAGTTATTATTATTATTATTATTCCTCCACCCTGGAGTTTATTTGAGTAAGTCTTCAAAATAAAACTACAGTCTAGATTTCCTCAAATGTGGGTGGAGTCACTTCCCATGCAAGCTTTCAATATAATTACATACCAAGTAAGAACAGTCTTTATTTCACCCTGCAGAAAATGCAGAAGGTGCAAAAAGCTCCTAGGGGTTCATCATCAGTATGAAAAACATACAATCAAAGGACTCACAGAGCTTTCATCATTCCTGCACATCCCTTTCTGACTCAGCAGAGACCCTCTCAAGGCTTAGATTCTTCTGGAAGAGAAATCGCTTCCCCCCACTTTTTTAAAAAAGAAGCTGCTTTAATAGCAATGCCTCTTCTATCAACCCTGTGCTGTCCGAAGAATTCACTCTAAATAGCAGAGGAATGGCAACGTTTAGATCTTTTGTAACTCCTTCCTTCCATCTTGAAGAATCTTTAGTCCTTCAGCTACAAAAGCCATGTTCATGATCTAAGGCTTTCCCCCAGGTCAATATTTCTCAGGGACAATGAAGGAAATTTTTTTTTGAGAAGATCTGATACCTGAACATAGGAACTCTAAAATTTAGAGTTATTTGTAAGGTAATCCCCATGACTGAGGCCACCCAGGAAATCTCACATTTCTGGAAAATATGCTAGATTCTGAGACCTTTCATCTTAGGATATTCTGAGGTCTGTCTCTCTTCCTTTACATTGGAGTCTAGTGATAGTATCATTGAGGAGAGAGAATAATGGTTCTGAAAGTTAAAAGACCTGGATTTGAATTCTATCTCTTATACTTACAACCTGTGTGATTATACTAGACGACTTCTAATGTCCATTTTCACTCTAGAACTGAGCCAATGTCATATATATATATATATATATATATATATATATATATATATATATATATATATATATATATATTTGCCACTACTCTAGATGACTTTCTGTCTGTGAGGGAAATCTGGAGAGCCTTGAACTTTCTGATCTACTCTGCTATCTTTCCAGAATCCTTCTTTCCACAAACTAGCTTCAAAAGTGAAAATGTCTATCTTTATCATTTAATTCTGCCAAACAATCACCAACTACTGCTCCTGGCAGAAAGGAAAGGAATAAATCTTACTCACTTTCTCCAGAAATAAGATAGAAACAAAAATAACAACAACAACAAAACTAAAAAGAACCTAGTTGCTCTTTTGGACATTGGATAGGAACAGCTCCCTGCTATAAGCCTGTCCTGAATTCAAGCTAATTCATCATCTTGGAAGTAGCCCCAGTACTAATGCTAAGGGGAAGACCAGTCAATAGCTGTTTGTATCCTACAAAGGAAGTGCCATTGGATATATCCATACTGTCCATGGATAACTGTCTTTCAGTTATCTCCAAATACTATCTTAAATCTAGCCCATCAAATTAATTGTAGTTCAAGTTGATTAGAGACCTTTTGATCCTCAGTTCCTTCCACTTCCCTTACACAGAGAAATTGAAGTATAAAAAGGGTTTGGTGCTTTGAGATGGACCCAAAGAAAGAACATTGAGTTCTAATGTAGAACCCATTCTTTTGTTCACCACACAGAAATTTACTAGCACATCTATTTTATTCATTTTTTCATTTATCTATCTCTGGACCTTTTTTAAAAAAGAACTAAACTGAATTTACATTTAATTTTATTTTTTCTACTGGTAAATAAAGCATGAGGTCTACTGTTTGGTAGACCTGTCTGTCAAAAGGCTTATTTCATAGTTTTAGTCCATTTAAGCCCCAAGATGCATCATTTGGACCTGGCCAGTAAGTGAGTTTCTGGTTTAACTAAATGTTTAATCTCTGCAGAAGCTCTTCATAATTCCTACTTCAGAGCTGCATGGGTGACATTTCTTATTTTAACAGCATCAAATTAAGACCAATTTGTTTTACTTCATTTCCTTGTTGTGTACAGTTATGGGTTCTTCCAGCCTCCTTTTGGGAAGTTAACCCACAGCAGGGAGGCACTTGTCAGAAGGTGACTTTACCAGCAGTAGTTTCTCCTCAGTGATAGAATTGGCTCACCTGCTAGCTTCAAATGGCTTCCCCCAAACGAATAATGGTCACCTCCCACTGAGATCTAAGGCAGCCCCCTCTAATTTGGAACCTGGCCAAAATGAAACCGCTGTGATACAGAGCTAGGCACTCTGCTATAGTCTCTGATGTGGAAATGGGACTTTAAAACACTGAGCAAATCTCCCTTAATTTGAGTTCTTCTTTTCATTGTTGGTTATAAGCTAGTTATTAAAAAACCAATTTGTTTGTTATTTACAACACAAAGCTGAGATAATTCTATAGAAAGAATTTTGAATGTGATAATAATTTCATACCTATTTATAAAAATAGATATTAATATTATAACAATAGAATTAATATTTCAATTGTTTAGAAATATTATGTCTTGTTCATGGTCATATATTTGGTACCAATAATTTACACACACACATATAATATATAAATAAAATACATACATACTCACCCAGCCCCTGACATTTATGAAACTTTGCAAATTTTAAAGCAAGATATAAATTCTATTATTGTGGCTATTGTATATTATATATGCAAATAGATATATAGATATAATGCCTGAGAGATTGAGTGGCATCCCTAGAGAACTCTGTGACCTAAAGCTCTTCTTTGCCCATTGGTGGTTGACTTCATCCTCAGGATTAACATTTTAGGAGGGACCTACAACCAGCTTGGCCTCAATTATACCACGACACTCTCTAGATCCCTGACCTTTGACTCCTCAGTCCTTTCCTTCTTTTTAGACTGTTCTCTGGAAAAACCTTCCTCTCTTCCCTTCTAGCCCTCTTTTATGTTCAGGAACTATCCTGCTTGCTTGTATTTGTATCATCAATACTTAGCATGGAGCCTGGCATAAAGTAATATATGTTTAATAAACAATCTATCCAATGGATCTATCTTTCAGATAGACAGCTGGGTTGTTTAATGAATAGAGAGAAAGATTTGGAAGCAGGAAAACCTGTCTCCTATACTTTTTTGCTCTGGACAATCACACAACCTGTGTTTGCTTCAGTTTCTTCATGTGTAAAATGGAACTTGTAACAGTATCTATTTCCTAGGATTGTTATGGGGATCAAATGAGATACTAATTGTAAAATGTTTACCATAGTGCCTGATACATAATAGGCGCTAAATGTCTTAATTATTCGCTCGGTGTATATTTATCTGTCTTTCTCTGTCTTTCTTTCCTTTCTGTTTCTGTCTGTCTGTCTCTGTCTCTGTATCTTTCTCCTTCTCTTTCTCTTTCTCTTTCTGTCTCTGTGTATCTCTCTCTCTCTCTCTCTCTCTCTCTCTCTCTCTCTCTCTCTCTCTCTCTCTCTGGTTGCATAGTGTTAATAGTTCACAGTTTTGAAATGCAATTCACGTGGCCTGAGAAGTCCAATATGATCTTGATTTTCTGTGCAAATATGCTCAATTGCAGTTGCAAAAACTTTCTATTATAACAAAAAATCTGGCCTTCTATAAATTTCACTGTCATAAGTAAAATGCTTTCACTTGTTGCAGTCCACTATACTGGATGCATGATAAACTTACCTTCTTTAAGAGTAATTTCCATGACTTAAGCTTCTAGTTTTGGGGGGGATCCTCCTTTCCATTTGTTCTTGTTGCTTTTCATCTCGGTAGTGACTAGTTTCATGGAGTTTCAGCATGTTTGAGATCCAAATTATAGCGATATGCACGCATAGCTCCCATTAGTGTCAATAGGCATTATGCACAGTGATGGGAGAATAGACCCCATATGTTTATGAGAAATGAATGATTTGAAGCATCTGTGGAGCATTCTTAAAGGCAACTATCACTGCATGCAGTCCCAGAAATGATTTTTGAAAAAAAAAAGATAGAGAGAGTTTCCGCTCATTATGGAGACGTTCAAAACAGAAGAGCTTATCACCAGAACTATGGCATGTGCAGCATATTTTTATAAATAACAGGCTGCATCATATGCTTCTGTATGGGAAACAGTCATTTTCCAATATGGATCTCTCCACTAACTGCCTGTGTACATATATGCTGCTGTCCTTCAGATGCCAAAGGATGCTCTCCTGATCTTGTCACTACTTCCTGTGTTTGAGATGCTGCCCACATACCCAGACTGATGTACATCAGTCATAGCATTTGGCAAGGTTCATTCTATGTATTTAGTGGGGATAGGATTCAAAAGATTAATGCATATCTAGGACGTTTCCCCCATCATTTCCCCGAGTCATTGATAGATCATAGTGCTTTATTGTTTTTGAGTTCAAATTTCCTTTATGAATGCATTATTTAAGTCTAAAGATTGCCTCTTGAAAGTCTCATGAACAGTGTGCATAAAACTGATGAAAGACAATTGAATGATTTACTTTCAAATGGATATTTTATACTCAGCTAAAATTGTAAACTTTAATAAAAAGCATTTTACTTTTGTAAGAGCTCTGTTTTATATAGGCATAGAAAACACAAATTTAGAGCTGGACGGGACCTGAGTTGCCACTTCACCCAGTCTTCTCACTTGACAGATTAGGATCCTAAGACCCACAGAAATTAAGTGAATTAACCTGGGATGCCTCAAGTTATTTATTGGTAGAGGTTTTCAGAGGTTTTTAGATTTTCCTGATGACAAGTCCAGAATTCTAATCTCCTACACAGTAATAACCTTAAAAGTCAAATAATATATATATATACACATATATATATATATGTGTATATACACACACACACACACACACACACACACACACACACACACACACATATATATATATATATATATGGCCTGTTATCTAATGAACCAGCAGAGTAAATAACAAGTATCTTCAAAACTTTTGTCTCTGGCAGGGCCCTGAAAAACCAATCTAATCCATCTCCTTGTCTTTAGGCAAGACCATAACAAAGACATTAAGAAAAAAAGGAATTTACTGAATACTCACAAAATATGAAGATATTTGCTGTCTCTTTGCATTCCCTAGGCATGTACTGTTACTACTTTCCCTGATTAGATTTTTTAAATTTTTATCTATTTAAGGCCATAGGGTTTAGTGACTTGCCCAAGGTCACACAACCAAGTAATTATTAAGTGTCTGAGGTCAGATTTGAACTCTGATCCTCCTGACTCAAGGGCCTGTGCTCTATCCACTATGCAGCCTAGCTGCCCCACCTGATTAGATTTTAAAAAAATTCTCTAGACAACTCCCTTTCCTTTTACCATGGTGATATCAGCAAATACTTAACCCTTAGAACAAATAAGAGAAAACTTTACCAAACCCATCTGAGAGTCCTTTGGAGTTTAACATTACTTGATCTCATTGAATCTAAAGAGATAATTATACCCAATTATTATTTTCCCATGGGTACTTTCCCATTGGTATTTTAAGTTTTCTTGTTCCTGGGGAATGAAGTCCTTTGGATCTACAAGAGGCAAATTTAACCCTTCCTATGCTCTATTGAGCCTAGAAGAATATTTATTCATTTATTCCCATAGAGCACTTCCTTCTCTGTAGGAGCATGGTCATTAGAATTAACATTAAGCAAGTACCAAGTATGTGCCAGATGCTATTGAGAGTTTAGAATTACAGTCTCCTACAGCCAGCTCCAAACCTAAGGGCACATCTCAACTAGCCTTGCTATAACTCAACAAGAATGTTGCACAGTTAAAGCCCATTGTTTCTTTCCCCAACAAGTAGATCCCAAATGGGAAAAAATGCTGCAGATGTTTTAAAATGTGGACCAGTCATGAATTTGCTATTGCAAGAAAATTACAGATTCCTATCAACAGTGTGTCATCGTTTATACATAGATAGATGTGACTGACATTTTACTACAGTTTTTGCTTTTGATTGTTCTTTTAGTAAGATTTTTCTGAACTTAATCTTGGGGAAGCAAGTATATTAAATCAACCCACTATGAGGTCAGGTGCTTCTAAGAGATTTCCTAGGGCAAGCTCCTAGGAAATAGTTGAATAAAGATGAAGGCATCACCAGGAAGAAAAACATATTGCCCATTAATGTTTAAAGGAAGGGGGATTTGGTTTTTCTCCCATCTCCAGGTGAGCTAGTAATTATAGGATAGAATCATAGATAATGAGGTGTTAATGTGTTAACAAGGTGTTAATAACCTGTTATCCCTTCAGGAAATACCACATTCTTTTTCCTATTGAGTAGGAAGGGAGCAATGTGGTTGGATCAACAATGATTGACCAAACTCCTGGGTGACCCTTAAAAGCTTCAGTAGGCTATAATCACTAGAGAACAACCTGAGAACGTCTAGATTTCCAAGAGCCTTGAAGAATGTATCTTGCAGGGATCATGTAATTTAATTCCCTCCCTTCATAGATGAGATTATTGAATCATATGGAAATTAAGTCTTTATGTACAGTAGAAGGAGCCCTGTATTTGTAGGCTATAAATTTGCCTTCCAGTTCTACCTCTGTGTGTTGTATAACCGAGGGTAAGTCAACCTCAGTGAGATTGTATCCTCAGCTAGAAACCTAGGATAACATTCGTGTTTCTGCATACTTAGAGGTATTTCGATATAAAATTTAAATTACTATATCTGAATAGTTAATATTAATTGTTGTGGTTAGTAAGTAATGAATTAGAACCAGGTCTTATAATTCTTCAATTCCATATCAGAATCTGCCTGAGAGCATAGATTTTGTTTGAAGACTTGATACTATATATCATTTTCCAGTTTCATATTCCTAACACAATGCCAGATACATATATCTATATGATAATAATTTGTATTTTCATGTGTGGTGCATTCAAAAGGTAATAACATGCCCAACTCTTAGCAGAATTTACAGAAATTTGATAATGTTAATTGTCTTGTTCATTGATTCTAGGTCTTCTTGACTCGATAAAGACAAACGCTTTATGTGCTATACAACATCAATTCTCAGCAAGTAGGTACTTAATAAATATTTTCCCTTTGAATTTGATATTAAAATTGAAATTCTATAACTAATGGCTCTCTTTTCCCTGCAAAAATTAACCTGGAAATTCTGAAAAGAATTCTGAAATTGGAATCATGGGACCTGAGTTTGAATACAAGCTTTGTTACTGACCAACTGTGTAATTTTGGGCTAGTCATGTAACCTCCCAAGGTCTCAAGTTCCTCATTACTAAAGTGATAAAGTTGGATTAAATGGAGCTATTGGGTCCCTTTCAACTCAAATTCTTTAACATCTACCCTACCTAATGTGAAACTAGTTCAGATAATTTTCCAAACTAGGAGCATAATCAAGCTATTGGAGGAGGACTTGGGAGTAGAATACATATGGTGACCATATATATATACATACATATATATATATATATATATGTATATATATATATATATATATGTATATATATATATATTAAAGGATGTCTTGAATTTAAAGGAATTAAATATCTTTTAAAGCTATTTTGCCAAAAAATTATTGTCAGATCATGTTTCCTGGTTTTTGGTACTAAAAAAATTGGGTCACTTTAGGCATGAAGATTGGATGGTTGACGTTGCCAGTAACCCCAATCCAACCTAAACAATATTGGTGATTTGTTTTTGAGGTCTGCAATGAGTTTAGTATCTAGAAAAACTGATGGAGGAAGAAGGGTCAGTAACATAATGAGGGCGGCATAGCTCTTTGATATGCTTAAAACATTAACTATGAAAACAATTGAGGAATTCTGGGACTCTTTTATATGGAGCTGACTCCTCCTACAGTTTCCTCTGAAAATAGAAAACATTCAGTTGATATCTTGAGGATTTCGAAACAACTAAAATAATGAATGAATATTGTCCCATTATCATAGCTTCAAAAATGAAAAATTAAATCCAAGTCAAATGAACAGGCAGTTATTAAGTGGCTGCTATGTCCCAAGTGCCATGCTAGATGCTAGAAAAACAAAGAGGAAAATGAAGCAGTATCTGCCTTCAAAGAGCTTTCATTCTACTGGGTATGTATGTGTGTGTGGGGAAACAACATGTATATATAAGTAAATTTATTATAATTATTAAATCATATAATAAATTATATATTAAATTATGTGATAATTATATAATAAAATATAAACTGTTTTTGAATGAGACAAGTCTAACAACTGAGGGAATCAGGGAAAGTCTCATATAGGAAGTGATACTAACTGAAAATGGAAGACTGTCAGGATTTCCAAGAGGTGTAAACGAGAAATGAGACTATACCAGGTAGAGAGTAGTCTTTGCAAACACTTAGAGGCAGGAAGTATGTCATGTAAATCAGATGGACTGAAATATAGATGGTATGATAAGGATTATTGAACTTTCTTTTAATTTTATAGAGGTCAGTTCACAAAAAATGTTGCATAGAGTCCAATTTGAATGAAGGGAAATGAGCAATTGAGATAAGCTGTATTCTAAGCAGACTTCATTGATCAATCAGCAAGCCTTTATTAAGCACCTACAATAAATATGATGAGCTCTGAAATACAAAACACCATGAAGTATCTAAATATAAAATATATAGAGAGAAAATAAAACTTTTTAGAAAGGATCTATTATAGGGAAATGATTCCCTTTGCAGAATAACAACAGTGGACTTCCTTAGCTACCAAATTCTTTTAAAGTGAAAGATTTTATTTATAAGCAGATTTTCAGGAACAATGTTATTGTATAATGTAAGATGGACCTTCATACTGTAATTCCTCTATGGCTATCTATTAACAAAATAATATGTTTCAAAATTCTTAAATCCACCAATTTCTGTTATTGGAAACTATACCTTCTTGAGTGATACAGATTGTGTGTATGTGTTTTTATGCACATTTGCACTTACATTTCAGCAAAATTCAAAACAGAATGCATGGAAGAATTCTTAATACAACATAAGAAAAGACAAGCTGAGCATAGCACTAAAAGGCACTGCATTTTTACTCTTACAGGCTAATAATTATATCTTTCCTCTAGAGGTTTTAAAGAAAATGATGAACAATTATCTTTCTGGTTTAAGTACTTTCATGCCTATAGGCAAAGAAGGATGAACTTAGTGACTTCTATTTTTGTCCTACAGTTACTGTATCAGTAGCCGCTAATAAGACCAAAAAAATCCATCAGATAGTCTGTTAAACAAGATACATACTTTTTGCTTTTCACAAATGTAAAAAAGTGCATACCCAAATGTCTCATGTATTGGAATGAGTCATCTTTTAAAAGACAGGTACAGTCCTGTGCTAAATGTCAGAAAATGTAGTTAATGAGGGTCTCCCTATGCCATGATGACATCACCTCCTCTCAAAGGTGTGCTTCCCAGGGAATTCTTTTAACAGTAGATGTGCCGGAAGCTCAAGTAATTAACAATAAGACTGTGTCATCTGGGGATCTTCCTATAGCAATTCATGAAAGATTCTCAGATTTTTTTTCTAAGAACACAAATAACCAGATATTTTTTTTCACTGAGAAAATACTCCAATCTTACTTGCATTTAAGAGACTAAAAAAAAAAAAGAGTGGACCCTAGAAATGCCCAAACCAAACAAAGAATTCTCTGATAGAAGAGGCAGAGATTGTAGTCTTTGAGAGATAAGAGCAGCATACAGAGCTTAGTTTACATACATGCATACACACACATGCAAACAAACACACACACAATCTGTATACACTATAGGGGAATGGCATATTAACTGTTTTGACAGTAGGTGTAAATCTACCCTTAACTTTATTAGCTAAAGAAAGTTGCATGAAGTAAGACTCCAGCTGCCTCCGGACTTAATAAGTAAATATTCACCAAATGTGTTGTCATTAGAAAAATCACAATTACTGGTGCTTTTAGTGTATGTTTAGTCTAACTTGGGCTGTCTGATGACAACCTTCTTCTGTCAGGGAGCAATCTAGTCAACTGCCTTCCCTTTGACTATCTAGGAGCTCAGTAGGACATTCCAATTTTTGGGAATATATGTTGCTATTGACTAATGCACCCAAATCATTTGCCAACCAGATGCCCCTTTGAATATCATCTCTCCTTTTAGAAGAGATAATATTCCATTCATTACTGCAATATGAAACAGAAGTGAAGAAAAATTTAGAGTATCATAGATTAGGATCTGGAAAAGAACTTAGGAGACATCTTATCCAACCCCCTCATTTTATAGATGATAAAACTGAAATCCAGGGAGGCTTGCAACTTGCCCAAGATCACAACTTTAAAGAGGAATTAATAGGTTCATTTTTATGTCCTTTGGATGATAGAAATGAAGGGCAAATTGATATACTAAGAATTGAAATATTTTTTTCTGCTTTGCTTTAATGAAATTTTAGAGTATCCTCTTAGTTACATGTAAAAGAAGTTTTTTTATTTACATTTTATTTAATCAATTATAAAGTATTTATTTTTTTGTTCTTTCCACCTATTTCTTCCCACTTGAAAAGGAAAGAAAAAAAGAAAAGAAAAGAAAAGAAATTCCTTGTAACAAATAATAGTCAAACTAAATAAATTCCTCCATTGACCATACCAAAATATATGTGACTTATACTGTATATTATTAATTCATCATTTCCATGTTAGGTGATGGATAACTTTATTCATTAGGAGTCTCCTGGAATCTTGGTTGATTATTTAATTGATCCAAGTTCTTAGGTCTTTCAAAAATTTTCATTTTTATGATGTTCATGATATGTCATGCATTCTAACCCTGCTTTTGCTTACTCTACACTGCATCAGTTTTTATAAATTTTCTCAGATTTCTCTGAAACTATCTTTATTTCTTACAATATAATATTATTCCTTTCCATTCATATACCATAATATGTTCAGTTATTCTTTGGGTCCTCTGTATCCTGAATTGAGGTAGAAGTTTTTAAGGAGATATGCTCAGGACATATCCATCCACTTGATCTTCCAAAATAAAACAGTACTTATTTTCATTCAGTTTATTATTTCAAATTACACAATCCAAAATGTCCCTCACTGCATAAAGACTGTTTGAAAGGCAATATAACATAAGGGATATTAATCTGATCTTGGAACCAGAAGGATCTGATTTCAAGTTTTGTATCTGACTCATCAAACGTAACACTGAATAAAACACTCTATTCCATAGGTTTACCCATGTGGTTGTTATAAAAGTAAATTTAGTGATATTCAATAATCTAGAAACATGTTTTTCTGGAGCAAAAGTTTGAAAGAGGGAATGGCTTGAAGCACAGAGAATGGTTTGAGTGCAGGTACATTAGGAAAAGAGGAGGAATTTCTGCCAGAGACTGATCCTCACCCATTGCAGAGTGAGTGCATTTATTATGTATATAGCATGTATTACTTTTAGTACATACACATTATTTCCCCCGTGGAATTTAGGTTTCTTGATGAAAAGTTCTGTTTTGTTGTATATGTTGCTTTTTTGGTTCTGCTTATTTCACTTTGCACCAGTTCATGTTCCTTATATTCATTATGTTCATCATTTCTTATAGCACAGTAATTTTCCATTATGTTCATGTCCCATCAAGCATCTCTAGGAACTAAATTATTATTATTAAATTCATTGCACATATCAGACCAATCGAGATAAAAATCATACTTTTTGACACTTCTAAAGTAGGTTCAGAATCTAGTAATAACAGAAATCATATATTTTTATTGGTGAACTTTTGTTTAATGTTTGATAGTATTTTAAATGTGAATTCATCATTGTACAAAATATTAGTAGAGTGGTTTGTGTTTCATACCAATAAAAAGGTGATGTAGTGCAATGAATGGAACATTAGGACTTGGAGTCAGTATGAGATGCATTCAAATCTGCCTTCAACAGTGACAAACTGTAATCACTTAACAAGGCAAGTTACTTACTTCCCTGGTATTACTCTCCTTATTTGTAAAAGGAGGGGTTTGGTTTTTAAAACATTCTAGTTTTGAGTTTCAAATCTATGATTCTTTAAGATAGCATAGGTTTCTATCCTTAAGGAATTTTTAATTTACTTGGTAAACTTGGTAAATTTTGAGCTAACTCAAAATTAAGCTATATATGACATTTAACTGGAGAGCACTTGTAGTATCTATTCAAGTGCTAAATAAACTTCAGTAAGCAGCTCCTGTAATATCTCATCAGAATGTGGAGGTGAAGACTTAGCTTCTTTAAGTCTATAAGGTTCTATAAGGCTATTGTAGTTTAGGTTCTCTCCAGTTGGTGTTCATAAGATGCTTCCAGTAACATTCATGTTCCTTTGTATGTAGAGCAGTCTAAGTTTAATGAAATTTATCTTTAGGTTGGCTGCATAGTGGCTGAAGAAAAGAATGGGGAAACTAAACAGTGAAATCCTTGGCAACTTTTATAATAAGACTGATGAGAAAAATTATTTAGAGAATACAGAATTTAGCAAGATGACAGAGGGTAAATCAGTTGAGAGAACTGACTGAAGATGAATAGCTTCTGAAGTTACTAGAATCTCATTGTAAGAAAACTAAATCTGACTGTTCAAGGGTGAGTTATCTAGGCTTACTGCTCCCCAACACCATTTATAACTGAAGAGAGGAAAATCTCTCAAAGAGAACTTGCTCTACCTAGCTTCTCTGATTTGTTTAGTTTTTTTAAGGTTTTTTTTTCAAGGCAATGGGGTTAAGTGGCTTGCCCAAGGCCACACAGCTAGGTAATTATTAAGTGTCTGAGGCTGGATTTAACTCAGGTACTCCTGACTCCAGGGCCGGTGCTCTATCCACTGTGCCACATAGCTTCCCCGCTTCTCTGGTTTGAAAAGAAAAAAAAACATGTTGAATTACTTCTTTTCTGTGAGAAGAGATTTAACTCTGCTGAAGAGATGTCTACGCAAAAGAGAATCCTCTGTTATTTTGGGGAGCTGACTTGGGAAAATCTGCCTGGCCTTGTTGTTATCTAAATCTTCAGAAGCGAAAACTTTCAGAACTTCAGAGAACATCTGGGGAGCTTGGAAATTCTCTGGTTCATCACTGATAGAACATAACGCTTTCCCAACATCCTGAAAAGAGTGGCTGAGTACTGAATGACTACTCAAAAAGGAGATCTGTGAACAGCAAATGGGGATAACAGAGAAGCAGATTTGCCTAGCAGGATGTTTTCTGAAGAAACCCAGGACATCAAGTTCTGCTATTGAAAGATATTCCTTGGACATATGAATAAATTTCCTTACTCATGTGTTTCTACTAATTTCCATAAGTATGTATTTATTGGACCCTGGGTATGCATACACACATACACAAACACACACACATATATGTATATACATGCGGAAAGTATATCCAGACTTATGAATGGACTGATGATTTTTTATTATTTCTGCTCTTACCTTCTGTTGAGTAAAAGACATGATTATTCTTGCTATTTCATTATTATTGAATGTTTTATGCTTAATGGTGAGGAATAAGAAAGATTTGTTAAGCACCTATTATGTACCACACACTGTGTGAAATGCTTTGCATATAATACCTCAACTGATTCTCATAATTCTCATAATGAGTGAGGTGCTGCTATTAGGAATCCCAATTTGTAGTTGAGGAAACTGAAGCAGGCAGAGGTTAAGTGACTTGTCCAGACTAGCAAGTATCTGAGGTCAGTTTTGAACTCAGGTGTCTCTAACTCCAAGTATTCTATTCTCTGTGCCACCTATGTGCCTTAGGAGTCAATAGTATCATGGTGAATGATTTTGTTTAAATAGACTGCATAATAATGGGGATTCAGGAATTATTATGGAGAGTGATAGGGATATATTACCCTTCAACCTCCCAAGAATATCAAAGGTTTTGATGCAGTTACATGATGTATCCTCCTGAGAATGTCAGACCTGTCAGTGGAGTACAGGTTGGGTGAGCAAGTCATCCTAGAAAGTAAGAGTGGGAACTTATTCTATGCCTGGGTTTATAGGCATATAAGATAGAGACTATCCAAGGATGGATGACTAAGATGGTAAAGATCTTAATGTCAAATAAAGATTGATAGAAGGAATCGGACATGTTTAGCATTATAGTTAGGATAATGGGCCACCTTAAGAAATAATGGATCTGGGCAGCTAGGTGGCGCAGTGAATAGAGCACTGGCTTTGGAGTCAGGAGTACCGGGGTTCAAATCTGACCTCAGACACTTAATAATTACCTAGCCGTGTGGCCTTGGGCAAGCCACTTAACCCCACTGCCTTGAAAAAAATCTAAAGAAAAAAAGAAATAATGGATCAACATTCCCCCCTCCCCACACCAAGTAAGACCCTTCCCCCACCAACCAATTGTTGTAGGAGGGATTCCTTTACAGGGATGTGTTGAATTAGGTGATCTCTGAGGTCTCTTCTAAATGAACATTTTATAATTGTGGCATCTAACAGTTTAGTTAAAGATCGGTAGCAGTGAGTCTATGAACAGAAAAAGAAAGCAAATTTGAATTAACCCCATCTTGCACATTATCCTCTTGGGTCACATTTTTTTTCCTTTTACTGACTAATCAGAAACATTTTGTAGATTCCAGGGCACTCTTGGCTCCCTGTTTATGAGAAAGTAATAGTCAAAAATTAAATTCTTTGGATGTAACTTGAAAAGTTCCCCTAAATCAACCTTCCCTCACCCCAACCCTCAAAGACAAAGAAAGCAGAGTTTTATTTCTGAAGGAAAATTCACCTGGACTAGGCTAATCTGGTACAGTTTTTCCTGAAAAGCTTGAGGGTAGGGAGGTAGAGAGGCCCACCATTTTCCTCTTCAACTTTTTCCATCAGCTGTATTTGAAATAGATTTTAATGTTGTTTTTACTGTGCTTCCATCATCAGAGAGCAGCTTTCATCACTAAGCTGGGGCCCTCGTTCAGCATTTTTAGAGCAGTCAGGGGTGAGACCCTCCAACTCCCATGCTCCCATTAGTAAATTGCAATCTGGCTCTGTAGCCACTAGCCACTGCTCCCAGTGCAGCTACAGATCATGGAAAGATAGTAAATCAGAAGCAGTGTGTTTTCCTAATTTTAGGTTTGGTCTAACATAATCCATCTAATAGGAAAAACATCTGGTCTAGTTTTGCTTTTAATCTGTTCTTTACATCAGGAGCCTTGGTGCCCCGGGACCAGGTAGTCACATGGGGGTCAATTCTCATACCTGTGCACTACCAAGGCTGAGTCTATGTGTTTAATAAGGGTCTGTTTCCTATTTATGTTTTATGATCTTTATAAGGGTAACATTAACAATAAAGCATTGATATCGCAATCAACTTAAACCCATAAATTCCCAGATCAATAAAATGTCTGTAGTTTGATAAAAACAGGGGGCTTGAACTCAACAATGGTTTTAAAATGTTGAGTTGACTCGGAAATGTTAGCTTTTTAAGGACTTTGAGTATCGGATACTAATAAACATTACAAACTTTAAAACATTCATGTCTGGGCTGAATTTGTCTTTAAATGGTCATATTAAGGAATATGGAATATCTGAGATTTACTTATGTCTTACCAGTCTAGAACCATCACAGGGTAAAGAGTAAAATGTTGTCATATGGAGCTACTTTGGTTACTATTTATATTAGGCTTCTGTGATAGTGCAGACTGCTTAAATTTTCTGAAATGGTCTTAAGAGCTATTTTTCTACTAGGGTTGAAAGTAATTTCGATTTTAGAATCCATTCAAGAAATCCATTTCCTGACCAGGCTTTTCAGTTTAGTTTTCTTTTAGCTTTTTTTTTTTTGCAAGGCAATGGGGTTAAGTGGCTTGCCCAAGGCCACACAGCTAGGTAATTATTAAGTGTTTGAGACCTGATTTGAACTCAGGTACTCCTGACTCCAGGGCCGGTGCTCTATCTACTGCACCATCTAGCCACCCCTTTCTTTTAGCTTTCAATTCTTCTGCATTGTTTTACCTCTTACGGTTGACTCCTAACTGTGATTTCTACAACTTGTTCTCCATTCTCTGAAGTTGATTATGGATCTGCTGTACCTTTCTTAATCACACTATATCAGAAATATAGTGCACATATTTTAATTCCATATGATGGAATATATTGATAAATTGGATTTAGTGCAAGGAATGTGACCAAGATAATAAGGGGATTGGCTCATCTTTTTTCTTGTCATAAATCTTCCTTTGTGACACTTCTTCAAGCAATTGTGTTACCATTGTCCATAAGATAATCTTCAACTATAATACTATGATTCTTTGAATGATAAATCAAAATAGATGACTGTTCAACAACAGATTATTACTATCTAGTGAGGTATAGCATGTAAGATATTCGCTTATTGAAGTTGTCATAGAGGATGTCCACTACAGAGTATAAATCTAAAAGGGATGTTTCTATATATATTGTGAGATACTCCAAATATTCCTATTTGAAAATGATACTTTTTTCCACTGAATCAAATTCCAGAATATTTCAGTCTTGTAAATGAGACTCAAAATCACTCAAAAGAATTTGGCTATGGATTCACAAAGGAAAACCAAGTAGATGAAAAATGCATGTTATCTAAACTGATATACAATTGTATAGACAATCCATTGTGCTCCTCTATTATGAACATCCAAGAAAATCCTGTAAAAGGACATCAAACTGCGACTAGAATTGTTGAGAAGGAGGATAGGATGAATTTCCATTGGGAAATGGAACAGTTATTTTTTTTCCCTTTGAAGTAAAATTAGCACTAAGGAGGAAAATCCCAGGGAGGAATATTTTGGCTTATCATAAAGGGGAAAACATTTCTTAACACTTAAAACTGGCTAAAAATGAATGAGCTGCCTTAGGGAGTAGTGATTTTTCTGTCACTGGTGATGTTTAAGTGAGGGTTATATAAGAACTCCTTGAGTGTGTTGTAGAGCAATATTCATGTTCTCTGGATGAGAATAACTTCTGAAGTACATTCCATAATTCTATTGCAGAAGGACAATAACATTTGCCTTGGTCAGAATATAGAACAAAAGTCATTGAGTTTGCTGATAAATATACATACTAAATGAAAGAATATTGCTTAGATGCTACAATTGACTTTTTAGTTCCTGTTCCAACTTCATTTGCATGTCAACAAACGAGTATCTTTGTAGTGAGATTTTCATTGCACCATTCATCACATAATTTTGACTTTTTTTTTCCTGGGTGGCAGATAGTCCTTAAAACAGATTTTTTAAAATACAAATTCACAAATAGGGATATAATGAGAGTAATAAGTAACTTTCTAACCTTAAATCTGATAATTGTCTGGTACCAAGACTTAGAATCAGCACTAGACACAAACCATCAAAATATGGGTCAAATTTCTTCCTTATGTATGTCAACCAACAACAGACTTCCTGAAGTTTTACCTTGTGTGGTCTGACCAGCAGAAGATTCTTCTATGTATATATTACATGAACTGTTTTTAAAAGCAAATATTTTGACTCAGACTAGAGATTTATAACTAAAGGTCTCTGACATCAATTTCATTAAATTTTATAAGTATTTTAATATAAACACTTTCCTTTGTAATCATATGTATTTTATTTTCTGCAATTAAGAACTTCATTTTGAGATGGGTCCATGGGCTTCATCAGACTGTCAAAATGGTTCATAATACAAAAAAAAAGAGACTATGGTCTAGAGTGAAGAAAACTCTTTTATTGAATCAAATTCTTCAGCTATCTAACTGATTTTCAAGTGCTTCACATGACTTTCTACTGCTCTGAATTGGTTAGAGAATTGTGGTCAACATGAGGTAACAAGGGACTATAGAGGAATTAACTTTGGATAGCCTCAGGCCTCAAAACTCTTCCCAAATCTACAGTATGTTAGGGGACTTTAGCTCCCCAAAGTAATGTAACTTTATGCACTCCTAGCTCTAAGTTCCTTTTAACTGAGACCTAAGGATGAGTGCATAAACAGCAACATTACTCTGGCAAGCAGGAATTAATTATTGAAATCAATTATTGCTTCTTTCAGATGACTGCAGTCAGTCCTTGGTGAGTTGACATAAAAAAATACTTGCCTCAATCCCTGTCTCTGTAAAGAGAATATCAAATAAATCAAAAAGAAGACAGATGAACTTTAGACTTGGTTTCATTTCACCTCTGGATTTAAAAATTTGATTACATTTTTCAAAAAGTTTTAGGTTCTTGTTTTAATGGAGTAGGGTGGAAGGGGATGGAGTTTTATTTCCTATAAAGGAATTATCACTCTTGATAATTATTAATATATTTCCATCAATAGCTATGACATCCAATGTCATGCATCTGACAATTGGAAGGACTATATTTGAATGAATATTGAATTGTATTCTTCCTAGTACTCAAATTATTTTCTAGTATGCTATCTCCCAAAGTGCTATATTCATTATTTCTCTTTAGCCCAACATACCACACTTATTTCTTCCCCTCTTCATCTTTGCTCTTCATGTTTCCCTTATCTGGAGTTTGCTCTCCCCTACTTTCTACTATGTTTCCTCTTATTCAAGAATTTATCATTTTATTAATAGCCTCATTTGATCCTCCTATGGCAATGATGATCATGGTAATAGCAATATTATATAGTGTTTACTATGTGCTAAGGACTCTCACAACCTTGAGAGATAGATGCAGTTAATATCCTCATTACCCCCAGAAACTGTGACAACAGAAGTTCAGTAACTTGTCTAGAGTCACATAGCCAGTAAGTATCTGAGGCTGTATTTTAATTTGAATATTTCTGCCTCTAGGTGCACTGCTCAATTATCCGCTGTGCTACCCTAGCTTCTTCATCTGCTATTTCTTAAAGACCTCCTTGTTCAGGTTCCATATTTTCATATTCTATTAACTAGATTCAATCCTAGAAGGAATCTCAAAGACCAGCTCATTCAATGACATCATTTTACAGAGGAGGAAACTGAGGCCCATAGAATAAAGTAACTTGCCTAAGGGCACTCAGAAAATAGAAGTAGAAGTTGAACTCCACAGCCAATGTTTTTTCTACTATACCTAAACCTTTCATAGCTAATTTACTCCACAGCAACAACTCCCTCCCCTGAACTTCTATGGAACTTATTTTCAGTACTATTACTTGGTACTTATAGGCTACATTATTTTTTTGTTTGTACCCTATCTAGTTAACTAAAACTGTAAACTTTTCTGAAGGCAAGATTGTCTTTTATTTTATATGATGATTTGAATCTATTTGGTGCTCAATGAATATTTGTTGATAAAAATTATATTATGCAGAAGAGCTATACCTTTGGAAAATACTCTTCAAATAAAATTCTTAACATGAAGTCTATTTTCCAACTGAGAGTATAAAATTAGAATTGTGCCCTTTTTGTATATAATTTGACTTTTGTATATAATCTTTATCCATGAAGTAGATTACAAGAGACCCCTTATATTTCTTTGAGTAACACAGGCAATTTGTCAAAATACCTGTTGTATACCAGACACTATATGATGATGCTATAGTCACCAGAGGGAATTTCCACTTTGGGAAAAATGAGAGTTCCAGAGCATAAGATGCTGGTAGAGAAAGTAAAGCTTGGCTGAGATGAGATGACTCAGGGAGAAGTTTTAAGTTTCCAGTAAGCAGTTTAAGGATACTGATGGGAAGCTAACAGGAAGAATAGGATTGTAAATTGGAATTTGATGCTGTTACTGATGTGATAGAGGTGACATGGGTATTGGTGAGAGCACTGAATTGGAGTAGAAAACTTGGATTCATAGAATAACTCCATTACTTAACTCCCTATTGAATTTAGTTATGTTGGGGCGGCTAGGTGGTGCAGTGGATAAAGCACAGGCCCTGGAGTCAAAAGTACCTGGGGTCAAATCCGGTCTCAGACACTTAATAATTACCTAGCTGTGTGGCCTTGGGCAAGCCACTTAACCCCATTGTCTTGCAAAAAAACCCCAAACAAACCTGAATTTAGTTATGTTACTTAATCTTTCTCTATATCTACAAATTCTCTTAAGAGAGAAATGAAGTAAAAGCATTTATGTCACTTAAATAGATGGAGATAGTTGGATTTGAAAAAATATTCAATGAGGCAGGGCTGTAAGTAAAAAGATATACATACATACAAGCACACATGCATGTTTATACTTTGATGGCAAAGCTGTGAAATGGTATATTCATTTTGGAAAACAAAATGACAATATCCTTTAATCTTTTGTTTTCATGATTGGACTATATCAATAGAATATTATAGAAAGGAAGAATGGAACTATTTGTATAAAAAAGTATTAATTGTAGGATTATACATAAAAAGCAAAAAAACTAGAAACAATATAATGAGTGAAGAATTAACAGAATAATGAGTGCTATAGGAATGTAGTGTAATATTATTGTCAGTTGTATAGTGAAGAGATTTCTGGGTTAAGGCTCTTGTGTCATAATGACAAATTAAAAAATACAAAGATATGGAAAGACTTGAATGATATCACACAAAGTGGAAAGGGAAGTAGCAACAACCAACAACCTTTGTCACTAAGGGGATGTCATTAAGCCTCCCTGGGTTTCATTAATCTATTAAATGGCTTCCGAGGTCTTTTCAGCTATGACACAGCCATGATCCTAGAATCATATGATACACATGTCTAATTAATGTAATTACAAAAGGTTTTTAGATTTTTTAGATTGATTGATTAAACAAATGAATGAATCAAAGCTAATCATAGGATTTGATCAATTGACTACCTGAGTTGAGAGTTTACCAAGTGGTTACTCAAGAACTCAAGTTTGAGCCCATTCTCTCTAGGAATATTGTTGTACAAAGGAAAAATATTCTCATACATCTGGGGGGGGATGTTTCCATCACAACTGATCTTACTATGCTGATAGTAAATACCCATTTTAAAAAAGCCAATTAAGTCTGAGTGGATAAATGATAATCAATGGGGAGCACACCAGATAGAAGCTTGTGAGCAAGTGTTAGAAATCCCAGGTCCTCAATTTTACGCCCTAAAACTCTGACAGGAAGAATGAATAACAACTCCCTGGGAACTCAGTTTCACAGCATGAGTTGAGGAATTAGCCCTTGAGGGGTGTTACATAAATGTATATCATTATTATCATTATTATTATTAATATTATCACTGCCACTATTAATAATATAAATTATATATATATAAAGTAAATAAAAAACTGGAAACAAGCATGTGATATTCTTATGAAATTAATATGAAAATTAAAAATAATCTTTAAATATTAGAAATTTATAGTTTTCTATACTGCCTTTTTGTGCATCTTATATATTTCTTATTTTTCAACTAACAAGTATTTTAATAATTAATTTGTTCTTCCTAGCTATTCCTATAACCTGTTGAGTAAATTAAATAAAAATATCAAAACACAAATCCAAAAAACAAATTCCTCAATACATATCTACACAGTTTTTGTAAAACAAATTTCCACATTAGCCATGTAAAAAAATGAATCTCTTTCTGTATCTTAAGTTCATTGCTTCTCTGTGGGGAGATAAATGATGTGTTTCATCTTCATTGTTTTGGACTCATGGTTTATCATTGCTGTTTATCAGAATTCTAAAGTCTTCAAAGTTGTTTTTCTTTTTAATGTTCTTGAAATTGTATAGCTTGTTCTCCTAGTTCTATTCACTTCATTCTGCATCATATAATAAAGGCCTTCCTAGTTTCTTTTGAAATGGCCTATTTCATCATTTCTTATGGCACAGTAATATTCCATTACATAGATATACCACAATTTGTTAGTCATTTGCCAGTAGGAGGACAGCTCCTTAGTTTCCAATTTTTGGCTACTATGGAAAGAGCTATTATAAATATTTTTGTACTACTTTTGAAAAGTTATTAGGTATTGAATGCTTGTTTTTGGTGGATGAACAAAGTAACGTTAATTTTTATTGCTGAAAACTGGCAAGATATCTTGTGGTTTACTGACTGCAAATCACTCTGGCTTTCATTGATGGGCCAGCAGTAGGTCCCAGGCCAAGCCCCACTTGGTTTATGTTTGAGTCCTGATTGGTTCAGAATGAATGTAAATAAACAATTCTTTATATTTTTACCAGAATACCTGAGGGTCTTCTCCTCCCAGATTGATTTTTTTTGTACAAGGAAAAAGAGACCAGTCTTTGTTTCATTTCTGTTTTTTACTTAACCTTAATCCCTGAATAAACTGAGACCTGTTAAAAAAAATGTTAGCTTAAAATGGTTAATATTTCTTACTACATCTAGGGCCATCTCCAATTATCTAGATCCATATCTATCTACTGCAGCCAGATGACTACAGAGGAGAAAGTAAGACTGGTATCTTTGCACAGCCCTTCCTCACTTAAATCCACTTCACTTTCGTGTCAATAGTATCACTTCCCTGATGTCATGGTCCTCTTTGAGAATGAAGAATAAACAAAAACAGCAACATCATCAAACAACAACAATTTCTAAATTACCTGTTAGTTCTAAATTTGAGTTGGTGGCACTACTCTATTTCTCCATCTCTTTCTTTCTGTCTGTCTCTCACATAAACAGAGGTACCCATAAGTATGTGCATGTATATTCACACACACTCACACACACACACACACACGTCTCACCTCTCTTAAACATTGGCTATGTGATCAAAAGTTTTTTAGCTCAGTGGTCCAGGTACTACTCTAAGACTATAAGTAATGGATAGCTGGGGCTGGTCTGCATTGATTAAAGGAGTACCACTTTCTGGAAGTTTTCCTATATGAAGTTAATCACACACCAGAACCTGGCCCCCACACCCCAATATCTTGTCAGAAAATGTTTAAGTAATAGTTGATATGTCTACATACTGGCATGACAGCTAAGGAATCAGAAAAAATGAAATCAATCAACATTTTTTTCCTACTATAGAGAAGAAAGCAAATACTTAAGACATAAACAATAAGATGGGTCTTGTTATTACCTTGTTAATTTTATATATACATATATGTATATTTATGTATACACATATTATTTAAAATACATTTACCTCTATATCTCTATATATATTTACAAGGATATATATGCATGCATGTATTCATATGTAATTAGATAAACATTCATTAAGCACTTACTATGTATTGTGCTAAGTGCTGGGGATACAAAAAGACGCAAAATAAAAATCTCTGCCTTCTAAGAATTAAGGGTTGTTGATAAAGGCTTTCTATAGAATGTGGAATTTTAGTTTATACTTAAAGTAAGTTAGGGAATTCAATAGTCAGAGCATTCCAGACAAGAGGGATATCCAGAAAAAAAATGTTCATGGTAGAAAGATAGAGTGACTTGATCATAGAACCCCAGGAGGTCAGTGTCATTGAGTGCTAGGGAGTAAGGTGTACTCTAACTCTCTTTCTTTCATCTCTCTCTGTCACTCACTGTCTGTCTCTCCCTCTCTCTCTCTTCTCTATTTCTTAAAAACAAAGTATTCATAATAGGTTTCTTATTTTTCCTATCTTTCTTATTAATTTTGAAATATTTTTTACTGATTACTATTGTTGTCCAGCCATTTCAGTCATGTCTGAGAATTCATGACCCCATTTGGTATTTTCTTGGTAAATATAAGGGAGTGGTTTGTCATTTTCTTCTCTATATTACAAATAAGGAAATTGAGGTAGTAGTTCTACAGTAAACCAGTTTTTCTTCCTTATTGGAAATGTTCTTAACCTGAAATTTGCAAACTTGTGAGTTTCTTTAAATTTGATAACTGTATTTTAATAGAATTATTTTCCAATGATTTTATTTTATTCATCTAAAAGTCTTATTCTGAAAAAAGTGTCTTCCAAGTGTTGCTGGGGTTTGGTGTCACCAATTTAAGATTGAGAGGTTTTTTTGAATAGTGAAAGAATTCACATACAGTCTTGAATTATTAAAGCTGCTCAGGATTTATTTTATGCGTTTCCTCCTGGAAAAGCAACAAACACTATAAGAACAGGTTAGATGAGGTGAGACAGAGAGACAGAGACAGGAGAGAGAGAGAGAGTGAGAGACAGAGAGACACAGAGAGAAAGAGGGAGAGAGACAGAAACAGAAAGACAGAAAGAGAAAGAATAGACAATCATAAGGGTTAGTTCAGTCCAACCACATGGCTGGAGACCCATGGTTCTGCAGGGGGCCTAGGCCAAGAGCATGTGACCTAAGAAAGAGAGAGATAGCCATCCTTGCAAGGTAAAAGTAAGGGGTGAAGAAGAGAGAAAAGGGTGGTGCTTCTCTTCCTGAACACTTAAATGCACTTCTGTAATGGGTTGGACAAGGGTGGCACTTGGGGAGTAGTCTAGCACCTGGCTCAGACATTCTCCAATGTGCAAGTATGAACTGGTCCTTCCTGTCCCAAAGTGCATGACTTCTAAGTCCAACATGTCATTTCCTGTCACACCAGGACAAGTTTGTCTCATCATTGGCCAAGGTCACGTACATTGGAAACCAGAAACTGGAGGAAGGGGAACAGAGATCCCTTATTGAAGAATTCACATTCAACAATGGAGTCACTTTGAATAAGAGAGTTCCTCAGATAAACATAGACAACACTTTTTCTTCCATAAAATTTGCATATAATCACATCTCCCATGTCCAGTAAGTCCCTGAATCTTATTCTCATAACTCCCTGTTATCACAAGGCTTTGTCAGACTACCAGGGTGGGGTTCATTTCTCTCTCTCTCTCTCTCTCTCTCTCTCTCTCTCTCTCTCTCTCTCACACACACACACACACACACACACACACACACACACACACACACACAAACAATTTAAGAACCCTTGATCTTGAAATGGAAGGGACTAAGATTCTACTCTCTTGTGTTACAGATGAGGAAGTTTTGACCTATGGTATTGGACTCATACAAGATCACATAGATGGAATTGTTGGACTCATACAAGACCACTAGATGGAATTTGACTTTAGAGCCAGTGTTCGTTTCATTGTATTATACTGCCTCAATTAAAAAAAACCAAAATGAATTTGATTACTTGTAAATGTAGTTATTGTCTTTTCTTCAAATTGTCTCTATTTTCAATCTCCTATTATAGGATTCTAGAATGGAGTTGAAAAAGACCTCAAAGGCCATCTAGTCCAACCTCCTCATTTTATAGATGAGAAAGTAAAGGTCTCAGAGAGTTAAGTGACTTACCCAAGGTCACACAGATATCTAAATATCAAAACTGGAATGCTTACTCTTTTTCATCCAGGAACTGGAAAGATCAACTACTCTGACCATCTTCATCTTAGTTTGTGCATAATACAAAATGTGGGGAAAAGGACCTCCAGGATCCATATCTTAAATTGTGACCCCATCTATCTCCCCCATCTCTCAACTCAGGCTGTTCTGAAAACTCTCAGATTTAGCTCCTGTTTTATTATCTCATTCTATTTCATTGGCAGAGAACTTTCTAAAACTACATTTAATGCAAAATCAGTATGGTAAATTCATTTAGAATCAAGGAATGTCTGAAATAAATGTTGGGCAATCACCAGTCTCATTTTTCTGACTTACATTTTTTTTAATCAAAAGAGGTGTAGCGTTACCTGGGAGCTTCAGAGAGGTAAAGAATAAGTAGTATGCTCCTTCTGTTTTCATGAGAAGGGTCAATAAGAACTGATATTCCTATCATGAGCTTTTTTTGATTTCACCACGCCCTCTGGTACTGGCTCCAATTGTCACCCCACCCCCTCACTCCAGCTTGAGTTGCCTTCTTCCATTAGATTGTAAACTCCTTGAGGTCAAGGATTTTCTTTCTTTTTTTCATAGGAGTATCCATAGCAGTTAACACAGTATCTGACTCATAGTAGATGCTTAATAAATATTTATTAACTAACTGATTGACTTAATGTATAATAAGCCTGAGTCATTTGAGAATTAATCAAATGACAATAGATAGGATGATGAGGAAAAGTAGATGACAAGGGAGATGATGTGGAAGAGCAGGAGAGGTGGGAAAATGAATTAACTGCTTTCTGCCAATCAACTATTTTGAATCTACCTTTTAATATATAGAGATTAGGAGTGGAATTTGTGAATGATTTTTGTGGTTCCTGTCAAATTGTTCATCAACAAATCTTATCAGTGAGATCTATCTAGGTGAGGAATGGATTTGAAATGACAAGACCTGGGTTCCATTCATATCTTTTGGGGCTATTACCTTTGTGACTTTGAATGATTTAATTCCTCTGGGGCTCAGTTCCATTTTTGCAACCTAACTTGTATCATAATCTTACAAATAATAATAGCTGGCATTTGTAACCTTTAAGATTGGCAAAGTGTTTTACATCCTCAAAACAATCTGTGAAGTTGGTGCAGATAAGTAAACTGAGGCTGAAGGAGGTTAAGTGATTTCCCCAGGGTCTAGTAAGAAAGGTAGAATTTGAACTCAGGTTGTCCTGATTCCAAGTCCATTGCTCTATCTACTATAGTAACATCACAATATTTCCTCTTCTTCTAAATCCTCCTAATATACATTCTGGAGCTGATAAGAAGTGAGCTTTTATTTCAATTTCAATAAATTGGATAAACTTTTATTAAGTTCTTTCTAAGTGAGAAGTACTGAGTTTGGGCCCCAGGGATACAAACTCTGAGATTAGCAAGCTTATGTTCTAATGAGAAAGATAATATGTATTTAAATGGGCACATACAAGATTCATACCAAATAGAGAGAAGGTAGTCTAACAGGGGAAGCCACTAGCAGATGGGAACCTGGAAGGTCAGCCTATGAGCGCCTATACTGATGAGGAGATGCATTTTACATGCAGAAAATTGAATATAGAATAATTTAAGACAGAGGAGATTACTGATAACTATGAGGATGAGAAAGACTCACACAGGAGAGTTGTACCTGAGTTGTTCAGCTTTGAAGCATGCTAGGAATTCTAAAAAGTGGGGATAAAGAAGGAGTTTTTTTTTTAGGCACGAGGACTAGTCCTCATGATATTGCAACATGCCTGAAAAATAACTACTAGGGCAGTTTGGCTAGAATGTATTATGTGAAGGCCAGTAATAAAAGTTTGGAAATATAGGTTAAGATAGGTCACAGAAGATTAGAAATGCCATAAGTTTGCTTTCCTCTTTAGAATTAGTATGGAGCTCCTGGAGATTTTTCAGCAAGTGAGTAACATGATCAGATGTGCTGTAAGAATAATAATGGTGGTTAGCATTTACATAACATTTTTAGGTTTGAGAAATGCTTTATAAATATTATCTCATTTGTACATATCTATTTGTCTATCTAATATCTTTCTATTTATCATGTATCTATCATCTCTCTCTCTCTCTCTCTCTCTCTCTCTCTCTCTCTATCTATCATATATCTATTGCTATATATTTCCAACTATCTGAGATAACTAAATGGAACAGTGGATAGAGTCAGGAGAACCCAAGTTCAAATCTGCCCTCAGACACTTGACACTGTGTGACCTTGGGCAAATCACTTAACTTGATTGCCTCACATTCAAGGCTATCTCCAGTCATCTTGATTCATATTTGGCCACCATATTCATACGAACCTGGAGGGGAAAGTGAGGCTGGTGACTCAACTGAGGAACTTATTCAAATCCAATTCATGTGTTTGTCATGGCATCACCTCCCCCGATGTCGTGGTCTTTCTCAAGAATGAAGGTCAAACATCTATCTGTGTATCTATCTATGTAATCTCGTTTGACATCTATGTAGATAATGGATTGGAAAGAAGAAAAATTGGAGGCAGGGAGAGAAATTACTGCAAAAATCTTATTGAAAGGAGATGAGTGTCTAAACTAAGATGGTGGCCATGTAAATAAAGAGAAGAGGTTGAATGGGACAGATTGAGGAAGTGGAATCATCAAGGCTTGGCAATTGATTATATCTAAGGACTAAGGGAGAGGGAGAAGAGGAACACAGATTATATTAGAAGATGGGAAGTAAGAACTTAGAATAATAGATTTGGGCCTGAAAAAGGGACCCAAAAGGTCATTTAGGTCCAACATCCTCATTTTACAGATGAGAAAACAGAACCAGAAAAGTTAAATTTCACAAGTCATAAATGCAAAGTTGGAGTCTGAACCCTGAATTCTGATCTTTTTTGACAGATACAGTCTTCCTACTGTATCATGATCCCTCTTCTTGATTATAAAAATTAGCATGAGTCTTTAAACTTTCAAGCTAGCTCTCCTTTAGTCTAGGCTTGGTGAGAAATTTTTCTAAATTAAAAAAAAAAACCAAACCAGTAAAGATTTCCAGTTCTGTTTGTAGTTCTAAGCACGTAATCACCCTTTCTGCCATCACCAGGTGAGAGTCTTTCGTATTTCAGACAGAAACACTTAGAATTGGAGAATATCCCCAATGGATAAATTCCCTGTTTCGAGGGTTAATGCTTTATCTTTGACTGACTAGGAACCATTTGAAGAGTTCTAAACTTGTTATTTTCACATTGGTATTGTGCATATGTCTCTGGAGTGTGGGAGCTTGATAAACAACACATTTTGATCTGAACAGATGTACTGCATCTCTTGAGGTTAGGGAGTTCATTATTACAGACAGCCCACCTAACATCCATTTGCTGAGACTCCATTAGGTATATTAAAATACAATGTTGGATGTCTGAATGAAAAGTTGTCTTGTTTTATCAGTGGTGTGGTTTATCAGCTCATATCTCCCCTGGACTGTGAAAATTTTAGTTCTGACAAGAGTTAGGTCACACTCAAATGATGTATTTTGATAATTTTTATGTCCCTAGGGATTTTGCCAAAGGATTCTTTATGGTTCCTGAAGATAATGACTTTTAGAAGCATTAAGTAGGCACTATCTGGCAAGTTCCCATTTCAGGGAGGTAAGTAGGGGACAGATGTTACTGACCTTATTGCATAGTGAGTGGATAGGGGAATTTACAAAGGAACATCATATGATTTAGACCTGGAAGAGACTTCAGACATCACTTCATGCAAGCCCCTTATTTTACTAATGTGAAAACTAAGATCCAGAGAGATTTGCCTAAGGTTACACAGGTAATAAAAGAACCAGGATTCAAACTCAAGTGCTTTGTCCAAATTCAGGGCTCATCTATCCCATTCCTATGATTCTAATTTTGCCTGATATCATTTACTTATTCATTGAATAGGCTTATGATTTATATTTACCTTATAGGGTATTTCTGACCTGTCTGAAATGATTGTATTCTGTTAACTCAAGATCACCTTAGGTTAGCTGGATTGCAAATGGCCTCCCCAAGGAACAAGGAGAATTATTCTATAGTCAAAAAAAACAAAGGACCTGGAAAGAAAAATATGAAATCCATAAAAATTCCTTTTAAATGAATAGCTAACACCTAGGTTGATGATAACATTTAATAGGAAAGGAAGTGAACACAGAGTTAAATGGTGGAAGTAAACTTTCCCTTGTGGTGATCAAATCAGCACATTTTAACTTCTCTCCTTTAAAAGCTCCAAGTCACTTGTTGTTTTATGTATCTCTCATGACCCTGGTGCTAGCATATTAATGGTTGTTGCCATTTGTGGAATAGCTGGCTGCCGGATCAATAAGCATGCTAAGCTGCTTGCCATTAAAATTGATCTGTACTACCCTTCCGATTGACGTCACATCCAGCTGTAAATATCATCAAGTAAGCTGTCAATTCATTTTCATTATGACTGTTTTTTTTCCTCCTTTGCCAAAGATGGACTTCTTCAGTTAGGTTGTATGTTAGATTCTTCTTCATTATTCCTGACATTTCCTCAATAGCATCAAGACCTTTTCTTAAAGGACACCAATGTTTGGCCAATATCTTTTAAAGGGGAATAAGCTGACTAGTTAGCTGAGCTCTTATTAAGTACTTATTATTTGCCAAACACTGTGCCAAGTACTGGGAATCCTGATATACACACAAACAAGACAATTCTTAACTTCCAATGGGAAGGACATGGAGAGCAGAAGATTATAGGAAGGTTTATTTCTGATGGTTTGGTTAGCAGTATACCCTCTGTGAAGGAAGTTGAGATATGGTTGTGGGAAAGATATGGCAAAAGCTCACTTATTAGAACCCAAGGGCACAATGAGAGGATCTTAGTAGGGAGGAGCTGAAGATGATGTCAAGTGGAGGTGTTATGGTTTGAAGCTACTAGTTGTCAGGAAGTAAGGAAAAATGAGAAAAAAAATTACAAGACAAAAATATCAGTAATTGTGGTATAGGACTTGAAGTTTTCCTATACATTTGACTTTAGGCCATGAAATTCTCCTATCAATTTTAGTGTCTGTGTATTGGAATTGCAGATGCCACTTGGTTACCCAGATTTTTCCATAATGTTTACCTATTTCTAAATTTTGGTCTTAATTCTCTGAGTGTTTTGACACTTGAAATCAAAAAGTAAAAGAATCCTTCAGTTAAAGGAAGTGATAGTTTCCTTTCATAGAAATTTATTAATGTTTTAATAAAAAGCTAGCAAAATATCTGTTAACTTCATGAGAAGGAAGAAACTGTAGAGATCAGGAACTGTTGAAATTAAGTAAATTATTCTTTTTTAGTTTTATTCATTCATTCATCCATTTGATGTATACTTGATGCATACTATATACAGAGACAGAGTTGCAGTTTTAGGTAGTAGAGGACATACAAAATTTAGATAAGACATGGTCTCTGCTTTCACGGAGTGTATAGTCTTATAGGAGGGAATTACACCAACACAGATAACTATAACATACAACATTTACATTTTAGAATTGAAAATTGTCAGATTTTGTCTAAAGAAAGGTATTCCTTAGCATAATAGGTATTTTTATAGTACAGGACAAGATTCCCTATTCCCACCTTCTTAAGAAAGGAATGCATTCTATTTCTCTATTGAAATCAACCTGACAGATCAGAGACCCAGAGGTCCAGATTTTTTCCCCTCAAATCCTGATCTTGAATAGACCCACAATATGATTTTTGATCTGTTGGGAGAGATCCATTAATATTTGTTTCAGTTTTTAGACTATAAAAATGAAAGAGAAAAGGTGATTGATCATTCAACATGTTGCACAACTACTATGTCATTTAAGATGCTATAACTAATGTCACAGATGATTTAGAAGGAAGTTTCTCTCTTCATCCTTGAATTTTCTGGATTTCTTCTAGGTTAGCTATGATAACTTAAATTTATAGATACCAATTAAAGTTGTTGTTCATCCTTCATTTTCAAAGAGGACAATTTACTTTACAGGGTAATGTCTTGACTAGTGTATGAAATGAATTTAAGTGAGGTAGAATTGTGTAAAGTTGTCATCAAAGTCTAGTGGCAAGACAAAAGTCAGATAACTGATGATGAGCCTGGAAGAAGGGGATGACCTTGACATCTTTGATATCTAACTAAGCTCTCAGCACTCCACAGAGCTTGCTTCAATCACCTTCATGATTATTGGAACAAACTGTTCTCATTTATCCTTTCTGCTGGGGGGAAGTCTTCACATTCTTGGGTAGTCATATCCTTAATGCACTGACCATTTTGAGGCCTGTTGGTTGTTTAACCCAGCTGCTGAGGTGGTTTTACCAGGTATGGTTACTGAGCATATAGCATCTTTAACTTGTAGTTAAAAAGGAAGGAAAGTAGTCAATGGGGCTTTTCCTTTACAGTCAACTGAGTTGGGAATAGGACCAGTTTGTTATCATATAAATTATGAAATGGGAAGAACCCTGAATCACAAATCCTCAGTTTGAACAGATCTCAGAGCTTCATAGGAGTAGAGCTATAGAACTGAAAGAGAACTAAGAGGCCAAATAGAAAATTAAAGTTCAGAGAGGGGAAATGATTTAGGCAAAACCATGTTGGTAGAAAGTAATAAAGTCTTTAAAAGTTAAAAATATTGGGGCGGCTAGGTGGCATAGTGGATAAAGCACTGGCCTTGGAGTCAGGAGTACCTGGGTTCAAATCTGGTCTCAGACACTTAATAATTACCTAGCTGTGTGGCCTTGGGCAAGCCACTTAACCCCATTTGCCTTGCAAAAATCTAAAAAAAAAAGTAGTAAAGTCCAGACTTGGACCCAGGTCTATTGCCTCCAGATTTGATGACTTTCCCAAAGCATGACTTTGTCTTATCCACTCCTGCAAGAATCTGACTAAAAATTCCCCCACTGTATACCTTGTAACTTTTATTTTTCTGAACCTCAGTTTCCTCATCTGTCAAATTAAGGGATTGCAATAGATACTTCCTATAATCCTTTCTGGATCTAAATCCTAATTATCAAGTCTATGCTATGCATCCCTAGTAGAGATTCAACTGTTTAGTCTTATTCACAGATTAGATTTGGGTTTGTAATGAATTGTTTTTCTAGTAGTTATAGGCAGTTAGATTAATATGATGGTTGCCCCAGAAAGACAACTAACTGTAGTACCCTATATAAAAAGTGAAAAATATGAGGCGACATAGAAATAGTGAGAAGAAATTGAATATTAGAATGTACTCTATTAGCTTTGGAATCAAAGGGCTTGGTGTTTAAATTTTACATTTCTTATAGTAGGCAAGCCTTTTAACCTTTCTGTGCCTCAGTTCTGCAAACTAAGGAGGTTAGATTAGTTGCTCTGTTATAGCTCTAGATGTAAGACCTTATAATCATAGATGAAAGATCAGTGAAATTGGATTTACTTTAATATGACTTCATGGTGATGACAGACCTATAACAACAACCAACTCTTGGAGGATTGCCTGAGTCTTAAAGAAGTTAATTGATTTGCCTATGATTATCTGTTTAGTGGTTATCATAAGAAGAATTTGAACCTGTCTTTCTGATTCTAAATCTAGTATTAGATCCAATTACCAAATTGCCATTCAAAACTAATACAAACTAAAATGCTTCTACATTGAGGAATCACATTAACCAATAATGCTAATGTAGATAGTCCCAGGTTCAACCAATATCTAGACAAACTAACTAAATAAGTATACACACACACACACACACACACACACAAACACACACACACACACACAAACATATATATATATATATATATATATATATATATATATATATACACACACACACACATAACATATAGAAATGCAGAAAGTTGCCACAAATACATTGCCAGAATTTTTTGAGGTATTAAATAGTAAGATAAAGATCTTTAGGTTACTTTTCTAGGCAGTGATTCAAAGGAAAATGAGTCAATGTTGACCTAATCAGTCCATCATCTCCAGATCTATGACATATCCTGTCTTTAATGGTCAAGGAAGTCTATTAGCTCACTGATTTTGACTGTGGTGACATGTCTCAATATGACATCTCACTAAATCATGATAAATACATAGTTAAGAAGTTCCCTGTTTTGTTACATTGTATGTCACCACTCCATTCACTTAACATTACCTTATATTTTCATCTTCCTATTCAAAAATTATAATTATATAGATATAGATTTTATTTATTTATGTATCAAAGATGTGCAATTTCTGATGGATAAATATAGAACTTTTCTTGAGGCTCAGGGAAATCATCCAGCTATTAATGTTGGAGGTAGAATTTTAACCAAGTTATTCCTAACTCTAATCTAAGTATTCTCTCAACTATGCCACATTTTTTCACATTTATGTTATGTGTTAAGATTTCTAAAGCATTTTCCTCACAATTATCTTATGAGCCAGGCAGTACAAGTGGTATTATCCCCTGGGTTACAGATGTAGAAACTGAGAACATTGTAATTAAGTGGGGACTTGAGTTCAAGACCTTTGATTCAGTTTCCAGAACTAAACAAATTTCTATCTTGAAGCAAAATACCACAACAATGAATTAATTGTACCACAGGTACAGTAGCCTAAAAAATACAGATCTTATTATCTTTTCTCTGTTCAAGCACTTGTGTAATCAACTTAGTGTAATACAGTAAGATGTGGACTAAGGTAAAAGGAAGAATTTAAATCTTAATGTATACATTCTATTTTATGAGTTTGAACAAACCACTTAAGTATAAGAGTAAAATAGGGTGAAGATTAGTACCTTAAAGATTGTTGAGGCTAAAAATAATATAATATTTATAAAAAGTTCTTAGTGCAGTGCTCAAAACATCCTTAGGGGCCTATATAAATGTTTATTCCCTTACCTCTCTTTTAGTTTATCATTTCAAATATCTCAGTGAATTTCTTCTTTAACTAATACCAAGATTGTAAATTAGTAAGAGTCTCACCAAGCACCCCATTTTACACAACATTTTTTATTACTGGCCTAGCAGACAGATTATCAACATCTTAGAATATTCCCTATCTCCCTTTCTTTAAGCTAGATAAAGTTTTAAAATCTCAGTTTATTACCTTTGCTATAATGACTTTGCTTATTCAATCACAACATGTCTTTTATTTTAATGTGCATTAAAAATGTTCTCCTGCCTTAATTAATGGTTGAAGGCTCTTTGGGTTTTCATTCAGTTTTGTGGATTTATTTTTCTTCCCAGTCCTGAATTCCCTTTTTGAACTTGAATTTGATTCACTCTCAATTAATTAATTTGTAATTAATTAATTAATCCCCTTCTGTCAAATGCCTTAGTGGCATCACAACTCATATTAATGGTGAAGTGCCTATTCTAATTAAAATCAATATGTAATTCTTAGTGTAACCACTCTTACTCAGGGATGCTAGCTCTCTGGATGAGAACAAATCTGCTAGGAGACTAGAGTCTGTCTCATTTAGGTAGCATACTGTTCATTCCTCGTTTCACTATTCACTCTTCCATATTCATCCTAGAATATATAGAATTCTAGGGCTTCCAGATTTTGAAACTTGGAGTCTCCTAGGCTCCAACTAGTTAAGACTTTTCCTATAGCAGTAACATTTAAAAACACAACAGCAACAAAATTGTGACATCAGTGAAAACCATTTAAATGATATTTCTGCACTTGAAACATGAAAAACATATATTGTCCATATATGTCAACTTGCACAAGTTTGTGTGTGTGTGTGTGTGCATGTGTGTGTGTGTGTGTGTGTGTGTGTATTGACAAAGAGGAGGAGATGCATTATTTGTTCTTCCTTAGAATAATGTAAAATCTTGGCAAATATGAGATGGATCTTAGGAACTTTTGGAATCTATAAGTGAAACTGATATTGATCATTTTAAAATATGATAGTGATATGGTTCATTACTTATGGGTCATCTCTATAAGAACAATAGGGATAAAATGCGATTCTGGAGTGAAAGGTTAAATTACTATATATATATATATATATGTCAATGTATTTATTACATTTATTACAAAGAGGAAACATATATCTAGTTACTGTTGTTTGTCCTTCATTCTCAAAGAGGACCAAGTATATAATGAAGGTTATGTCTTGATTTGTATATGAACTGGAAGTGAGTGGAATAGAGCTGCAAAATTGCCAGGCTCACTCTCTCCATCAGAATCATCAAAGTCCAGTGGCAGGCCATAAGTCAAAGTGACTGGTGACGACCTAATATATTTTTGAGTTAATTTTCTTACAATCTGATATTATTTTCCCACTTGTACTTTGGTGAAATCAAACTGTAGACATTATAACAATTTTAACTTTGAAAAATAGTGTTTCCTGCTTGAGACAACCTAGAAGGGGCAGTTAAGTGGTTAGAGCACCAGCCCTAGAGTCAGGAGGACCTGAATTCAAGTTTGGCCTCAGAAATTAGCTGTATGACCTTAGGCAAGTCTCTTAACCCCATTGTCTGACCAAAAAAAGACAAACTATAAGATTGGTTTCTGAATGCACTCTGCTTCTTGTTGTTTGGTTGTGTTCAGCTATTCATGACTCCAAGGACTATACTGTCCATGGGGTTTTCTTGGCAAAGAAAATGAAGTAGTTTGCAATTTCTTTCTCCAGTGGATTAAGACAATGAGATTAAATAACTTACCCAGGGTTACACAGCTAGTAAATATCTGACCTTGATTTTGAACTCGTCTTCCTTAATTCAAGTTCAGCATTCTATCCACTGAACATCTAACTACTTCCTTCTCTGACAGTGTATATATCTGTTAATTAGACTCTTTAATCTATTTTCTAGTTCAGTTTTATGATTTTGTCCTTCTCCCACTGGTTAGAAAGTAGCTTATATTATTATTCATAGAGATATTTGCAGAGTTGACTAGAAATTAATTATCAATCAAGTCAATTATTAATTTAAATAAATTATAAATGTATCCATAAATGTTTATAAATATTAATCAAATATTTGAAAATATGGAATGTTTACTATGTTCAATGTCCTACATTCTAGTTTAGAAAATCCATGACTTGAGTGCCTGCCCTTAAAGAGCTCATGCCTCAGTTCTTTTTTCACTATTTATTTTTTTAATCTTTCTGACCTTCTAAGCAAGAATTCAATATTGTCCTCACTACTTCTAAAACTTTTATTATTTTCTTTTACATCAAGGAAGCTCATCTGATAGCACAACATCTGATAACACTTATTTCTTATCTTGGTCCATACTTTGACCTTTTCTTGGACTTCCCCATATATTGGTTATTTCCAAATTATCATTTGGATCCTGTTTAATCTATATTTCTACTGAACAATGTAACCTCTAGGGTATATATACAGAATAGTGAAATTGTATCCTCCTTGGGGATATAGATAGAGTGAAAACTCACTCTCATTAAAAAAAACAAAAAAAATCAACAGCCTAGTTATGTAACATATCTGCATGTTACAATCCAAAATATTTATCCCTTGAGAATCAGTGGTCATACCATATCTAGAATGTCTCTCAGGGGGTTAAACTAACAAAGACATTTCTCCTTATCAATGCCAATACTATTCTTCATTGAAACCTGCGCGATCGGTAATGCTCCCAGTAAATCTGGAGAGCAGAGTAGTTTGTACTTTCAATGACATGTGCTAAAATAGCAAATCAACTTTTTTAGGTTTAGGAGCCTCTTGAGCTTTCTCTTTTTAATCAGACTATTGATTCCCTCCCCTCCCCTGCAATATTCATTGTCTAAAACTTGATTGCTTGACACTGACTTTCCACCTGTGCACAATGAAACTCTCTGGGCTTGGTCCCTAGGACTTATCCCTAGGTACTGGAATGGCCATTGAGCTCAGAAATCTAAGGCTATTTTTTTTCACAAGAGAAAACACCCAAATACCCACATACCCACAGAGACCCTCCCCTACCCCCCCCACTTGATTACATGTGTACACACAAGACCAATAAAGCTATTTCTCTTCTTGTTTCAGCTCTTCTCCCACTAGTCTCATAGATTAAATCTAAGCTTTAGGTATTGAAACGTCTTAGGCATTTATGACTACATTTATACCCCTATTTATAATGCTATAATGTACTGACTATAGGGATTTGCACATTTTAAGATATTTGTTTCACAGGTGGAAATAATTTCCTGTTTAAATAAAAATGGGTAGCGTATGTATATGCATGCATGGGTTAGAGTTTTGTTTGCTTCCCCATTGATTTAAATCTATGTACATAAGATACTTTTATTGATAAGGAAGTGCTGTTAGATAAATACTATGTACCCTACTCTAGAACAAGAACTCTAAACTTTTTTTTTTGCATCATGGACCCTTATGGTAGACTTGTAAAGCCTATGGATGCCTTCTCCATATTTTTAAATTCATAAAATAAATTGTTAAAATTTTAAAAGAAACAATTTTAATTGAAAAGTAATCAGGGAAAATTTATTTTAAAAAGTCATGGATCAAAAAAAAGTCACAGATCCTAGATAGACCTTATAGTGTATAGAAAGAGATCCATTATAGATCAATTTCATCTTATTGGTGATGTCCTATGATGTCTACTCTTGGTCTTTGTGTTGCTTTACATCTATTTGAATGATAGAATAGAATTCTTCAGAAGACTCACCAAATAGTCTCAATGAGATCCTTAGAAAATGAGTACAATGGTCAGAAACAAGCACAATGAAATACAACTGAAACAGACAAGAATTGGTAAGATTCTAAAAACAGTAGAAAATGAAATAAAGGTCATCTTGGAAAAGAAACAACACATCAAGCAAAAAACACTCTTTGGGAACTGAATGTAGGTTTGGAATACAGAATGATCTGAGGTACCTTCTTTAAGGAAATTAGGTAAATTTTCAAAAGAATGAAGGGATGTGAGGTCACTATTCTTCCTTTACCTCTCTGGAAAGAAGGAATGTGGGGGTGAGAGGTGGAAGAGAAGGCAGATGAATCAGACCTGAGTCTCACTTTTAATTGTGAAGGACTGATTCATACACCTAGTGCATACAACTAAGCAAGTGCCAGATGTATGTGCTCGACCATCCACGATCAAGAGGTAAGGCCCATCTCTGCCTCCTTGGCCTCTCCTCACCCCACATCCCAACTGGGAAGATATAGAAAGTTCAATTTGTTTCATAAGATATTTGACAATTGTCTGGCATGTTACAATGGTCTAACTTAGGATAGATAGATTTGGAATATAGATACCAAATTTCCCAAAAACATATAATTCTGATTAGAGTCTCCTTTGCACAAGAATAGCTAAATAAGACTTTGAAGAGTTAAGAGAATTTAAAGACTGCAATAGGTAGTTAAAAATTAGAAAAGGAAATCTTAGCAAAAATATAAAATGAGTTGACATTTTCCAACTTGATGAAGAGAATTTAGAATGATAAATTAATAAATACTGTTCAACGTAAGATTAGCTATTCTCCACCAAACAGATGTTTGAAATGAGTTTCATTTAGACTCAGAAAAACAGTCCAAGAGCACCAACTGTTTAATATTGACTGGATTTAGCAAGCTGGCTTTGGAATTCTGTTCAGGTTAGACTCTCATCTTCTTGAGATGGTTCAAGCACAATCTTACTTGAAAGGGTAGTGACATTCTATCCAGCCCTAAGATTCAATGATTCTATAATTTTTTACTTACTCCTTTTACCTTATAGAAGTGTGATTTTTAACATAACATATTAGATAAAGCATTTCAATTTGGCTTCCCTAAGTTATCTTCTCTAGTTTGTACCTGAATATCTGGGAGGTTCTGAGTCATTATTAACCTAGAAAGATTTTTTCCCCAGAAATCAGAAAATTTCCTTAAGTTCAGAGAAAGTCTATGTGCCTTTCCATTTAGTCTAGAATAATGCAAGAATTTGCTTCAGTTAGACAGGGTCAGAATTACTTGTATAAATCTGTAGCCCTATATCTGTCATCCCTATATCTATAAATCCAGGAAACCTAAAATAGCATGTGACTTTTCCCTTGTGATGTAATGCTTTCATGAATTCCTTTTCTTCTTTCCCTTTCTTGGTGGCCACTTGCAAAAGCACTTGAATAGGAAAGCCTGTCCACTTTGGGAGGATGATTCCTTAATTTTTCATCTCTGCAAAATAGAACTGATGCTGAAGGGGTAGGAATGAATCTTTCAAGTACTATCATTGAGAAAACATTTGTATTATACACTATCCCCTCTAAAATAATCACTATATTATCTAAGAGAAAACAAACTCTGGTTCAGGCAAATGCACTGGGTAGCTGCTCTTCTACATGTTTCCCCTAACTCCACCTTGCATTTCTGTGCCTTCAGAACAAAAAAAACCACATTTTTAAAATCAGAATGTTAGATGAGCACATTAGGGGTTTCTTTTGACCCTATAGATTTGATATGTAGGTAATGAATTTTTTCTTGAAATGCCCCTTCTCCAAGTACCCCTTCTTTTTTTTGGAAGAAAAGCCTGAGGCAACCCGAATCAGTTATTCTAGGATAAAAATTTGAAATATGTATGTAACCATGGGGAATTCCAGGATTGGAGTGGAAATATATAGTTCCAAATGCTGGCTGCTGTTAGGGTTACACTGCTATGACCATTTAGGCTGGAAGTGAAAGAGGCATTAATTAAGCAATAATGATCAAGGTATGGGGCATTTCCTGGGGATTAATGACCAGCTGGGAGGAGTTGATAGCCCACAGTTCGGCCAAGGGCCATTAACCCCAGCTGGTCATCAATTCCTATGCCCTGCTTTACAGTCATTATTGCTATCATAAGCCGAAAATGAAAAGCAAATGGGTCTATGGATTACTTTTATGGATGGTGCTGTTTCATTTGGTATCTATAGGGCATTTCTGAACAAAGAATGCTCTGTCCATAAGCCAATTGGCTATCTCAACATTTCATTCTACTTATGCTGCTGCTTTGGATAAGCAAAGCATGAACCAGGAAACCAGCAGATATAAGGGCTTCAGATCTCTCTTGATATTTGCAAACTATTGGGATCATATAGGTAATATGGAGGAAGACTCTGGTGAAGGAAAAAATATATAGGCATGCAGGTTCAGGGGTAAACTTTTCTTTGGGGCATTCCAGTTTATCACCTTTATTTTGAAGTGAGGAGATTCACTGGATGGTAATGAGATTCCTAGAAGACAGAAAGTGCCAATTTGCAGAAGGAAAAGAGGGAGATGAAAGGAAGATATAGTCTATTGAAAAAATACATATACATTAAAAATAGAGAATACAGAGAGGGACTGTCAGCCTACAGTGATCAGGTTAGACAGATAAAAATTAATTATATTTGGTTTAAGAAGCTGCCTCTGCAGCATTGGTCAATTTTAAAAAGCACATTAGAGGATATCTCAAACTGACTTTCCAATTACCATGGATGGCAGGCAAAGTACTTTGAAACAGAACTCATTTTAAATAGGTAAATGCATTGACTGCTGACTGACAATATTTTCAAAATTCACAAAATTTAGTTCCTTGGTCAAGATACTTTCAAGGGAAGTCTCAGAAGAGTTGACCCTTGCTTAAGAAAAAAAAGATTGAAAGAAAAAAACTAAAAAGATAACTCTAGATGATGTGTACAGGAAAAACTTGGATATGAGAAGAGAAGAAATAACCTGGAACAATTTTTTAAATCTTAGAAAAATTCCAAAAATAAAATGTCTGTAAAGTACCTTTTCCTAAAACTTTAAAGGGATTTGATAAATGTAGATTCATTGAGAAATAGATGACTAGTATTTATTAGGTGTGGGATCACAATTCAGTTGTTTCACAATGAAATAGATTTGTAATTCTCATCAGAAAAGAGAAAAAAACCCTGTACCCCAATCCCTGCCCCTAAAAGAAAAAAAATATTAACACCCAGGTTCAAAGAAGAGACCAAGTTCAGTGGCAATACAAAAAGAAATGCAGCCTTGGTGTTTTCAATAGACGAGTGATAAATGGGGCGGGGGGAAGCATGCTTTATTAAATACAAATGGAATCACATTTGCTTCTAAGTTGTATTTTTATCAGTGTCATTTCCTTCTTGAATTCTGACAGCAAGGAATTCTAAAGGGAACAGGTCCATTTATCAGGTAGATGTGATTTTAAATTTGGAGCTCATAGTATGATCTGACTGCTGAAGAGAGAGAGAGAGGTTTCATTGATACATTTACAAAATTTACAAAGAATCAGGCTATGGATAGTACTTACTTTTTCAAGATATATATCCAATTCATAAGGATTTTTCCCCATACTTTTCAGAATTTTCAAGAAAATAGAATTAAAGAATAATTATATATTCATCTGTTAAAGTTACTCATCCAGTATCCATAAGTATCTAAACTTGGCAAATAGGAAAAAATGCAGATTTCATTAATTTTCCTCTATCTATACACTCTCCTGCAGGGAGCTAAGTAGGTCATCCCCTCTAGTGACTTCAACTTTCAAATGTATGCCAATGTCTTCTATCTCTCTATCTCCCACCTTGATTTCTCATCAAACTTACATCCTCACATTTATAGTTGAATTTGGAACCTCTCCATTTAGATCTTCCTGGCATTTCTTCAGGCTACAGTACCTCTAAAACTGGATTTATCATCTCTGCCCCAAATTCTCAATTTATGTCAACAGTACTCCAATTTCCCCAGTCACCCAATCTCAAAACCATGAAGTAATATTTAGTTCTTTTCTGCCTGCATTTTTCCACAGCTGATCTGTCACCAAGGCCCACCAATTCTTTCATTCATTGAACAATATTTGAATATTTTATACAAGGGACTATATAAGGTCTCTTCAGTTTATCTTGTTATAGTCATTCTCACTACCACTATTCATGGCCTGGCTTTCATCACCTCATTACTAGATTGCTACAGTACTTCCCTACCTAGTCTCTCATAATCCATTCTCTTTCTCCTCCAACATACATAGAACAGTATGTCAACCTAATTTTTCTTTTTCCTTTGTGTATATCTTGTTTGTACAGAAATATTGGCATATTGTCTTCCCCATTAGACTGTGAAGTCCTATTTTTCAGACCTGCAATCTTTTTACCTACGTATTTTTCTCTCTTTCTTCCCACCAGTGGAGCCATTCATATCAGCATGGACCACAATCCCACAACTGCTCTGAAACCAATTTAATTAGAATGAGGAAGTGACATATTAATGAAAATGATAATACCATATATTTGTCTTGAAGATATATAAACATTGCTGAATAAGTTTCAGTAGGATAAAACTGTTCTGATACTTTTTGAATATTAAATACATATATATTCAGGTATGTTGCATAGTAATAATAATAATAATAATAGCATTTCTATGGTACCTACCATGTAGCAGGTACTGTGTTAAGCACTTTACAATTATCTCATATAATAACTTTGGAAGGTAGATGCTCTTATTATCCTTTCAGTCTAATCTTTCTAAGTGACTTTTAGCAGGCAATTTCTCCACTAAAAAAAACTTTCAATTGAATTGAATTATGAAAAGTCTCAAATTCTAAGTCAAAGATTTTGCACTTATTCCACTGGGTTGTAGGCAAACATGGAAGCTTTCTGAGTGGGGGAAGTGACATTGTAAAACTCATTATAGGAAGATTAAGCTGACAGTGAAATACTGCATTGTACATATTAGAGGAGAAAGAGATGGAATGTGGAAAACTTTGAAGAGAGTTAATGCAGTAATTGGGGCATGAGACAGTGAGCCTGACCAAGAGTAGTGGTAGTGAGAATAGCTGAGGCAAGATGAACTATGACACATTACATTACCCTTGCACATAATGTGCAAATATTTTTCAGTGAATGAAAGAATTGGTATGTCTTGGTGACAGACAGGGAAGATCATAGAAGCCTAGTGCTATAACTCAGCTAATAGGTTGATAAGGTTCCCCTTGAATTAGGGGGAAGATTAGGTAAGTTAGAGAAGGGGACAATTGTACACAAGAGGTATTTTGGAGGTAGAAATGACCATATTTGGCAACTGATTCGATACTTGGGTTGGGTGAGAATGAAGAGTCAAGGATGAAACCAAGTAATGACTTAAATAATCTCTCAGGGTCTCAATGGAATGGTAATAGATTATCTCTTTTTTATTTTAAATTTTATTTTATTTATTTAAGGCAATGGAGTTAAATGACTTGTCCAAGGTCACACAGCTAGGCAATTATTAAGTGACTGAGACTAGATTTGAACTTAGGTCCTCCTGACTCCAAGACTGGTGCTCTGTCCAATGTGTCACCTAGTTGCTCCTGGACTAGATCATCTCTAAGGTCTCTTCCAACTCCTTTGTGCTTTTCTTGTCAGTGGAAGGCTACATTAAATATGATTAGAATAAGAATCTATTTAAAAGTTATACTCCAATGTAGTATGAAAAATGAATCTTCTCCACAATGACACACACCAGACTACATACATGCCTGTTCCTTTGGGACTTGTCTGTTTTCTACAATTTCAACACAGGGCTTTGTTATGTTCAACACCTAAAGAATTGGGAAAGGAATTTGCCCACCTTATTTTGATATCAGAACACTAATAGATCCTATAGGTTGTTTCTTGGTCATCTTTTCAACCATGCTGCACAATCAACCCCTCTTTTAAAATCATATATTTCTTTGATGACATGGTTTCCCCTTCCTAATTCATTTTTGGTAACATCCTTGCTCTCCCCTCACTATAATCCTATGCCATTGACCTTTAAAGGATCCTTACCATCAGTTCTGTAAACTATAGTATCCCATGTCTCATAGATGTGCAATTTCATAGTAAGAATATTGGTATTGGGGAAGCTACGTGGTGCAGTGGATAGAGCACCAGCTCTGGAGTCAGGAATACCTGAATTCAAATCTGACCCCAGACCCTTAATAATTACCTAGCTATGTGACCTTGGGCAAGCCACTTAACCCCATTGCCTTGCAAAATATGTGTGTGTGTATGTGTGTATTTAAAATATGGTGCTGAATTTTAGAGAAAGGACTTTGCAATTTGTGAGATGCAACCCAGTCTTCTTGTGTATTTCTGGGCTCAACTCATTGTTCACTTTGCATTCCCCGACCCTCATTCAAAACTTTAATTCCTTCAATGTCCTTATCTAACTGTCACAGAGGGAAATGAGTTAGCAAGTTAAATTCATACTGATGATGATGATGATGATGATGATGATGATGTTTATCTTTCATTTTTGAAGATCATGGCATCAGGGAGGTTTGAGTGAGGGGGTTGCTAAATCATCAGTCTCATTTTTTTCCTCCAGAACCATCTAGGTCTACTGACCAGATATAAATCAGGATGACTGGAGATAGCCTTGAATATTAAGGTGTGAATAAGAGATAAAGTACATACATTTTTCTTTTAATGGCATCTGTAATTGAAAAGGCAGATTGGAAGGAAAAATAAATACTTTAATGAAAATAAATTTGATAATGGTGGAATTTTAGACAGAGCAACAGATTAGTTGGGGAGATCATTTTTTAGCCAGTAAGTCTGAACAGTTTTCTCAAATCATACTATATTTGGATCTGGCTATCTTGTTCACATGTAGAGAAAGATTATCCTTGTGTATAGTCAAGCATGAGTGTGGTTGTAAATAACAAGCAGGTCCATATATGACAACTGTAGTCATAAATGAATTACCTTGTGAAATATCTCATTGATATTGCACTGAATTCCATGAGATGGGTTTGATAACCTTGTAGGCCATTTCAGATTCTGTTTTATGAGAGCTAACAACAATAACAAAAACATTTTGGGGGCTCACATATTGGAATAATTATCTTAGAATATTTCACTTCTCAGGGAAAAAAAAATTAGCCCTTGTTTTGCTGCCAATGCCAGTGAGATCCATGGCAGTTTGCCTCATGTGCACAGACTTGGCATATTAACACTTTAGGAACTCAAACAGAGAGCACTTATCTCATACGCCTAAGTGGTAGCTGGGGAAGGCTCCCATTGGAGCCTGCGTTGGTTGCCTCATGACTCCTGCATGGAGTTGAATCATGAAGTGGGCATGAATTGGGTAGGTCAACCCTCCCTCTTGCTGCATCCAACTTCCATTTCACAGAATCACTGATCTCAAGGGTTTCTTAATTTAGATCTGTGAAGTTGTTTAAAAAAATATTTTGATTACTGTCTTTCAATATAATTGGTTTCCTTCATAATCCTATGTGTTTTACTTTATGTATTTAAAAACATTATATTCTGAAAAGGGGATCATAGGTTTAATCAGACTACCAAAAAGGTCCAGGACACAAAAAAGGCTAAGAATTCCTGATATAGAGTTAGAAGGGAACTCATTGCATCCAATTTCTTTCTTTTTGTAGATGAGGAAACTGAGTTTCTCCAAGCTCATATAGGCAGTAAGTGATCTGGTGGAATTTGATCCTAGGTCCTCTCACTCCAGAATCAGGGCTCTTTTCAAAGTACCAGGCTGCATGGACAAAGAAATAAGAAGGATGATATTTGATGGAAATACCTTCTCACCTTAGTTTCCTCATCTATGAAATGAGAGGTTTGAACCAAGTGATATCTAAGATTGCTGCCTGTTCTAAAATCTAGAAACTTACTATTAAGCCTGGCCTTAAGCTTGGATAGCCAACTCCAAGGGACCTTCTCTTGCAGCTCTTGTCCCTACTGGCAGTGCAGAGAGTTTCTAGCATGGAATATTTTTGTGTCTTCTTGCCTCAGTGCAGGCCATACCCCTTTGGGACCACAGATGGTAGCAGCCACTGAACTACTTGACAGACTATAGGTTGAACGCCTTCTCAATGAAACACTAAGTGACAAGGAAGCCAGGTGGGGAGAGCAAGCTTGGCTAAAATGTGAGCAGAATCCTCTCTCATTTCTCAGTCAATTAAAGAGACTTCTTATACACTTAGCGATTAGTGTTCATGCAGGCAATTCTTCTGCTATTAGAGAAGCAGATTGACTCCATTTTGATAATCCTGCCCTAGTCTGTGCTTGGCAAGAGCAGCGTGATGTCCATATGCTCTATTGTTCCCATCAGCAGGGCGCTAACATTTCTTTTGCTTCTGCTCTCGCTTCAGTGGTGGATGTTTTTTTAGCCCCCTTTTCAATGTTGCCAACACATACATATATATTTTTAAAACATAGCACTTATTCTGGAGCTGCAGAAGGTGTGAGAGCTGTGTCCTCTAGCCACGGCACAACATTTCCATTCAAACTCTGCTCTTCCTGCCTTCAAATTCAGTGTGGATTCTTTTTCTTTTTTTTTAAGGGGATACAGATCGCCAATAAGTGGCAGTAACCTGGCTTAAAGACAGGCGGCACTTACACTTCTGAGGCGACGGCCTGAAACTGGGAAAGGGTTGCAGCCAAATGGAATTTATTAGCAGGATCTATAGAATGTGTTGGAAGAGAGAGGCTGGTGTGAGTCGGCAGGCAGGCAGGTTGGCCCACCATCATACAAAGTCAAACAGGCCAAGTGCACAGAAGACTTAGACTGGCATGCCTTATCAGAATTTCTTTATTTCATCCTGCAGTGAAAGACAAAATGAAATATGCTTTTGGTCTGAGAGATTTATACTTTTTTCCTCCAACCTTGCCCTTTCTTCCCTCTCTCCTACCTTCCCTCCCTCATTCATTCCTTTCTATCTCCCTCCCTTCCTTCCTCCCCTCCTTCCTTCTCTCCCTCCTTCCCTCCTTCCTTCCTTCCTTCCTTCCTTCCTTCCTTCCTTCCTTCCTTCCTTCCTTCCTTCCTTCCTTCCTTCCTTCCTTCCTTCCTTCCTTCCTTCCTTCCTCCTTCCCTCCCTTCCTTCTTCCCTTTGTGTCTATCTCCTGTCCCCCTGATTTTGGTGAAGAAGCTACTATTTCTTGAATGAATCCATTAACTTTCCTCACTTGGCTTCTTGGAGTGTGCCAGGAGAGACATTTGCCTGTTCCTCAAGGCAGGATATTTATTCTCTAATCCAGGTGTCTTCAACCTTTTTTTGTAATGGAAACCCTTGTTAGTCTGGAGAAGAATAAATTTTTTAAATCAAAAAAATACATTATATTTACAGAAACATTATTACAAAGAAAACCGATTATATGGAAACAGTAATCAAGTATACAATTATAAATATGAATGTACATGTGTTTGTATCTATAATATGAATATTTATAATGTATGCATGTATCATGTGTGTGTGTATCATGCATATATGTGTACACATATCTGGAAACTTGCATAAATTTTGTGTTTTATGCATACACAGTCAAATTAATTTCTCCCCCCCCACCCCCAGGAAAGTGTCCCTGCTTTAATTAAAATTTGGCTTCTTCAAAAGCAATCAATGCAAAATGGGAGATTGGTCACCCCCTAATTCTGAGAAATTGCCATAGGAGATAAAGAGATATTCTTTTCATGGGGATGAGAAGCTTTAGAAATGACTTCATCTTCTACATTGATATAGTTTGTACAAATTTGTTCTTTGTCTTTTAGGTACTAACTTGAAGCAATTTAATGTTTAGGCAAATTAATTGACTTATAATAAATTAAACTCTGACCCAGTTCAGAGAAATTAATTCAGTTTCAATTCTCAGCTCAACCTTCTCCCTTCTAATAGGGCTAGGGACCATAGCTGTGATTTCATTGGAACAGAGAACTCTCATCAGAGGAAAATCCCTCTACCAATGCAGGTCAGCATTTTTTCTGCAACTTAATCTTAGAGAGTTGCCAAGAGAATTAAGTGGCTTGCTCAGGGTCATGTATGTAGTATATGTCAGAGGTGAAACTTGAATGCAAGTATTCCTTGCTTCCAGGCTGGCACTCTATCCATTAAGCCATTTTGCCTCCCCTTTCACTTCTAATAAAATGGAAGAGGGTGAAGGTGGAGTGGGGGGAATCTAGATTTCATTCCAGTAAGCTTAATGTCTGCCAATTACACATTTGGATAGGGTCCCTGAATGTTCTATTTTAGAAAAGTTTCACTTTACCTGGTTTGTAGATTGATTAACTCTCTTTTTAATTACCTTATGTTTCAGTAACTAATGAAACTGAAACTTCTTAACAAAAACAACTGACTTTACAAAACATGAATTAAGAACGAAATTAAGGTCAATTCTGTTTCAAATAACTGTCTCAAAAGGAAAAAAAACCCTCTTCATTAATCAAAAGCATCCTGAGTTACTTTCCCCCTATTAATACAGGTATATAGAAGCTCCTAACACTTGTAACCAATCTCTGTCTGCTCTAATGGATATCTGGAACCTTTATCGATTTGGGTAAATTTGCTTCTTCTAAGGTCAATAATGACAAATGAGCCATGTTCTGCATGAAGTGACTTGGTACTTTGAATTAACTGATTGTAATTATCTGTAGTTATTCTGTAACTGCTACTGTTACTACTGCTGACAGAACATCTATGTGATGCAGATGGTGATTTTCCCCCCTTTCCTTCTTTTTAATAATTGGAGAGGATTTTCTGGGTATGAAATTGAGAAGCAGGATCCAGCTCTGGTCTACCTCTCCCCTGCGTTCCCATCTTGATCTGTTCTTGATCAAAGCTAACCACGTGGTTATGAGGACCAGGAGATCAGAGCACTTGCTGCCACCTAACACCTTTGCCAAAGTAAACTCGATCAGATCTAGCACCGTGAGATGAAAGGTTAACAACCCCCTCCATTTCCCAGGCAACCCAAAAGGGTGCTTAATTTGGAGGAGACTGTCCACCTCCCTCCTTCTCTCTGCAGCCCCCACTTGCCCACCAGCCCTTGCTCCTTGCTGTGCTCCCATCTGCAGCTATATTACAAAGGATGTTACATGTGCACCGTGGTCTGTCTCCATCCAAGCAGGAAGACAAAGGGTGCAAATTAAAGGCGCACTCTCCAATGACCCCTGACTTTTCAGTGTGACCCATCACTGCTCCAGAGGGCCAGGTGAGGGGGTTGACAAAGAAGGTTTGAATTTCAAGGGGAAAAGCTTTCACATGCCCTGAAGCAAAATCCTCTTCTTTTCAATCAAGAGCGAGTGGTTTGTGTTAAATTTAAGTGATGGTGGGATTGGGTAAAGGATTCATTGGGTAAGGATTCATTATTATTATTATCATAATTATTATTATTATTATTATTATTTCAAGGAAAATTGGGCAAGAGGGCTTTGTGTGTTGAATTTAGAAGTACAGAATAAAAGTGGAGGTTATTTTTACTGGAAAAAAGTACATTTTTAATACCTGCATGGTTTTTGTTGTTTTTGTTTTACATTAGCCATTTCTGGAATACTCTCCTCTTCTCCCAATTCTCCTTTTATCAAAGACAAACCATTCAGCAAAAAATGAATGAATGAATGAATGAATAAAAACAAACCAAAAAACTAAAAACCAAAAACACCCCACCAGATTCAGTGACTCCATGTAAATATCATTGAACAAATTATTTGACCACTCTCGGCCTCAGGTTCTTCATCTGTAAAATGAGGAGGCTGGATTAAACGGTTTCCATTCAAGATCCCTTCCAGGTTTTATCTGTGCTTCTATGATCAAATTTTACAGACCTATTATGTGAGAAGCACTCTTCTAGGCTCTGGAGATGTAAAGACTAAAAGGAAATAATCTCTGCCCTCAAGGAGCTTTTTATTAGTGGAGGAAGCAGAAATGTATATGCTGCATATAACATTCTTCCCTTTCTATCCCCTTTTCCTTACTCTCTGATGAAAAAAGATTTGTTTCATTATCTGCTGTCAGAGAATTTCATTTGCTTTTTAGTCATAAAGAGTTTGATTTCCTTTCAGGAAATCAATGTTTACATTTAAGTTGTTGTACTCACTGAACAACTTTTTTCTCTTCATTATACTCTGTAATAGTTCAAATTTCCACTTTTCTTTTCCACATTTCTTTTTGAACAATTGCAGTAAGAAATTATATTTACATGCGATAAATTGTTTGTCCAGGCCCCATTTGATAGACACCTACATTACTATATGTCCGGTTCTTTGTTTCCACCAAAAATATTGTTACAAATATTTAGGTATACAATGGATTTTGTTGCTATCTATTTGTTGTAGACTGGCCACTGATTAGTGTGATCAGCAGACTAAGGAGGATGGAGCCATCAGTCGTTCTTCTTGCATTATTCCCAACTGATAACCAAAATGTTTGCACAAATTCATATCTTCACCATTAGTGTATTAATATCTCTAAAATATGACTATTCTATTTTTGCCAAGTTTTTTTTAAATTGCTGAGTGTGAGGTGAAGCTTCAGCTCTATTGATTTCAAGTATGTGTTCAAATGTTTGCATATGGTTTATAATTCTTTTTGAAAACTTTCAGTTTAATTGGAGAGAAATTTAGTATTCTTGGTTGAGTTATACTGACTAATAAAAATGATAATAGTACCTAAATTAATTTACAAATTTAGTACTATACAAATCAAACTATTAAAAGTGTATTTTATAGGACTAAATGAAATTGTACAATTAATCTGGTTTACAGGAGGGATGGGAATTCAGGGAAGCCTGGAAGGATTTGCATGAACTGATACTGAGCTAGATGAGCAGAACCAGAAGAATGCTGTATACCCTAACAGCAACATGGGGATGATGATAAATCTTAATGGACTTGCTCATTCCATCAGTGCAACAATCAGGGACAATTTGGGGCTCTCTGCAATGGAGAATGTCTTCTGTATCCAGAGAAGGAATTGTAGAGTTTGAACAAAGACCAAAGACTATTACCTTAAATTTAGGGGAAAGAAACCTGATATCTTATTGTCTGATCTTGCTGTCTCTTATACTTTATGTTTCTTCCTTAAGAATGTGATTTCTCTCTCATCATACTCAATTTGGATCAATGTATACCATGGAAACAATGTAAAGACTGACAAATTGCCTTCTATGGAGGGGTGGGGGGGAGGGAAGTAAGATTAGGGGAAAAATTGTAAAACTCAAAATAAAATCTTTAATAAAGAATTAATCTGGTTTATGAATGTGTATATATTTATAGATACGTGCCATATTTATATACATACACATATGGTATATGCATTTATAACTGTATGTCTGTGTGTGAACATGGGTATATACATGGGTATATATGTATACTTTTGTATACATATGGTATATGCTTATATACCTGTGTCTCTCTGTATATGTGCATCTACACTTTTATACATATATGTGTATGTCTGTGTGCATACATAGACAAACCCAAGCACAGAAAGAGTTGGACTTAAACCCTACCTCTGAAACATGCTGACCGTGTAACTCCAGACTAGCTATTTCATCACTCAGTATCCCCAGGCAACTCTAAGACTATAAAAGGCAGATCAGTTAAATACATATCTGTTTCGGGAGAGAGAATTGCCCTACTAGGAGTTTCCTACACCAAGGGAATCATAGTTCAAAGAATTTTTAGAGCTTTAAGGACTTTTAGAATTAAGTTCAACTAGCCCTACTCCTTCATTAACAGAGGAGGAGAATGTGGCACATGTAGATTCAGGAACTTACCCTGAATCATTTAGTAAGTCAGTGGCTGAGATAGGATATGAACCAAGTTCTCCCCAACTTTGCTCCTTCCTACCTTTCCAGCATTCTTATACTTTTCTCCCTTCCACATACTCTGAAATCAAGACACTGGCTTGCAGACTCTTGGCCTCCCTGGCTTTCCTCAACATAATGCTTCCCTTTCAGATTTACCTTCCTTCTGCTCCCAATATATCTTGTGTGTACATAATTGTCCCATTAGAATGAGCTCCTTAAGGGAAGAAATCATATTTTGCCTTGCTTTGTATCCCCAGTACTCACCATTATGTCTAATACAAGTAATGGTTTCATAAATGCCTGTTGACTAATAAAAACTCATTGACTGACTGTGGGTCTTCCTAACTTCAAATCAGGTACTCTATCCAGGCCACAATGCTCCTCTTTACAAAAGGATAAAAGAAACCCCTAGTATTGACCAGCACTTTGTACATAGTAGGCACTTAAAATAATGTTGAATTGGAGTGGGAACTTCTATTTGTCCCTAGACAACCATAGTTAAGAATGAAATTTAAGCTTTTCAGTGTAGTTATCTGTACTTAGTCACAGTCAAGAAGCAAATTGCTCATAATAGTCACTACAGTAGGAGAAACCACAGGAAAAAAACGACTCCCTGTGTCAGGGCCACTGCCCCCTGCTCCATCTTCTCCCAATGAAACTATCCAAGTGCCAGACAGTGTACTGAAGCCAATGAGATCTAATGAACTTGTAGCAGGTGTTATCACTTGTAGTCATCTAATTTCAGCCTAAACAATGGAGTCCCCAGTTAGTCGTTATGGAGTCAAGAGGAAAAGGAAAAGTATTCCTGCTTAAGGTCTATAATCAAAGGTTTCAGCCAAAGGCCAAAACCTTTAAGTAACCAGATTAGCTCCTCCCTTAAAAGGGAGAGAAAGTTAAGAAGCGTCTGAGTCAACGGAGCCGAACTGATAAACTGAGCAGGTCTGGTTCAAACGCTAGGCCTGCTATTAAAGAGGAGAGAATTAGTGCTAATGGACTGGCTTTTTTTCCCCAGCATAACAACTGTGTCAACTCCAACCTAAATCCAACATCTGTCTGCCAGATAATGTGCACAGCTGTGGAAGCAACATTACTGGTCTGCTGGCAGACTATCCCTTGCTAGTTGTTTACTTAGGGTGAATCAGAAGGTAATCTTTTTGGAGGAAGAAGTCATCACACCTTGTGAAATTTTTATTCCTTCCTCTTGTTTCCTTTTTCTTTTTTGCCTGGACATTCTCCAGGTCATCAAAGGAAGGATGTACTGAGTCTTTTCAATTCATTCCTCCATCTCCTCTTATTCATCAAAGGGGGAAAAAATCCTGACCGCCAATCATAGTGTCTTCGACATAGTCAATATAATAATTAATAAACAATTATTAATCACCTGCTATATGCCAGTACCTGCTCCTAAGGAACTCACAGTTGAATCGAATACAGAGTAGACATATAAGACATATACTTGAAAATGGCCAATCTGATGTGTATCCAGGTGGAGGGGTTTGGGGGTGGAGGTTAACTCACCTGCCCAGTTTTCCGTGCCTGATCCATTATTGTTATTATAACAAACTTCTGCTGCCATTGCATCAACTAGATTCTGAACACTATTAAATATTTCAGCTTGAAGAATGTATGTTGAACTGTGAGTCTGTGGCCTTGGTTGACATCAGCTTTAATGTCAAGCTATGGTTTGATGCTGAACAGAGAGCAACAACTGTTCAATTTCAAGTTCTCCCCACTTTTTATTAAATAAACACCGGATTTCCCCATGTAGAAGATGCACCCTTTTTGGAAACGTTTGGGGTCTAAAACCCAGGAGTGTCTTATACAGTGGTGGTAGACTTTTTTAATTGCCTTTCCTGCTTTTGTTGCCTTTGAGCTCATTTGTATATTATGTGTATATATATATATATATATATATATATATATATATATATACAGATATATACATATATATATATATATATATATATATATATATATATATGTATTATCAGTATATTAGGTGATGTTTTGTCCATGTTCTGCCCAGAAATGTCTCAGAAAAGATTTTCATCCAGGGGGGAATTCAAGTCCACATTATCCAGTTTGCAAAAGTGAATGGAAATTGTTTTGTGGAATGTTAGTTTGGTCCTCCTCCAAATGCAAAAATAATCTGGGACTGGATACAGGAAGAAGAGATCCTCCTGAAAACACCCTGGCAGAAGGCCATGAGAGGCAAGGCAGCAAAATGGCCTGAGTTAGAGAGGGAATTGAAGAGAATGATTGAAGAGCAAAGGGCAAGCGGAATTCCTGTGTCCACAAAGATGGTTCAGCAGGATGTAAGAAGAATTGCTGATGAAAAAGAAGTGACTGATTTCAAAGGAAGACACACTTGGTACTTCAGGTTCATGAAAAGGAATGGACTAAGCATGAGTACATACATGCACCTGACTTTCCCAAAAGAAGCCCAAAAGCTGTGAGCAGAAGGTCCTTGAATTTCATGATAAATAAAACTTGAGTTCAATAACTTTATGTAATTAAGTTTTTCAAATTTCAGGCCCCAAAATGAAGGTGCATCTTATACCTGGTAGTAAGACCAGTTGATTTTATGGATTGGTGGGTCCCTGCCTTTTTTTTTTCTTTTCTATTTCCCTTTTTTCTTTTCCCCCCCTTACTTTGGAGGAAGGGAGCTTGGATGATACTTGATTAAAAATCACACTCTTTGACAGCTAATGTAATTAAAAAATAGATTCTAAATAAAACACTTGGAATCAACCAAAGTGAATGGAGGGAATCTATTGTTTTACCCTATGCAAATGAAATATGGATGGTAGTATCAGCTCCTCCTAGACAGCAATACACATCCCATGAAACACTTAATTGAGTCCATTTGGTAATCTCTGCTCAGCAGGAGTTCAGTAATAAAATAATATGTAATAACATACCTTTCTTCCTTCCCTGGAGTAGGAATCCCTCTAGGTCAAGGTTAGGGTTATTGGAAGGGCAGTGTGGGAGAATTAAGATTGCAGCTGACATTGTAACTGCTTATTATTATACATGGGTTCTATTGAAGATGAGGAGGTGGCTTGAATGGGAGATGTACATTTCAAAAGTTATTTTGATAAAGTTTTGGGTTATAACTCAGAAATCTGATTGTCTTTTACTCATGTAAAGAAATGAAGGGGAGTAGCCAAAAATAAATAGCCTAAGTAAAATGAGAAGAGGGAGTTGTAATTACCATTGGACCCAAACTTCCCATGGAAATATTTAACTTTTGCACCTTTTTGTGACTTGTAACCTTTCCATTTAAAAAGTTAAATTCCACTGGATCAGCACGAAGCTATTTATAAGCTGCTACACAAATGGCCTTTCATGTCATCAAAAGAGAGTTATAGTGCTCACTACTGGGTTGTTAGAGTCCCAAGTATTCACAGGGATTAAGTAACTAGACAGGGAGGTCTAATTATAATGAGGTCATCAAAACCTCTCAGTTATATAGTATACATAGCCATAAAATACCAATAGAGGCACAGGCAAACATAAACCACAGTCGATCATCTCGAAAGCAAATCTTTGTGAGAATTATTTTGCAAGATGGAGAATTCCATTTAGTTTCGCAGGCTATAAGCTAAAATCTCCCTTTAAGGAAAAAGTGTGCAAGTCACACATTTATTAATCAGTCAGAGAAACATAAAAGAAATCCCTTTATTCCAAAAGAATGGCACACTGGTTAGATGTCAAAGGGCACTGGTAACAGCAACCTTCCTCCTCTAGTTCTCGATCACCAGAGATGCCTGTTAAGAAAAGCTGACTGCTGCAGAAGGTTATTTGTTGAAATATGGAACTGGAGGAAATGGATGCAGCTTTGGATCTAGTTCTTTTCAATATGAAATAAAAGGAATCTTAAGTGAAAAATTACAACATCTCCACCCTGTAATGAAACGTGCAGAAGAGATGAAAAACGCATTATTCTACCCCATGTGTATATACTACATCATTACACCACTGAGAATGTTTCACTAATGACACAGAACATATGGGGGTCTTACATAATGAACTACAATGAGGTACATTAAAAATATAGATGAGTTTAATTTTATATATATTTATTTAATTGATTTTTTCTTTTTAAAGGCCATTTCAGAAGACTCTCACAGATGGCATCCATTTCAATGAGTGTAATCTCAGCTATATGTTCCTTAATTCTCTCTAAGTTTCTCCAGTGTGAGTTGTGAGTGGTTTTAATAGAAAAAAGAATGAATAAATCTCATATCAAAACACTGGGATTTCAGTATTACCCTTGGAATAAGGAAAAGAATAGCTTGGTCTGCAAAACTACTCTATTCATGCCATTGCTTACATATTAGCACAACTTTGAAACAGATTCTCCATCACAGATTAACCTTTCCATATATAAACTACCACCTTTGAGTTCTTTGTAAGCTTTGTGTACTACTCCCTTCACCCCCACCTCACTTCATTAATTTGAAAGTAGAAATTTAGACATGAAGGATAATTTTGCAATTTTGCATAGTTGTGTGTAAGCATGCATATTTGCATACATGTGTATATATGTATGTGTTTAATTCAGATGAGAGTGAGATTCAAGTGTCCGTCAATCCTTCTTACCCCTTATTGCATTTGTAAAGGTTTCTACTTGTATACTTTGAAAATATGAAGCAATTTTCTTTAACCTTCCTTTCCTTTCTTATACCCCCATAGTCTATTCTTCTTTTCTTTCATTTACAGTTTTCTTTTAAGATAATCAAGACATAACAGAACAATTCCAAGGTCTTTTGTCTAATCTGATCTCTGATGATTATAGTGTTCATAGGGGACATGCAATATTTCCCTATATTGAAACATAAACATTATAGTCTTGTTTGGTAGTACCTCATGATTATTTATTCTTATTTATCTTCTTATATTTCTTGTGAAACTTATGTTTGCACTTCAAAGTTTCTATTCCTCTCTAGTCTTTCCATCAACAATACTTGGAAGTTCTCTTCATTAGAGGTCCATTTTCCCCCCTATATAAAATTATTCTCAGTTTTCATAGATAAATTATTTTTTTCAAGGCAGCGGGGTTAAGTGACTTGCCTAAGGTCACACAGCTAGGCCATTATTAAGTGTCTGAGGTTGAATTTGAATTCACGTTCTCTTGACTCTAGGGTCAGTAGATAATTCATTCTTAATTATAAACCTATATGACTTTCAGAAAAGTGTATTCTAAGATCTATATATTTTTATAACGATGGCTGCTAAATCATATATGATTCTGACTGTAGCCTCTTCAGATTTGAATTTTTTTAACTCCTTGTAATTTTGCTTTATTTTGATTTGATTTTTTTTTACCTGGAAATTCTGTATTTGATTTATAAGATTGCTAGATGTTTTTTGCAGGTTGTAACTAGTGAATTTTTTTCTATTTTCATTTTTCCCTCCTATTCTAAGAGATCTGGAAAGTTTTCTTTTATGAATTCTTGAAATAATAAATCATCTTGAAAGATGATATCTACACACTTTGATGGTGGTGGGGGGTCATGGCTTTAAGGAAAGCCTATGATTCTTAAATTATCTCTTCTATTGAGAAATGCTTTTTAAGTTTTGCTACGATTTAGTATTCATTTTCTGCTTTTTTTAGCTTTTTTACTTTGGTTTTAATTTCCTTTGGTTGTACTTTATGCTTTGTATCTTGAGTTTTATTGTTACCATAATAGTTTTTAAGGTGTAATTTTTTATAGTTTGCTATGTAAAACTATATTTTGCTATATTGAGAAATCAAAGGAAAAAATCATAGTGAGTATAGTTTTCTATGTAACTTTTAAGGTATTATATAAATGGTGGAAGTAATTGTTAGTACTATTAGTGATTTAAGAAAGTAAAATGATCAGATCTATACTTTAGTCCATTTTAATTTTCAAGGAATTTGTTGCTTAGATAAAGTTTGTACATCTTATACAAAATATTAATTTTCTTTCCAATGTATTCTTCAATTGCTTCCAATCTCTTCTCCACTTTTTCCCTCTAGAGCTCTCATATATTTAAAAAATCTTTGAATTCTTTTTTGCTTTTGTTTCATTCTTTTCCAGGAATTCTACTTGGATTTGAACCAAATCTATGTTCTAATTTCATACTTGCTTATAGATATTTTGGAATCATTGAATTATTTTGAGTTTTTATCTTGATTTTTCTTGTTGCCATGATAGCTTTTAATGGTGGAATTATTTTATAGTTTGTTCATTTTTCCAGGCTACTTCTTTCCTTGGTTGAACTTAATGCTAGGTTCAAGCTAAGTATTTTTGTGTGGGATATCTGGGCTAATCCTGCTATTATTATCAGGAGGGTCCTAAGTATATGTTATTCCAGGATCTCAGAGAAAGCTCAGACTGGAGCTTGGTAAGCTTTCAGTCCTCCCAAAATGGTTTGAATGAGCATGAAGTCTAACTATTGCACCTAGCCTGAGTTTTGCAAGGTCCTGATCTATGTTTGGATTTAAGCAACAGGTTCAGGGAACTGTCCTTGTTTAAAATTTTCAATAGACTACTGCTGAACTGAACCACTATTAGATATTTGGAAAGTGCTAATGGTTCAGAGTGACAGAATTGTAGCCTTCCCTTTGCACTGTGATTCCTGCACTGGTTATTCCATTGAAGGATTCAGACTGTCTAGAAGTTGAATCTAAGACCAGTTCTGCTGCTCCTGGAGACAGAGGCACACACCTGCTGTTTGCTTCTGAATTTGCTTTTCTTTTCTTAGTATACAGCCTCAGACTCCTCACTCTTGAATTTCAACCCTAGGCATAGGTTCCCTCCTCAGTCTATCCAAGATCTATAGTTTGTCATTTGGGACTTCTTCCTGTACTTTATACAAGTTTAGGACCATCTATGATATATCTCAAACATTTCTTTTCTTTGGTGTGCAGTCCCTCCTTGGGCTCTATAGGTATACTCTTCGTCAAATCTCATCAATAATGTACATTGACCTCTATATCTTTTTGTTTATGCCAACCCATACTGGAAAAATAACTCATTATGATTTTTTCCTTTGATTTCTAAATCCTGATTAATTTGGTGCATTTTCTAGATCTGTTTTGAGAAGTTTTGAGGGAGAATTGACAAAGTAATGCGACTTTCTGTATTTCCTGTTACTACTCTGGTTTTGGCTCCAACCTTCCCACTTAAATGAGTCTTGAAAGGAACTAATCTGTCTAGGAGATAAAAGGGAAATATATTCTATTTGGTTGGAGGGAAGTAACAGAAATTGGAAATAGAGTTCTGTATATAAGGAAAATTTTAAAAAAGCCAAATTAATTAGACTATATGAACTGGTGTAGTTCTTAATAAAATAGAAAAGGTAGATTTGATTCAACTTGTTAAAAGATCTAAAGGTTAAATAAAAGATATATTTGATCCTAGAAGCAATATGAACTACTGGAATTTATTGGACGTTATAGGCATCTAGGAGGTGTATTGTATAAAGTACTGTCTGGAGTAAGGAAGATCTGAGTTTTAATCCTGCCTCAGATACCTACTAGCTACTCAGAGAGAGTCACATAACCCCTATTTTACTTTCTTCATTTGTAAAGTGGAAATAATATTGACATCTACCCCTTAGGGTTGCTGTGAGAATAAAACGATATATGTAAAGTAATAACTTTTAAAGTACTATATAAATGGAAGTAGTTGTTGATGTTAGTATTATTGTATTTGATTTAAGGAAGTGGCATGATCAAACCTATACTTTAGGAAAATCAGTTTGGCAGTTGCCATGAGTATGGATTGGAGTGGGAAGAAACATAAAGCAAAGAGACCAATTAGGAAGTCTTTAGAAATAATCCAGTCAGGTGGGGATAATGCCTTCAACTTGGTTTTGGATGGGGGGAACGGAGTCCTAAGATTGAAGATTTTTTTTAACTGCAAGAATCCCAAGAGTTCATGGAATTAAAACCTCTCATTTTTAGAATGAGGAAACTGAGACCCAGAAAGGCCAGGGCACAACAGTTAACAAGCATCAGAAACAGGATTTGATCTCAGATCCTTCTGATTTGAGGACCAGCAAGCATTCTTTTTATTTACCACCTAATCAATGTGAGGGGCAGATCTGAGAGTACAACTGGGTCCACAACTTGAAAACTTCAACCAGACTAGCTAGCACATGATGATAGTAATCTAAGGGCCATGAATTATATCTCAGAAAGAGTAGACTTTTAGTTGTTGGAAGTTAATTTTACTACCTATCAGCATTTACATACAAGTTTTTAGGTGGACAGAACATTTTGCATAAATCTGTCTTATTTGGACTATGTAATGGCCTGATTTTGTGTGTGAAAGTAAATGACTAGTACAGAATCATATTAACAAGTAACAGAACTAGAACTCAAATGCAGGCCTGTGAACTAGCTCATTTCTATTCATCAGTTATACAAACAATTAAAAACTGTATCATTCAGGAAATAAAAATTACCATAAGTTCTTATATCAACTACCAATAATGATTCCCACTGCTGTTTAGGGCACCTATATCAAAGATGTCTGTCTTTGTCCAGTTCACAGGTGCTGAAGATGACTTGAATCTTCAATATGGAAAACCTACTACCTTCTTTTGGGAATCTGGAGAGAGCAACTGAGGGAAAGGTAACACAAAAGACTATTTTGAAGGGTTATGAAAAATGCAGAACATGTCTAGCAATAGGAACTGACTAATTCAGAGCTTCCATTTCAGCTTAAACCTCCAACTGTAACCCAATTCCATGTTAGGATAATTTTATATAACCCCTGTTACATCTCAATTTATGGAAATAATTAGAGCAAATTAGATCACAGGAAAGTTTAATTAGCCAGGCATAGTTTTGCATTAAAGTTCATTTTCTGTGGAAATTAGAAAAGCCTGAGTAATTTGGTACTTCATTATATAATGATTTAGCATCATACATCAATGGGGGCTAGGAGCTAGTAACTGTGGATAAGGAAAGTGAATGGCCACATGCTCAGTGACCCAAGACTCAAAGTAGAGCAATGAAAGATTTTGGCTCTTATGGGGGGGCTCCTACAAGGAATGGAACCAATGAAGGTCAAGAATCCTTTAAAGTACATTAGAGACAGTTATTTCAAGTGCATTGAAATGCCAGCCTGCCTCATTCTCTCATATTCCGACCAATGTAAAGCACAATCCTTGAGAAATTTAGTAAGATAGATGGATAATCAGAGAGGGGTATGGTGTGTTGAAAGAACACTGGACTTGCAGTCTTGCAACTTAAGTTCAAATATTTATCCTTGCCACTGGGTACCTCTGTAACCCTGGGCAATTTGCTTAACCTCTCAGTCTCAGATTCCCTTTTTTTAAAAGAGGGGGAATTATATTTGCAACACCTATTTCACAGGACTATTGTTAGGAAAGTATGTTGGAAATTTCAAATGCTAGAGAAAGGTTAGTTTTTTTACCAATACCATTTTTTTCCTTCACATACTCTTACTCCATGAAAATTTGTTGGAGAGAGACAAGATAATAATTCTTGCTTTCAATATTCACTACATTACACTTCATGATCTACATTTAGAACCTGCATAGATATATGTATACATACACACACACACACACACACACACACACACACATCTATCTATCTATCTATCTATCTATCTATCTATATGTGTATATATATATATATATATATATATATATATAGAGAGAGAGAGAGAGAGAGAGAGAGAGAGAGAGAGAGAGAGAGAGAAACAAATATTCTGCTCTGGTAGCATGAAAGACACAATGCCTTAATTTTTCTAGCATTGCATAACATTTTCCATATATGATATGCTAATCAAACAGCAAATATACATTATATTTAAATCAGCTTTTTTTGTCCAAAAATATCTGATAATTCTATTGATATTTTAATTTTATTTAATTATGGTAAATTAATCTGTATTAATATGGCATAATTTTTAAATTCAGTAGGAGCTGAGTATTAATAAACATGCCTTTTGTAAAAGCAATTTCAATATTCAAATAATATATTGTCATAAGGTTTTTCTTTCAGTGAGCATTTATGAAGATTTTTTTATTCCATAAATGTGTTAAGTGCCTGTTGTGTCTCAAGCACTGTGCTAGCCACTGCAGACACAAAATCCAAGACAAAACATTTCCTACTCTTAAGGACATTACATTCTAATAGTGACATAATCAATATGGCAGATTTTGGACAACCCTGGGGAATATATCTTAAAAAGACAAAGAATTGATTTAGGTACAAACAGTAATTAGATCAGGCATCACCTATTTTCACTGACATCTCCATTGTTTTTTTTTAATTAAAAGCAAGAAACTCTAGCTCATTCAGAGAAAAGAAACCATATTAGCCAGAAACCTTAGTGATGTGGTGGCTAGAGTCAGGACTGAGTCAATAAGACCTGAGGTCAAATTCTGCCTCGGACACTAGTTATGTAACCCTGGACAAATCACTTAGCACATCTGGGTCTTGGTTTTATATATAAAATGGAAATACTAGTAGCACATTTCAGGGGGAATCAAATGAGAAAACATGTAAAGCAAAGACATTTATAAGTTATTATTATTGGTGATCAGAATATCTGATCTGGAAAATAATTTTCACTTCCCTAAACTACCTTTTAGTCGTATTTAAGCAGTCAAGGATAAAGGGATTTAAATAAGAATTATATACCACAAAATTTAGAAAAGTATATATTATATAACACAATTAAACTCAAAAATATTAATCTGTAAGCTATTGTCTGCCTATTAAATATCATTGTCTTAGTAGGTTTGTCTTTTATTCCAACTATGATCCAGAATTCCTGTCATGCTCATTTAATCCTATAATTCATCGATTACACATATTTGAAAGATTTTATATTCATAATTTATAAAGACAAATTTGCATGGTATCAGTCAGTCCTCTTTAAAATTTTGATAAGAGCAAAGCCCTTATTGTCTCACCCCGGTTACAGTTCTAAATAAGAGAAAGTCTTTTCAGTTCAGTGCCACAAGATTAGATTTTTCAAGGAAAAAATAGATCTTTAGAAATTTGAAATAAAGTTTTCTCTAATAATTTTGAACTCTGAATCAAGGATTGGGTTAATAGATTCAGGTTCTGTCCTTCAATTGGGGAATGGCTTAAGAAAGTGCAGTATATGTATGTGATGGAACACTATTGTTCTATTAGAAACCAGGGGGCATGGGAATTCATGGAAGCCTAGAAGGACTTGCATCAACTGATATTGAGTGAGCAGAACCAGAAGAACACTGTACACCCTAACAGCAACATGGGGGTGGTGATCAATTTTAATGGAATTGCTCATTCCATCAGTGCAACAATCAGGCATAATTTTGGGGTTTCTATGATGGAGAACACCATCTGTATCCAGAGAAAGAATTGTGGAATTTGAACACAGACCAAGACTATTCCCTTTAATTTGTTAAAAAAAAAAAAGCCTTATCTTATTATGTAATTTTGCTCTCTTATACTTTATTTTTCTTCCTTAAGGATATGATTTCTCTCTCATCACATTTAACTTAGATCAATGTATACCATGGAAACAATGTAAAGACTAACAGACTTCCTTCTGGGGGGTGGGGGAGTGGGGGGGAAGGAAGCAAGATTAGGGGAAAAATTGTAAAATTCAAAATAAATAAAATCTTTCTAAAAAGAAAAAATAGATTCAGTTTCTATAACAGATAATAATGTAATTCAGACTCTACAATATATAATAGAGAAAAGACTATAATATGGTAGGCAAAGTATAGCAACTAAAGGAATTCTAAGGGTGATGACTTCCCTCTTCTTTTACATATGTAGATAAACTAAACATGTGCTTTATTTTATTTAGTCATTTGGTGATGGAGCATGATAAAACAAGCTAGAGTTGCAGTACTTAAAATATTTTCTAAGGACCAAATGCATATTAGTGAGTTAGGGCTGACTGGGACATAGTAGTTGCATGATCCTCAGTGTAAGTTCTGCACAGGGACAATGCATAACTTAAGGTTATGCAATATCACAAGAAGAATATTGTTTTTTTAAAAATATAAGCTTTTATTTCAAGAAGAAGCTTTGGTTCGTCAAAAGAACACTACCATGTTCCTTTCTTTTATTAAAAAATAATTATTTTTCAAGTACATGCAAAGAGAGTTTTCAACAATCATTTTCTAATTTCATATTTTCCCCCCTCCCTCCTCCCTCCCCCGACAGAGAGCAACCTAATATAGGTTATGCATGTATAACTATGTTGAACAATTTCCATATTAATCATACTGTGAAAGAAGAATAAGAACAAAAAGCATGAGAGGGAAAAATCCATTAAACATAAAAAATACAAATTGAAAATATTATATAAGGTTTGATCTGCTTTGAGAATCCATAGCTCCTTCTCTGAATATAGATGGTATTTTCCATCAAAAGTTCTTTACAATTGTCTTTGATTGTTGCACTGCTGAAATATGCAAGTTCATCATAGCTGATCATCATTCAATGTTGGTGTTAATGTATTTAATCTTCCTTTAGTTCTGTTCACTTCACTCGGCATCAGTTCATACAAGTATTTCTAGCTTTTCTGAAGTCCTACTCTTCATGAAAACAATACTTCACAGCATTCATCTATCATACCTTATTCAACCATTCCCCAATTGATGGGTATCCCTTCAATTTACAATTCTTTGCCTTTATGCAAAGAACTGCTATAAATATTTTGTACATGTGGGCTTTTACCCTTTTTTCTGATCTCTTTTGTATTGTTAGATCAAAGGGTATGAACAGTTTTACTACTCTTTGGGTTAGATATAGTTCTAAATTGTTCTCCAGAAAAGTTGAATCAGTTCACAACTCCACCAACAATGCATAGTGTTCCAGTTTTCTCACATCACCTACAATATTGATCATTTTCCTTCTATGTCTTATTGCTTGATCTTGTTTTCATTTGCATTTCACTGGTCAATAATGATTTAGAAAATTTTTCATTTGACTATAGATAGTTTTAATTTCTTCATCTGTAATGGCCTGTCCATATCCTTTGACCATTTATGCATTGGGAAATGACTTCCAATCTTATAAATTTGACCGAGTTCTTTATATTTTAGAAATGAATCCTTTATCGGAAACATTAATTCTAAAAATTGTTTTTCTCAACTTGCTACATTCCTTTTAATCTTGCTTGCATTGGTTTTAATTATGCAAAAATGTTTTAATTTAATGTAATCAAAAATTTCCATTTTGTGTTTTATAATGCTCTCTATTTCTTCTCTGGTCATAAACTGCTCCCCTTTCCATAGATATGACAAATAAACTATTCCTTGTTCTCCTAACTGGCTTTTGGTATCACCTTTTATTTCTAAATCCTGTGTCCATTTCAACCTTATCTTGTATAGGGTGTGAGATGATGGTTTGTGTCTAATTTCTGCCATACTATTTTCCAGTTTTCTCAGCAGTATTTGTTGAAGAGTGAGTTCTTATCCCAGCAACTGGAGTCTTTTGGTTTATCAAACAGGATTATTATAGTCACTTGCTGCTTTTTTTTGCATCTAATCTATTCCATTGTTCTACCACTCTATTTCTTAGCCATTAACAAAAAGTTTTGATGACTGCTATTTTATGATATAATTTTAGATCTGGTGCAGCTAGACCACCTTCCTTTGCAATTTTGGTACTCTTTTTTCTAGCTCAATAAAATATTTTTTTTTGCAAGGCAATGGGGTTAGGTGACTTGCCCAAGGTCACACAGCTAAGTGTCTGAGACCAGATTCGAACTCAGGTTGTCTTGATTCCAGGGCCAGTGCTCTATTTGCTTTGCTACCTAGCTGCCCCTTAATAAAATAATTTTTGAGTAGTTTGGTATAGCACTGAATAAGTAATTTCATTTATGTAGAAATACCATTTTTATAATATTAACCTGGCCTATCCATGAGCAACTGTCATTTGTCCAATGGTATTTGTCCAATTTTTTAGGTCTGATTTTTTTTTTTTGGTGAGTGTTTTGTAATTGTTTTCATTTAGTTTCTGAGTTTCATATAGTTCTGGCAGATATACTTCCAAGTAGTTTATGTTGTCTATGGTTATTTTAAATGGAATTTCTCTATCTATTATTGCTGAATTTTATTGATAATATATAGAAATACTGATGATTTATGTGCATTTATTATATAACCTGCAACTTAACTAAAGTTGTTAATTATTTTGAATAGTTTTTTGATTGATTTTTTTCTAGAATTCTCTAAGTATACCATCAAGTCATCTGTAAAGAGTGAGAGTTTGGTTTATTTCATTGCCTATTCTAACTCTTTCAATTTTTTTTTCTTCTCTTGTTGCTAAAGATAATACAATAACTATATAAGTTAAATATTTAAGCTAAAGCTTATATAATACTGAAAAATAGTGATGATAAATGATATTCTTGTTTCACCTCTGCTTCTAAGTTATCCTGATTAGATATGATACTTGTTAATGGTTTCAGATAGATACTGATTATCATTTTAAAGAAATCATCTATTCCTATACTCTTTAGTGTGTTTTTAATAGAAATGGGTGCTATGTCTTGTCAAAAGTTTTTTTCAGCATCTACTGAAATAATCACATAATTTCTCTTAGTTTTATTATTGCTAAGGTCAATTATGCTGACAATTTTCCTAATATTAAAGCCACCCTGCATTCCTGGGATAAATTCTACCTGATCATAGTATATTATCCTAGTGATAACTTGCTACAATCACAATGCTAATATTTTATTTAAAATGTTTGCATCAATATTCATTAGGGAAATTGGTGTATAATTTTCTTTCTCTGTTTTGACTCTTCTTGACTTAGGTATCAGTACCACTAGGTAACATAGAAGGATGTCTTAATCCCCTTAATCCCCTCCACCTATTTTTTTCAAGTAGTTTATAAAGAATTTGAATTAATTTGGTAGAATTAATTTGTTAATTCATCTGGCCCTGGAGATTTTTCTTGGAGAGTTCATTGATGGTTTGTTTGATTTCTTTTTCTGAAATGGAGTTATTTAAATATTTAATTTCTTCTTTTGTTAATCTGACAATTTATATTTTTTCTTTTTCTTTTCTTTTTCCCCTTTTTGGCAATTTATATTTTTGTAAATATCCATCCATTCCACTTAGATTATAAAATTTATTGGCATACATTTGGACAAGAAAACTTGGATTATAGCTTTAATTTTCTACTCATTGGTGGTGAATTCACCCTTTTCATTTTTGATACTGGTTATTGGGTTTTATTCTTTCTTTTTTTCAGTCAAATCAATGAAAGGTTCATCTATATTTATTGTGGGTTTCCCCCCACAAAACCTATTCTTAGTTTTATTTATTTGTTCAATAGTTTTCTTACTTTTGATTTTATTAATCACTTCATTGATTTTCAGAATTTCTAATTTGATATTTAATTGGAGATTTTTTAATTTGTTTTTTTTCTGGTGTTTTTAGTTGTATGCCATATTCATTAACCTCCCTTTTCTCTCTTTTATTCATGTAAGCATTTAGAGATGTAAAATTTCCTAAACAGCTTTGGCTGTATCCCACAAGTTGTCTCATGTTGTCTCATGTTGACATTGTCTTGGATTAAATTATTATTTCTATGATATGATGTTTGATCCACTAATTCTTTAAAATTGTTTTTTAGTTTCCAATTAACTTTTAGTTTATCTTTCCATAGCCCTTTATTATACATGCTTTTTATTATAACATGATCTGAAATTGATGCAGTTAATGTTTCTGCCTTTCTGCATTTGATTGTGAGGTTTTTAATGTCCTAATGCATAGTCAGTTTTTGTGTAGGTGACATATACTGATGAGAAAGTAATATACTAGTCTCATTCAGTTTTCTCTAGAGGTCTATAATATCTAACTATCATTAACTAAAACTCTATTCACCTCCTTAATCTCCTTCTTGTTTATTTTGTGGTTTGATTTATCTACTTTTGAGAGAGGGAAGTTGTGATTCTCCACCATTGTAGTTTTACTGTCTATGTCTTCCTGTAATTTATTTAGCTTCTCTAAGAATCTGGATGCTATACCATTTGGTGCATACATGTTTAGTATTGAAATGACTTTGTTGCCTACGATTCCTTTTAGGAAGATGTAGTTTCCTTCCTTATCCCTTTTAATGAGATCTATTTTTGCTTTTGCTTTGTCTGAGATAAGGATTACTATCCCTACTTTTTTCACTTCAGCTGAAGCTTATATATTCTGTTTTAACCTTTATTCTATGTGAATCCCTCTGCTTCAAATATGTTTCTTATAAACAACATATTGTGGGATTCTTTTTTTTAATCCACTCTTGCTATCTGCTTCTGTTTTATGGGAGAGTTCATCCCATTCACATTCACAGTTATAATTACTCTTAACTACCTTCGATCCTGTTTCCCCTCAATTTGTACTTTGTACTTTTCTTTTTCCTTTCACCCTATCCCTCCTCACCAGTGTTTTGCTTGTGAATACTGCTTCCTTCAATCTTCTATCAGTCCCCCTCCCTCTTCTTTCCCCTTTCCTCTCCCTTCTTTCCCTCTACTGTAATTGGTCTTTCACCTCTTTATGTGTTGTAATTTACCTATTCTCTCTCCCCCTTCCTCTTGTCCAATACATATCTTTTTAATGTCTTAAGTTTTTTTAATCATCCCATCAAAATCAATTTATGTCTCTCACTTCAGACTAAGTTTACTCCCTCAAATAGAGTTAGAATTCTCAAAAGTTATGAGTATCTTTCTCCCATGTAGGTATGTAATCAGTTTAGTCTTATTGAATAATAGTCTTTTTTTTCTTTTCCCCTGTTTTCCTTTCCATGTATCTCTTAAATCTCCTATTTAAAGATCAAATTTTCTATTCAACTCTGATTTTTTTATCACGAAAATTTGAAAATCACTTATTTCATGAAATATCCATCTTTTCCCCTTTAAAGAGTATGCTCAATTTTATTGAGCAACTGATTCTTAGGTAATACAAACTCCTTTGCCCTCCAGAACATCATGTTCCAGGACCTTTAATCCTTTAATGTTGATGCTGCCAGGTCATGTAACCCTGACTGTAGCTCCTTGATATTTGAATTGCTTTTTTCTGGCTGCCTGTAAGATTTTCTCCTTGATCTGATAATTCTGAAATTTGGCTACAATATTCTTTGACATTCATTTTGGGTTTCCTTTTAGGAGGTGACTTGGATTTTTCAATGACAATTTTCCCTTTTGGTTCTGGGATATCAGGACAGTTTTCCTTGATGATTTCTTTTTTCTTTTTTTTTCTTTTTATTTATTTAAGGTAATGGGGTTACATGATTTGCCCAAGGTCACACAGGTAGGCAATTATTGAGTGTCAGAGGTCACATTTGAACTCAGGTCCTCCTGATTCTAGGGCTGATGCTCTATCCACTGCACTGCCTAAGCTTCTCCACTTGATGATTTCTTGAAAGATATTGTCCAGGCTCTGTTTTTGATCATGGTATTCAGATAGTCCAGTAATTCTTAAATTATCTCTTCTGAGTCTATTTTCCAGATCAATTGTTTTTCCAATGAGATATTTAACATTTTCTTCTATTTTTCCATTTTAAAAAAAATTTTGCTTGACTAATGTCAATCTATTCTTCAAGGAATTATTTTCTTCAGTTTTTTATCCTTTGGTCAATTATATTTTTATAGATATTTTCTTTCTCCTTTTGTTTTTACATTTGCCTATTTGTATTTTTAATTTGTTTTCTTCGGTTGATTTTTGTCCTTCCTTTTGCAAGATATTGAATTTCTCTTGAATTTTTTCCCAGGTTTTTCTACTTGATTTTTAAAATCCTTTTGGAACTTTTTCAAGAAGACTTTTTGGAATGGAGATCAATTCATATTATCTTCAGCAGCTTCACATGTAGTACTTATTCTGCCAACTTCTGAAATGGTATTTTACCCATCCTTAACACCAAGGTAAATTTCTATAGTCTTGACTTTGACCTATGTTTTTACTCATTCTGCGTTTGTTACTAGGCTCTATCCCAAGTTTCTTGTGAGATAGACATTTCATTGAGAAGTCCAGAGGCCATACAACTCCAGTAGCTTGCTCACTGAGTTCAGCAGTCTCGCCCAATTGTGTAGGCTAAATTGGGATACTGGGTATCTTTGTAGGAGAATCTCCCAGTTTGTTTGCTGTGCCATTGACCTGCTAAGTCAGGATTCTAGGTGTCTCCACTGATGATCTCTCCTGTAGTTGAGAACTTCTCACTAGCCCCTCTCATATCCCAATGCCACAGTTCAGTTCCCTGATCTGGCCACACTCATGCTCCACCCAAGACTGACCTTGATGGAACATGCTCCACTGTGTTCTTTTTTGGGTTCTATTGCTTCAGAATCTTGATGAATATTTTTACTGAGGGGAAACCCTGAAAAACTTGAGGAAATTCTTGGCTTATCTCTGCCATCTTGGGTCTGCCTCTAACACTAACATTTTCTAAGTCAAATTCTGATCTCTCTTTTCTTCCCCTTCAACTCTGGACATTTCACTGTTCATGCACAGTATTTGTGCCAGAGATGAATGAGCTCTATATGTTGTCCATCTTACTGCATATCATACCCTGGATCACAGACATTGTTTATCTAAGAATCTTCATAATTAAAATCAAGGTAAAGTTAGTGGCAATAAATGAGGGATATTCTCATTCTCCTTAGATTTTTTCTTGGCCGGCTCAGTTAACAGAGAGGTAGAAGATGAAATATTTATGAATTAATACAAAACGTAAATAGGGTAATAATTTGTACTATCCAACTTTTTCTCAACATTGTCAATAGTTATAGAATTAGAGATTTAAAGCTGAAAGAGGTCTTAGACATGTTCCAATGCCTTCATCTTCTATGTGATGAAATTGAGACCCAAAGAATTTAGATGATTTTCCCAAATCACATAGCTAGAAGTCTGAGTCAAAAAATAAACCCAGATCATCCTGATTCTATTTTTATTCTATTTTTAGGTTTTTGCAAGGCACTGCCCCTCATCCTGATTCTAAAACCACTGGTATACCAACAGGGTGAAGCAATTAGAATACTATGAATTCATCTATCCATCTATTCATTCATTTGACAAATATTTATTGAATGCCTATAATGTGCAAAGTACCTTTCCAGTGGAAAAGCCAGTGTACAGTGAAATAGCCAAGATAGATGAGAAATTAAATTAGTAAACTACAAAGTAGTATAACCTTTTATTTATATATTTATTCATGGAAAAAAAGTTGAAAAGAGATTTTGAAGGAGCCAACCCTAGGGAGTTAAAAAAAGGGACAAATTCAATACATTTTAATTGCTAATAATTACTAATAACTATGGACATAATAGTAACATAATTAATAACTACAGCAATAACAGAACTTCCTAGATTTTTTTTTCATGGTAGAAAATGTAAATCAGAAAGTTGAATAAAATAATCTTTCCAGACCTAAGACATTATGAGTTTATGACTCTAAACTGTTTCCTAACTCCATACAAAGTTAGTCTGTTGATGGCAGAGAGTACTTTGTCTTTATATCTTCAACACCTATCCTGGTGTCTTATATGTAGCATGCATTAATAAATGTTGATAGGAATTGAACATGACTAGTAGATTTTTTAAATAAGTAAAACTCTTCAAGGCTTAACCAAATTTAGCTTTAAGGAATCATCTTAAGGTTAGATTTTTTTTATTTTAGGTTTTTGCAAAGCAAATGGAGTTAAGTGGCTTGCCCAAGGTCACACAGCTAGGTAATTATTAAGTGTCTGAGACCGGATTTGAACTTAGGAACTCCTGACTTCAAGGCTGGTGCTCTATCCACTGACACCAACTGCCTCCAAGGCTAGATCTTCTAAAAAAAATCTTCTATGGGCAGCTAGATGGCACAGTGGAAAGAACACCAGCTCTGGCATCAGGAGGATCTGAGTTCAAATGCAGCCTCAGACACTTAATTACCTAGCTGTGTGTAACCTTGGGCAAGTCACTTACCCCATTGTCTTACAAAAACCAAAAAAGAAAGAAAAAAGAAAAATCTAATGAATATAAAACTATTTACACTTTAGATCTTATATCTAACATTTCTATTATTCATATATATTATATATACACATATATATAAATACAAATATGATTTCATATATGTACATGTCTGTAAGTAATATACACAGATATATGTCTGTAAGACAGAGTGGTATGATTAAAAGAATACTGGATAAGGAGGAATAAAAACTATTTTCCTGGTCAACTCTGATATTAGTCATATAAGTGCAAATATTGTATCATCCCTGGATATGTTCCTTCTTTCACAAAAAAATTGAAGTTAAATTAGATAACCTCTTAGGTCCTTCTACTATTATAATTCTATGGCTTATGTTGATTGACTACTGCATAACTGAAATATTTGGACATATGATGTTGAATGGGTTGTTTGCTCCAAAGAAAGCGGCTTGTTTTCTCTCAGATAAAATAATCCTTGGGGATAAGAATCAAATCAGAATAAACACTTAGGCATCTAACACAGTGACATCAGCCCTGTGGTCACAATAAATATTTGCTGATGGACAGCATTCGGGATTTCGCAACATTTGGAGCATGTCTCTTTTTTTTTCCATTCTTATATTCAAATTATCCACATGATGTGCATAGAGTACATGGTAGTTGTGATTAAGTCTCGCTGATAAAAGTAAAATAGCTTTTAACTTCAACCTTGAAAGTAGGGGGATGTATATTCACAGAAAATATTCAATGTTAGACAGGAACAGTTTCTAGGGGAATTATTCTCCTTTAAGAATTTCCTTTGAGACTATCTGCAAAAAAAATAAATAAAAAACCAAACTAAAGTAAACTAAACCAAAACAATAGCAAAAACAATTCAATCTACATTTATCTAATGAACTTTAGACTTTAGAAAATTTAAAAGTAATCTGATTTGAAGTATTTTCTCTGAGCAAGTATAAGATTCTCTTATATGTATCTATAATGAATCTCATCAGAAAAGCCCAATCATTTGTTGATTGATACCTCTGGCAAACCTCAATTTACTCAGGGAAACTTCTAGAACTGTAATACAAAAGTTAAGATTATTTTTGCATAAAAGGTGGCAGTGAAATCGTACAGGAAATTTGAAGCAAGAATTAAATTATTGTTTTTTATTTTTACGGCAATGGGGTTAAGTGACTTTCCCAAGGTCACACAACTAGGCAATTATTAAGTGTCTGAGTTTGGATTCGAACTCAGGTCCTTCTGATTTCAGGGATGGTGTTGTATTCACTGTGCCACCTGGCTATCCCCTAATTATTTTTTTTTTTATTAAGAAGAATTCTCTCTCCCCTTCCCTTTCTCTCTTTCCTCACAGCCAACTTTCTGTTTAGGCTCCTTGATTTCATGAGTCCTTTGGCCTACCTCTCCATGCTTCACAGAAGAATATTGACTGGTAGATTCATTTCTTTTCCTCAGCTCTATAATTTTATATATATAAATATATATATATATATATATAGATATATATACATATATATGTAGGTATATATATAGTGTGTGTATACTTACACATATAAATAATATATACATATACTTACATATATATATATATATATATATATATATATATAGCTGCAACTTTACTGTTTTTGTATGAAATGAATAATTTCAGATATTAAGGATATACTCTACCAGAGAGAAATGACCACAAGGATGTGTTTTAAATTTGATGCAACTCTTCAAGAGCTTTGAAATTCATGCCTCAGATCCTGGCATCTTCCAAAATAAATAAATAAATAAATCTGGATCTAGTAGAAAACTCAGAGAATTGAGTATTGTCTACTAAAGCAGCAAGATTTACGAGAAACGTCTGGCTCAATTGCATTAGGAAAAAAATGATTTAAAAAAATTGTTTCCCTGCCTTTTAAAATGAAAACCATCTGCAATGAAAAATTTAAAATGATAAATCTTCTCCTTTCTCACTACCACTGATAAATTGCTCATTTTCTTTTTGGGTGGAGTGGATGGGGAGGGGTGTTGAAGGAGGTGATGCAGAGCACAGATATTCATTACCAGTTTAAAGGATACTTGGTTAAAAAAAAACCTATTTGTTCTTTTATCAAGATCTTTAATAAGGAGATATCAGAGTTATAATTTAAAAAGGCCTCTAGGAAGTAACTTGTTGGAAATAAAATTTACCAAAGTTGATTTTACTGGGTGTGGGCAAACAAAATTATTTTTCTTTTGATTCTTGATTCTTAATAATATGGTGACTTTGAATTTTAGGGTGAATTTAAGGTATGCTCTTTTTCCACACAATGTTTTAAATGGGTTAGTTTGTTCCAGACTATATTTCTATGCAAGCTTGAAAGTAGAATCAATAATGGATATTTATCCAGTTCAGTCAGCTTTTTACTTTGATATCATTTTCCCCCAAATCCAAACTCTCCTGGGAAATGGATTTAGAAACAGAGAGCAGAAGAGAGAAAATAACCAATGCATTCCTAATTTTTTAATTCTTCTGCTTTCAGAAAAGAGGAAAAAAGGAAGGTTTTTTTTAAGAAACCTATGTTTGTTTGACTTTCTTCCTTACTATGAAAACACTCCTGGAAGAGAGTCTATATATTTAGTTTGTTTTGTCACAGATCCCAGCATACTCTGAGAATGACAATAATAATAGCTAATATTTATACAGCATTTTAAGGTATTCAAAACATTTTGCATATATATTACCCCATTTAATTCAGATAACAGCTCTGTGAGGTTGATGCAATTAGTATCCCTATTTTACAGATGAGGAAACTGAGGCTAAGTCAAGTAACTTGCTCAAGGTCATAAAGTTGATAAGTGCCTTATGCAGGATTCTAATTCTTCCTGACTCCATCTGGAACTTTATTCACTATGTATTCTGTTTGCCTTAATAAATAATGCATCACAGTACCATCAAATTATATGAACTACTCTCCATTCTCTACAATTCTTTATTTATTAAATTATAAAGATCAATTCTGAACTGATTTGCTTTGAACCAGAAGGCTAATGATGGTTTTTGTACCCCTCTTCAAAAAATAGGTGCACCCACACTACTTAAGAAGCATATAAATTTAATTTGGGAATCCAGGTACTGGCTTTCTTACTCAAAAGCCAAGGTAAGTGTCTCCTAATTCAACTTGGCAGCACTATTGAGGGAGGATTATACCAAAGTGCCATCCTGAGGTGTTCTAGGCAAGTGACAAATACTTAACAGCAAGTCTCTGGATCTCCCTAAGTAAGCTGGGTGACTGGTTCTGGAGGAAGACAAGAGCAGAGAGGAACTTGGAGATCTGAGGAGGCAGCTGCTAATGCATTAATGACTGGCATTGTCAATGTTGTGCTATGGGGATGGCTGCTGCAGATTCACTCTCCTCTCTTTATGGATGTTGCTATGGGTACCAGCTTAGAGGTGTCATGGGAAAAAAGGGGGCTGGGGGAAGGCTGATGAACAACAGAAAAAATGAAGGCTCTATGATGGCATAACACTATGAAGACATCCTTCCCATATGAACAGGTATGTTGTATTCTGCAACAGAGGTCCATTAAATATGGAAGGAAGGAGAGGTATAGGAAGAGTACTGGTCAAATCATCAACAAAGTCCATTGGGAAAAAACATTTTTCAATCATTGCATTGGTCCTAATCTCCATAAGGAGAGTGAAGATGCTGAACCTTGGTATTAGAGTCATATACAAATATGTATATGATATATATATATATATATGTAAATAGATAAGGAGAGTGATATATATATGTATATATATATGTACATATATATATATACTGTAGGGATGTATCTGTGGCAGAACAAAACATGGGAAAGCTGTTCATTATTTTAAAGTCTGTATATCTGTGTACAATCATTCTAACTCTTACTGTTTCTCTTCTGTGATCACTGATCTTGTGGGGGTACTGACACTCTAGTGTTTAGCTTCCAAATTTAACATCAAAATAACATCCCCCAAATATATTCATCAACATTATCTTAACATCCTCTCCCCAGTGAGCTTTAGCCTTTTGAAACTGGACAAGGAAGTCTTATAGCCACATTTGAACAAATTGTCGAATTTCAATGATATGTGAAAATGTCAGATTCCTTCCTAGCCAAGCTGGAAAAGTGACATTGTTCTAGTCTCCCAAGTTTATTCCACTTATTAAAATGGCATAAACAATGCTGAGATGGAGAGGAGGCTTTTCTACAATTCTCTACTACCGAGTTATAATTATAGATTCTGTGTACATATTTGTAAGAGAAGTGATTAAAATACTGCCCTGAAAAAGTATAGCAAGTTTCCCCCTCTTTTCCCTTCCTCATGGATTAGAGATAATAAAACTTTACAAGTTCTGTGCTATGGGCTTTACTCTAAGCTTCTCTAATCTAGCTTGATGACTTTGCATACTGAGCACAATAGTATAAGGCAGTGTTGTTTTTTGTCCCCCCACCCTGCTCATTACATTTCACTCTCTACTCTCCCATTTTAAAATCCTAGGTTGTTGCTAGGAATGTCAGCCAGAATAACATTCATAATTTGAAACCACTGCCCATTATTTTCACACATATATCATGTAACTGTCACCAGACACCAAAATCTAGGATGATTTCCCCAAACTCATGGAAGACTAAGGTTGGATACCTTTTTCTAGGAAAAAATGTTTTTGCTAAAATCATACATGAGGTCTCAGCCCTGAAATCTCTCTCCCTCCTCCTCCTCCTCCTCCTCCTTCTCTCTCTCTCTCTCTCTCTCTCTCTCTCTCTCTCTCTCTCTCTCTCTCTCTCTCTCTTACACATACACATACATATACACATACACAGTCACAGGTATGCATGCATAAGTTTTAGTTTACCCTAGCTATATAATAGGTAAACATTTGATATAATCATATACAGCAATGGTACTGAAGAACTCAAGCACTGGTTTTCTTTTTTCTAGATGTGGTTCATGGTACACATTATCACTAATTGCTATTCTTGACTCAACTTGAGATCTAGATTTAAATTTTACTCCTACCCATTGGCAATTCTCTCTTTTATGTCCACTTGTTCATGTATTAAGATTTCATAATGTAGTAGACAAAAAAATGGTTAAAATGGAAGCAACACCAACAAAAATTTGCACATGTCCATGGACTCAAGCAAGGTACACCAACTTCTCTTAAGCCTCCAGGGTCAAGAAGTTAAAAGCACTCTAGTCCAATCTCCTGACCCTGGTTCTGATATTAATCTAAGGAAGACATTTACCTTTCACCACAGAAGCTTCAGGAATAGAAAAGTCACTTCTATTTGACATTGTTATTCTACTCCTGTGTGACAGGAGGTGTGGCCCACCCAGGATTGACAATGTATATAATTCACATTGACTTTTTAAAATTATTTTTATTTTTTTATTTTTATTTTTCAATTCCATGCAAAAATAGTTTTCAAAATTCATCTTTTTTGTAAGATTTTGAGTTCCACATTTTTCTACTCTCCTTTTCCTCCCCACCATACCACAACAGTAAGTAATAATGCTATCCATGTACAATCATGTTTAACATATTTCTGTATTAGTCATGTTGTGATAGAAGAATCAGAACTAAAGAGAAGAAAAACCATGAGAAAGAAAAACATAAAAGAAAAGCAAAAATACTATGCTTTGGCCTGCATTCAGACTCCACATGCTGATGGGTTTTTCTATCACAATTCTTTTAGAAGTGTCCTTGATCACTGAGAGGAGTTAAAGATATAGATGGACATCACACAATGTTGCTGTTAGTAGTTACAATGTTCTCCTGGTTCTACTTACTTCACTTAGTTTCAGTTCATGCAAGTCTTTCCAACTTTTTCTGAAGTTTGCCTATTCATGATTTCTTATAGAAAGATAGTACTCCATCACATTCATATACCATAATTAGTTCAGTCATTCCCCAATTGTTGGGCATACCCTCAGTTTCCAATTCTTTGTCACTACAAAAAGAACTACTATAAATATTTTTGTACATCACATTGACTGAAAGCCAGGCACCAACTGGAGTAAAGAATTCTCAGCTCTCTTTCAGTACTATTATATTAGTAACTAATGTCTTAACTTGGAGCAGTGAAATCTTAAAGCTTCCAAAATCTGTGGAAAAGGCAACATATCACTCTATTTTTAAATGAATAGAGGGCTGATCTCAGAGTTAGAAATATGCTCAAGTGACAAAGCATATCGATCTATAGTAGGAAAATTTCCTCAATGGGGATTCTCTATATGCTAATATAATCAGTCTCCCAAGACTAATCATGGTTCCCCCAATCAACTTTGGATTAAGCAGAAAAAACAATATCAACTGAATATTAAAAGGACAGAGAATCTTGGTTTAGCAGAGGGGAGAAACCAGGCTGCCTTCAGTATGGAAGCCAACCTGAATAAAGTCTCAAAACTAGAAAGGGGAAAGACTCATTACAAAGAAAAGTGAAATCCTTCTAATTGGAAAGACCAGAGCGATACAAAGAAATAAAAATAATTGCATAGACAGTACAGTTAGTAAAGAAAATTTAAACCCTTGGTAGGTCTTTATTTTTGTTTCTTGCTTACATATAAGGAAACATAAACACTGTCAATTTAAAATGACTAATTTGTTCTTATTTTTGGCTATGCTGTGATAGCAGACCATTTGGAACTAGAAGGGATCAAATGACAATGCTGTCATTTAAGAGACCTAAGGAGGTCACATTACTTCCTTTAGGGTACACAGCAAGAGAAAGAGAGAGAATTTTAGTCAATCAATCAATATTTATTAAATGCAGAATAAGATGATGATGAATGCTACCCATTTTCTGACAGAGAGGTGATGGACTATTATGTAGAAGAAGGCATTTTCTTGGACAAAACTGATATGGGTTTATGTTTTGCTTAACTATGCTTGTTTTTAAGAGAATTTTTTAACAGTTCTCTCCCTATGAAGGTAGAAATGAAGAGTATGCTGTTTGTCTTTCATTCTTGAAGAAGATCATGACATCAGGAAGGTGATGCCAAGACAAGCACATGAATTGGATTTCAGTGAGGTAGAGCTGTGCTAAGCCATCAGTCTTATTTTCTCCTCCAAAATCATGTGGGTGCAGTGGCCAGGTATGAATCAGGATGACTGTACATGGCCCTGGATTCAAAGCAATCAAGGTTAGGTGGCTTGCTCAAGGTCTCACAGCTAGTAAGTGCAAGTGTCTGAGCCTGGATTCGAACTCCTGTCCTTGACTCCAAGGCCAGTGCTCTATCCACTGTACCACCTAACTGCCTCAGAAAATCAGTTAAGTATTCTCTAAGAGATCAAAATAGTTAAAAACTTCATTGTAACTTCTCCCTCAAACCTATTCCAAATCAGAGAGTGAAGAAAAGAATTTTTTGAATGTGTCAAAATTTATTAAGAATATCTTTGAATACATTTAAATGTATTAAAAGGAGTGAAGATGAAGGTGGGAGAAAGGGAAAAGAGTTTAATAATTTTTAATAACAGAAAAAAATGTAATTTTCTTGAAGATATGTGATTTTTGCCTTTATATTCCTAAAACCTAGCACAGTGCCTTGAAGAAAATTGGTGCTTTATAAATGCTTTGAATTGAATGGAATTACTGCATCTAATGTTATATTTTTTGATGACATGAATAGTTCAACATTGGTATTTATCTAATATAGAAAAATAGTACAACTCATTATAATCAATGATTAGAAATATAATTAATAATATCTGGGAATACCTAGAGAAATAATCTAGTTTATCCCCTAATTTTGGCTCATTATTTAATGAAAGCAATGTGAAGTGGAAAATGTGATGGATATGTAACCATAAGACCTAGAGTTGAAACTTACTTTTACAATTTTTGAAGAAAATTTTAACAAAATACTTTGTGATTTTAGACTCATCAGTCAGAAATAATTTTACTGAATATATATTGAATACATTTCTAGCTTAAAGAAATAGAATGGTCAAATTGGCTAATCATCCATGACTTCTAAGATGACTGTCTGCCCAAGAAGATTTCAAGTAATAAGATAATACAATGTTTGTCATTTCCTTCTTCAGTTCATTTTACAAATGAGGAAACTGAGGTAAACAGTTAAATGACTTGCCTAGGGTCACACAGCTAGTAAGTCTAAGGTTGGATTTGAATTCAAAAAGATGAGTCTTCCTGACTCCAGGGGCTGGCACTCTATCCACTGTGTCACCTAGCTGCCTCAGAAAAGACTATAGCATGATAAAATTCAGTGTGGGGTTAACATTTCAGAATAGTTACATCTCAGTTCCTTCTTAGACTGTTTCCCTTTAAGAGTTCCTTCCTGTGCTCAATATCTTAACCTTGAATTTCAAAAAAGGACAACCACTAAGGGAGGTCCTGGTTAAAAATCACTCTAGGTAGGGAGGAGTCAATCATATCTTCTGAAGAAGTTTAGTTATCACCATTGCTCCATATTAAATATTCTTTCATACTAATAACTTAACTAGTGATCTGAAGCATACCCTTTCATTTTCTTGGACTCCAGTTTCCTCCTCTGTAAAATGAGAATGTTGGCCCTAATGATCAAAAAGTTATCTTCTATATGACCCTAATAGTAGTTAGTAAGCTTCTGATTAGTATGCTAAATAAAATTATCATGCAGTGTTTGTAAATTGTCTTGAATTTTTCTTTTTACTCTAACAGAAGGTCAGTGTTGACTTCAGTGTGCCATGATGTTAGAATTTAGAGCTTGTCCTGAAATATGGCTTCTAGACAACAGCAAGGATTTTTCCACCACCATTAGATATATAAACATATATAAAGGAGTGAGCATATATATATGTGTGAATGTACACACGCATATGCATTTATGCATATGTCAACCACTGCATCTGGAAAGAGATATTTGTGTTTGTAGATATTTGGTCCAGTGTTCCTCTCCAAATGTAAATTTTGACTCTTGAAAGCAAATTTCTATATTTGCATTTCTCTCTCTCCCCCCTCCCACCCCATCCCAGTTGTTTTGCCAGTTGGTGTATTTCTCTGCTTATTTCCACATTCTTATTCCTCTGCAACAACCCCCATGAAGTGGCGCTGAAAGATCGTGTTAGCACAGTTTTATAATTTGAAATACCACAAGTCTATATTTTTTCTCTTTCTTTTCCTTTTTATTTTCTTTCCTTTTTTCTTTCTTTCAATCTTTCTTTTTTTTTCTTTTTTTTTTTTTGGCCATCTTGGGAGCATCACAGGACTGAGAGGATGGAAATCTTTTGGTAATTATGCCAGTTTGTATTCGTCTCACATTTGGGACCAAATACAAATCAGATCCGTTCTTTCTTCCTGTGAATATTCATAAAAAAGCAAAGTGCCAATTCTTGGCTACCCATGTATGGAACCAAATATGTTAATGAGTCTTTAGTATATTCAATATATATATATATATATATATATATATATGAGAATATATGTATTTATACTCACTAATTTTGGTTATGTCCTCTTTGCAATTTGTTTGTTTAGTATAGGGTTGCTGTTATAATGTGTTAATAAGCTGCTGAAAGCTTGGCACCTATTACGTGAAATGACAGCTATGTTAGAAGCCTATTAACACTCCATAGCAGCAGCTCTACAGCTACTAGAAATGAATTTCAAAGAAGGTAAATGAACAAAAGCATTTCATAGCTCTAAGGAAAGCAATGCCCTGCCCTGAACTATATATACTTAGGAAATTGTACAGTATATAAAATAAAAGATCCCATCTACTTAAATAAATAGCGGAAGAAAATATTTGGAGAAAGGAAAACTACTCTAAACAACCTTGAAGACAGGAATCTAAAAGATCCTAAGCAAAATTTCCTCTCTTTGTTTCTATTGTATTCAAACTACAGCAATGTCGAATTCAGTTAAAGCAATAGAACAGTTACTTTTCTCTTCATGGGAAAAGTGTTAAGTATGCTAAGGTTTGACTCAAATTTTTCTGATGTCTCTGATCTTAGGAGTAAATTATTTTCTACTGTTTTATTTTCTTTTTTCCTTTTTTTGTGAGGTCATGCTCTTCACAAGTCAGTTCACATTGCATTTCAATTGTTTGCTTTGGATCCCCATTGAGATATTCCAAAATGGCTCCTGACATGCCAATAGGATCACAAGAAGAACCCAGAGTGAGTTTTTGGCAAAATATTGAAAGGGATAGGTAAGGAGAAGTTCAATATTTAAGTCAAAATATAGACTTGTGATCAGAGAAATCAGAGAAAACACACACACACACACACACACACACACACATACACACATACACACACAGACACACAGAGCATCCTTGAAAATCTATTCAACAAGAACCATGAAACAAATTTATTTGTATAGTTCAATTTATGAGAGAAGAGCAGAAATTCTAGACTGTGTTTCTACATTTTTAAATAAAGCTAGACATTTCATCCACAGAAGTCAAATGATTTCTATCACCTTCACTTTTCCATAATAGTTGTGCAATGCCTTCCACTTCTAGAAGACCTCTCCTTTGAGGAACTCAAAACACTATCATATCTATTAGTTAGAACATTTTGTGTTCACTATGCTATTCATTAGCTTTTAGTATATGACTCACAGACCATCTGCAAAGAAACCCAAAATATATATACTCATTCACTGTTCTCACTATATAGTTTAGGATAGATTATTATGATGTCAGGGAAAGGTGCTATTCATTTGAAGAGAAAGAAAGCACTTTTCCCATAGAGGACTGGTAATAAATTAAGCTTAGAATGGAGCTAAGATAAAAATCTGAAATTTCATGTGAAGAAGACAGTACAGTTCAAAGTTAGTCATTAGCTAACAATCATAATTTTTTCTTCACTGATATTTTCCTACAATGATATTGAATATTAATAATCAAATTTATTTATACAATTGTCCTAATTTCATTATAGATTATGTGCTTCATGAGTGTAGGGACCTCATTCTGGGAAGCCTGTTGATAGATCAAGTAAATCCAGAACGGGAAAAACCAATGGGGGTGCTCTGGTAAATGTTCAACACTTGGCTCTCCAAAAAAATCAACAGGATACTTTCATGTTTAATCTGAACTATTTACATTTTCTCTACCACTTTCTTTAATCTAAACAATTGAAAAAATAATAAATCAGCTGCTGATTAATATCAGCAGCTGATTTCTGAGGTATGAATGACAATATTGAAAATTTAACCATTGACTTGTCAGCTAGGATAAACCAGTTCTAGCACATTTCTGAGACCAGAGAAGTCTCAAAGATAGAAATGGGTGGAGACATTTAGCTTAAAGAAGATTTAGATGTGAATATGAAAGTTGTCCTATTATATTTGGTAAGTTTTCACATGAAAGTAAAACTCTATGATTTCAATGGGTAGAAACTGAAGAGAATAAGCTTTTATTCTTTACAAGGGGGAAAAAACTTCTTAACAATAAGAAAAATCCCAAGGTAGTGAGCATACTTCTTCACCTGATCTTCTAGTAGATTTTTTTTTGTAGTTGTTCAGTTGTTTCAGTCATATCTGACTCTTTGGTACCCTTTTCAGGTTTTTCTGGCAAAGAGCCTGCAAGGTTTGTCATTTCCTTCTTCAGCTCATTTTGCAGATGAGGAAATGAGGCAAGAAAAGGTTAAGTGACTTGCTCAGAGTCTCACAGCTGGTAAGTGTGTGAGGCCAGATTTGAACTTAGATCTTTCTGACTCCAGGGTGGGAATTCTATTCACTGCTTCACCTAACTGCCCTTAAGTAGAGGCAAGATGACTTTTTTTTTTTTGGTTCAATGTAGAGAGGATTCTTATTTGGCTGTAGGATAGGATTGATGGTGCATGAAATATCTTCCAGTTATGAGATTCTTTGATCTCATGATTCTCACTTATCTTTCTATTATTCTCAGTGCTTACTCAGCAAAGCATTATGGGTGCTCAGTAATTCTATTGATGTTGATAGCCTTCTTAGATAACAATCGTATCTGTATACACATAATACACATATATGTATCTATGAACATATGAATAGACATATATATATTGAAATATAGAAGCTTTTTAGCTATAAAATGCATGAAATACCTTAATATAAATTATTTCCTTTAGTCCTTACCATAATCCTATAAGGTACATACCAAAGGTTTCAATAGCCCCACTTTCTGGATGATTCTTGGGCAAAGCAGTGTGATTGTATATAGTAATTGGAAAATACAGGATTTGAACTAAGGTCTCTATGAATGCCATCGTTGGCCCTCTTTCTACTGAACCACATTGCCTCCTAAAAATCATTGCTAGATAACAAATTATTTTCTGAAATGCTGAAAAGAACAGTATTTTCATATTTAAAATGTTAAATAAATATGTGTATTTAGAACTGTGATTTAATTGGTATAAGGAATTCCCAGTGAGGCAAATTGTACCAGTGGAGATATGCTAGTAATTTGCAGTTTAAAGTCTTAGAGAGTTGCCTCTTAGCATTGTTTACTTAATTGATTTGTGCAAATTCACACATTTATTTTTGTTTTTCCAATTTTTTTGAAAAAAACAATGACCTTATGGGAGTAATGTTTTGACTTGAATGTAAATGGTATTTAAGTGAGACAGAGTGGCACAAATTTGTCAGCCTCACTCTCTTTTCCAAAATCATCTAAGTCCAGCAGCTAGACAAAATGTCAAGAAAACCAGAGATAACTCAGGATACAGTGGATGACCTTGTCATCTTTGATTTCTGACCAAGCTCTAAAAAATTTCCCCTTTCCTTCGTGGCCTTTGGAACAAATTGTTCTCATTTGTCCATTTCACTGGAAGAAGTCTCCATAAGCTTGGGGTAGACATTCCTCCAACTCACCAACAGATCTGAGATCTGTCATTTACCCTCAACCTTATGATTTTACCGGGGTGTGGCCATTGAGTATGGTATGGATATTTGGAGCCACAGATGAGACTTGGGTGAAGGAAGATACCAAAGATAGATGGACAGTCCTAAAAGGGGCTCAGCAAGCCCTCACATGAGAGATTTCAGCCTTCTCTGAACACCCAATATACCCCTCCATACCACAATAGGATGTGTCAGAGGTGAGACCTTAATTCAGATCTTCCTGACCCCAATCCAATATGCATCTGCTATGTAATGATCCCCTATATGGCATGGAAAATAATTTTCTAACAATCACAATACTGGATGGACCAGACTGTCCTCTTCCCTGACTATACAGAGTTAAGGAGAATTTACTGCAGCATTCAGTGATGCTGCATTCATTAGGAATTTTTAAAGCTTACATTTAGAAATGCTAATTGCCAGTTGTTTATAAGCTGCCAAACAGTGTAATGTGCTGAATTTAAGCAATAAAATAAAATCTGAAGGCCAGCAAAAATAAAATGGAAAATTGTGTTTCACCAATAATTTTAATGTTGTTATGAATGACTTATTTTGATGCCTAAATATTTCCTCTCATTCTATCTCAATGTAAGATTTGGAAATTTGAGGCTAAGGAAATAGGACTGCCTCAGATTGAGATAACTAACGTATATATTTTTTTGCTTTATTTTACTTGGGTTTTTTTTTTTGCAAATGGCTGATATAGAAATATGTTCTACCTGGTTTCACATGATTAATATCATATTGCTTGTCTTCTCAATCGGTCGGGGAGGAATTAGAGGAAGAAAGAGAGAATTTAGAAAAAATTTTTTAAAGAATTTTAAAAAGAAACAAATAATAAATTTACTAAAAGATATTCTAAAATTCACAATGATTTTTAAAATGAATCACCCAAGTACTGAACTCATTTTCTTCAATGCTAGGTGATACCATTGACTTAACTAGAAAATTCACATAATTGATCATCTCAATTCCAAATGACTTCCAAAGGGGAATAATATAAAGCTTCTCTTTAAAGAACTAAAATGGGGGCAGCTAGGTGGCGTAGAGGATAGAGCACCGGCCCTGGAGTCAGGAGTACCTGAGTTCAAATCAGGTCTCAGACACTTAATAAATACCTAGCTGTGTGGCCTTGGGCAAGCCACTTAACCCCATTTGCCTTGCAAAAAAAAACAAACCCTAAAATAATTTAAAAATAATTAAAATGTCTTTATTCAAAAATTTAATTAATAAAGGCAGATTGTTTAAATAATATCATTCTTGATGGTCTCTATGAATTCTCTGAAAATGGTGATAGGAAATTAGTTTCTGTGAGTGATCTTCTTGAGGGAACTTCTGGGTTTCCTTAGTATTTCCTTGGAGATAAATGTACAATACTTTCTGAGAAAAAGAAAAGTTACTTTATCTCTTGGCATTTCCCAAACTTGTGGCCAAATCTCAATTACATTCCTAACCAAGCTTTGGTTTCCTTCTGTACCTTGTGCATCTTCTTCCGGCCTGGAGCTCCCTTGGATATCAAAGGAAGCTTCTTGTACAGAGGGGATACATAAAGGGGCAGAGGAGAATGAGAATCTGACCTCATGTTACTGCCACTGCTACAGAAAGCTGGAAAGTTAAAAACACTCACTAAATAATTCCCTTTAAATAAGATGAGAAATGATTTTTTACAGTTAACAGTTAGATGCATCATGATTAATGTTATCAACCTTGAGGGCAAACTCTGCCTGTTTAGTATGAATTTTTTATTTCTGTGTTTCAAGTGAAAAATATCCTGGGGTCCTTTTGAATTTCAAACAATTAGTCCAAAGCCAAAATATATTAGGTTAATTGTATATTTTTAATCTAATTTTAATATTGCTTAGTTCTGAAATTGATAAGATGGCATTTATTTGTGCTTTCATAGTGGATAACAACCCTTATTGCATTTTAAAAATATTAACTCTTAATGCCAAAATTCTAAGAAATGTATGAACAGAAAGGGCAAGGGGAAATGAGTCTTCTCCCATATGGCCTGATCCCCTTCTGCTGTTAGCATCCTGACCTTCAAATGGTACTCCTTCCTTCCTTTGGGAGAAAATTGAATCAGATTTTAGAAACATAAACTATATAAGGTTCTTTGGTAGGAGGAAAGAAGAGAAGATGAAGAACTATTAGGTGGAATAAGGAGCAAAAAGAAAGATCAGTATCTCAAGTGTAGATGATATGTCTTGGTTAATGCCCAAATGATTAACATGGTCAATAATTAGCAAATGAATACATTGTGATTACATTGACAATTCTGTTCTCATCTTATTCCTGTTTATTTAACAGCTAGTTTCTCTTTTCAGTAGATATTGTGATTTCAGTATTTCAATGACTTTAATATCATTGCTGTGGATATCTACCCATCCAGCCTTCCCATCTCTCATAGTGCTGATGATACTCTATTAACATTTCTTTGGTTTGATATCACTCATTCTTTAGTGTCACCCCCTTCTAACTGGATGACTTCTCCCAAGACCTTTATTCAAAGAGGACACCCAGGTCAGACATCTCTACTAAATATCCTCATCCCCAACCCAATAGCTGGCTACAACTTTGAGTTTCCTTTTATATTTGCTTCTCCTTTTCGAATAGAAGCTCCTTGAAGGCAGGAACTGCCTTCTTTTTTCATGCATTTGTAATTTTAGTGCTTAACTAATGAATATAAAAATAATTTTTATTTATTGATTATGAGCCTTGCCTTCCAAAAAGTCTTACAAGGGAGATACTTACCTAATCTGCTAAAAAATTTCCTTTAGAGAGATTTCTTAACATCGCATGGATAATGTTGAAGCACATGACATGTTCATTCCTCACTGCTTACTCTGGTTACACGATTAGCCCACCATCTTTACTGACCTAGTCACTTTCTTATCACTTTCTCTAGGCCATTCTTTTCATTCATTTTTTTTTATTGGTAATACTATATTCCACTCACACCAACCTTGTACCTCTTCATTATTCTTTGAAAGATTCACAATTTTAAGTTCTTCAGAGGTTGTCATGTTCCATGTCTTGCAGCTACATAACATCATTGCAAGAACACTATTTAAAAAAGCAAAAACAGAGAGTAGGAAGATGCTTTGAATCACCAAAAATATTGTTCATTTTCCAAAAGACAATACAATATGCTGCCCTCCTCTTTGTTCAGTTCTGACCCAGCTTATTCTCTAATTTCATTGTTTGTTTGTCTAAGGTAAATGCTTTGATTGATTACAGAAAAAAACAGGAATGTGCTGAAGCTAGTTGAACCAGCTCAGGAACCAATTGTTAAATCTTCAGTGTGTGCACTTTTATCTTGGAAATTGGCAGAAGCTACAAATCAGGGCTTGATGGATTCTTTTGTTGATTGTCTAGACTTTAAAAAGTGAGGAAGAAAATATTAGTAGCACAGATTAAACTTTAAAATGTGTCCTGCAGGCATTTTCCCCAGAAACATTTTTAAACATTTACCAGCATATCCATAAACACAAGAATATAATCAACATTGAATGCCACCTCTGTCCAAATGACAAAGGCCTATGAAAGAATCTATATATCACTAAATCATATTATTTTATAAAGAAGAGACCTCAAAGGTTATCTGGTGCAACTTATATGTGACCAAGAATATTTTCTGGAAAACTATCCCTACGAAGTAGCTTACTCTATTTCTGCCCATTTTTTTTAACATTTAGGAAGCTGTCTCTTACATTGAGACTCAATCTTTCTGCTTCTTCCTTCTTGGGCCAAGAAAGACAAGCCTAATCTCTCTTCTGTTGAAAATTTTTCAAATAAACAATGATATTAAAGATGACTAATATGTCTTTCTTTTCATTTAACCTTTCATTGTACCCTCTTCTCTATTTCCTAAGTGTTTTCTTCTTCAAACTGAGAATATCCATTTTATTCTTCCAGTCTCTCTTTGTATGGCATCTCAGTTACCATTTTTGAATGCATACAGCTTATCAATATCTTTTCTAAAAGATGATGTCCAGAGGTGAACACATGACTCTCCATATGGTCTAACCAGAGTACAATAATAGGACCATCAACACTTACAAATGTCCTTAGAAAAGGACTATTTAGTTAATGGCCAACTTCTACTCTGCCACAGATTGTCATTAGAAAACAACTTGATGGTTCAATTTTTCTGCCTTTCTTTTCTATCTCTAGAAATTACCACAGTACCAAGCACATACTTTAAGGATGCTTGGGAACTTAACGTCAAATACTTCAAGTTTCATAAAAAAAACTTTAACCATTCTCTGTTGTGGGCAAGCCCTTGGTGCTTACCAAGACTACTAAATCTTTTAAGATCCTGTTTGGGCATGTTTACAATATAGTAAATTTAGAGGTATAAAACACTTCAGAGGTCATTGAATCTAGCTTCCTCATTTTAGAGATGAAGAAACTGAGGTACAGAGAAGTTAAGAGATTTTTTCCCAGGATTAAACTACTAGCAAATTTCTAGGTATGATTTGAACCTAGGTTTTCAAGATTTCCAGTCTAATGTTCTATCTACTTCAAGAAGTTGTCTCCAACAAATACCATACTGCCTGTTTCTCTCAAAAAGAATTATGTAGAGGGGCAGTTAGGTGATGCAGTGGATAGAACACCAACCCTGGACTCAGGAGTACCTGAGTTCAAATCTGGTTTAAGACACTTAATACTTGCCTAGCTGTGTGACCTTGGACAAGTCACTTAATCCCATTGCCTTAAATAAAATTTTAAAAAAAATAAAATTTAAAAATTTAAAAAGAATTAAGTAAGGCAATATGTCCAACGTAATGATGAAGGTAGATAGACAGGGTTATTTACTATGAACTTAGGTGTTAGGAAAAGAGTACGAGTGGGATTTATTCCCAACTTACTTGGGGAAAGTTGTATGAAAGTTATATTAGATATCATTTATAGTGACTGAGAAGATGGACCTGGTATTTTCTATTCAGAAAATGTCAAGAAATGTAGGGAAGACCTCTGAATACTGGGTAGACTGTCTGTGTGGCTTTATGAGAACCTGAGAAGGTGTGGATGGCTTGCGGTTTAAGTTGTCTGAAAGAGTATTGAAGTAAGGACTCTTACTGTTTAAAATTTTCAGTGACTCCCCATTTCCTTCTGAATCAAACCCGAACCTCTTGACTTGACTATAAAAACCAAACCAAACCAAAAATAACCCTCAAACCAGCCCTTCAAAATCTGCCTTCTACGTACTTTTGCAATCTTAACTCTCACTATGGACAAATAGATCCATTGTGTTCCAGCTAAAGTGAACTATTTGAAATGAAAGAGAGAGTAGTAGCTATGGAGTTCAAACACCTGAGTTCAATTCCTGTCTCTCATTCTTGAGTGACCATTCCCTCATCTTTAAAATAAGGATGTTTTTATCTGATGACTTCTCAGTTCCTTTCCAACTCTGATTTGGATGTTATGATCCATGACCATGGACCTCTTCTAGTAGAACAATGTTTGAGTCCAGAGTCAGACAGAATTGAATCCTAATCGACACACTGTGTGACTCCAGGCAAGTGGCTGAACCACTCTCTGCCTCAGTTTCCTCAATTACAAATGAGGATAAAAATACCTGAAAGGTAGAGTCAAATGAAGTCTACTGAGTTAATATTAATTAAGCCCTTATTGCAGTGATGAAGTATAGTATATATTTATAGTATATGTTTAGTATATATAGTATATGTTTAGTAAATTCCTGTTTTCACTTCCTGTTTTCATTCCACTTCCCTTTCTCGTTCCATTCTTCTGGTGGCAAAAGTCAGTCCTCATTTTGCATAATTCCTATATTATTCTCCCCTTCCAACTCTACCTGTTGACATTCTTCCCACCCAACAAAACCTACCTCTTGAGAATTTATTTTAGTTTCCTCTCAGTTGAAAGTTTGTTCTCTTCCCCAAATTCTCAACTTACTTTGTAGTTTTTTTTTCCTTGAACATAGCTACCATATCATATTAATTTTTTGGTTCTTAGTGAATCTGAGTATCAGTTCTTTGTTTTTCTTTAAAGTTTTTAATTGGATAAATTTTTATATCACCATCAGATCTCTGAATAAATGTACACAAACATACATTGAAGTTTAGTTTACATTATGAACATTTTCTCTATCACCTTCTTAAGTTTAGACATCCATAAAATAATAAATCAAGCCCTTTTGTTTGCTGGTTTTCAATGTACAAATGCTCCAAAAATTTAACAATCAGCTCTTGAGAACTGGTTAGTTTTTTAATTGATTATTTTTCCAACTACATGCAAAGATAGTTTTCAACAATCATTTTTGTTAAGGTTTTGAGTTTCACCTATTTCTTCCTTCCTTCCTTCCTTTCCCCTTCCCCTTGACAAAGAATAATCTAATATAGATTATAAATATATAATTATGATAAGCATATTTCCCTATTATGTTATAAAAGAAGAATCTGAAAAAAGTCTTGAGAAGGAAAAAAATATAAAATACCAAATAAATTGTAAATTTGAACACAATAAACTTTGTTCTGCATTTCAGACTCCATAATTCCTTCTCTGGATGCGAATGATATTTTCCATTACAAGTAAGAACTGATTAGCTCTTACTCCAGCATACCTTTCCTCTTCCTAATGAACCATCTCTCATAAAAAGCAATAAAGAAAAAAGGGGAAAACAAACAGTTCAGCAAAACTAGCCAACCCAGCAATTGCATATGACAACGTATATAGTGATGATTGAATCCTTTGAATAATAAAAAAGTATGTCAGTCGATAAATATTTATGTCAAAAACAGTTCTTGCCTTCCTGAAGCTTACTTTCTGATAGGAGAGATATCTTGTAATTAACTGAATGCATTCATACCAGATATCCATAGAGTAGACAGAAAGTAATCTCCATCTAGGTACCTGGGAATGTTTCCCCATAAAAGGTGGGATTTGAACTCAACTTTGAAGGAAGTCCTGGTTACCTATGCTACTAAAAGAGAATGGATAGAAGATAATATAAAGAGTCTGACCTAGTGAAAATTGTGATATTGTCAAAATTTATTTTTGGTAGCTTACCACTTCTACTACCCTCCTTTTCTTGGTGTCCATTGAGTTCATGTTGTCTCAGTGACTAGCACAAATAAAATGCTTTGCAAGTGTCTATTGAGTAATTGTCTCCTGTTTACATCACCTCCTCTACTATATCACCACCTTTCTCTGGACTACATTCCTACTCCCAGCTTCCTCCTTTCCTCTGCAAAACAAGTAAAACAAACCCTAACACTTTATTTATCCTATGTCCCATTACCATGCTGTCTGTTCTTTGACTGAACAGTGATGGATAACAATGAGATAATCATATAAACTTTTCTTGAGAAAGGGTTAGCCAGCTAACCACCTCCTCCTCTCTGAGAGAGAGAGAGAGAGAGAGAGAGAGAGAGAGAGAGAGAGAGAGAGAGAAATGATTTCTTTAAAGTGGATTTCAAATACTGTAGCAGACTCAGACTCAGTTTATAGGTCAGGATGTGTTTTAGTTGAGGAAGAAGGAGAACTTTTGGTTCCTTACAAAATCTCTAAGGAATGAGTGGCTGCTCTGCCTATGTATACAGTATTTTTTGTATAACCTCTAAGGGATGTTCAAATGCTAACACAGACTATGGACAGATATGAAGTTAACCCTGCACACTTTCCCCCAGCCTCCTGAGACATTCATTGCATATAAGTGCCACATGGAAATACGAAGATGCTCTAGGGAGCAGAGAAGTTCTCCTAGGGGGTTTATCTAATGCAGCAGCTGTCAACTTGTAGTCCACTAGAGAATTGCGGAAAGTGATGGCTGCAAAAAAAGTCTCCAGTGTAAGCAATCAGCACCTATATCCCCTGTGGAACTGGCTACAATGGGCTTCCCTCCCCCCTTACTTCTCCTCATCCCCATCCCATAAATGTGGATGATGCTGCAGTAGGATTTTGAGTCAGGAGAACTGAATTTGAATCCCAGGCTTACTACCTGCATGACCTTGGGTAATTCACTTACCCTCCATGGTCCTCAGGTTCCTTGCCTTTATCCCAACATCTTGACTCTGGCCCCTCAGGTTCCTTATAAGTTAGAAAAAGTTTGGATGAAAAGTCTTCTGGGATACCTTGTAGCTCTTAGTTTGTGATTTTATACATACATACATACATACATATATATATATATATATATATATATATATATATATATATAGTCACAGCCTTGTGCACACTCAAAGACTACATTGAGTGGCATTTTACAAAGGGAGATAGTAGAGGAAATTACAATGTGGCCACTGTGACATCTGGAGAGGGATCAGAATGATTTCCTCTTATTTTAATACCTCTTAGGTTTTTAATTACATGAGAACTTCCTACCTAACATTCCTATCTTCCAGAGCCTTCGACAGGCAGATCAGAATTTTTAACATTATGCATGTAGTGAAGGATTGAATGCACGGATGGATCACAGGGAACATGTAGTTGATAGCTTTCTGTGAGGAAATAATGGGTTATAAAACGCTCTGGAAGAGGCTGAAGGAATTGTTAAAAAAAATCAATTTGCTTATTAGATTTCCTTAACTCCTTGAATAACTTCTATTATCCTCAGGATGGGGTCATCAACATATGCTCTGTGTCTTTTGACAGTGAGGCATAACCACTTTATTGCTGTCTTTTCTGAGCAAGAGAATTTCCATGGAACTATATTTAAACTGAAACTAGACCAAGTCTAGAAAATAAGCTGCTGACTTTATGTAGGATATCCTGACCAAAATAGTAAACTGGGGAAATGAGAATAGAAAAATCTTTCTGATAAATTCCTCTGCCTTCCTCCTTCCTTCCCCCCCTTTCCTCTCCCCCTTCCCTCTGCTCCTCTCCTCTTTTCTCTTTTCCTTTTATTTCTCCTCCCCTCTTTTCTTTTTTCCTCCTTTTTAACCTCCTCTTTCCACCCTTTTTCTTTTTCTCCATTTTCTTCTCCTTTTCTTTATCTTCTTTTCCTTTCCCTCCTTTTTCTTCCCTCTTTTCTCCTTTCTCTTCTCCCTCTTTTCTTCATTCTCTTATTCTCCCTTTCTTTTCCTTCCTCTTCCTCTTTTATATTTCCCCTTCTCTTTTCCCCTCCTCTTTCCCTCTCTTCAGTGCCCAGACTATGCAAGAAACACAGCAGGAGCCATGAACCACCATGGCGTGAGACTTCTACTTTTTCTACTTAATAATGACATTCCGTAAGTTAGCAAAAAATCTGCCAACATCTGCAAACTTCTCTACACAGCAGTGAGCCCAAGTTAAAAATCATGTGTGACAGTGCAGTGGAAACTACAATTGATTCCATTCTAGCTGTGTCAGTTCCAAACAGAGACAATATTGATGATGCCATACAGTAATCTTATTGGGCTCGGACCCAACTCAACATTGGTCTTTGTCAACTCATTATTCCTCTATCAGAGGGATCTCTGCAGATTGATCCTGCCAGCCGCTCTTGATGGGTCTCACAAATCAGTGTTCTGCTGTTGGCAGGCAGATTCAAGGACTGCACAGTAATTGGTGTTCCCCCCATCTAGACAGTGACTACATATTGCAAGTCATTGTCATATGAGAGAATATAACTATCCTAACAAGATAATGTAGTTAACTGTGCCGTTTCTGATTACACCAGGAGATGCATTCAAACCATGGACCTTCTTACCCCACTCCCCCACCCCTTGTTCCCTCCCAGTGTTGGCAAAGCAAATATGCAAAACATTCTCTCTTGCCTCCCGCTGGCTAATTTTAGGATCTCTGAACTTTTTAGAATCTGCAGTTTTACTTGTGTGAAAGTTCGGTTCTGCTGTCTGAGAGTCTAATTTAACTGATTGTGATGTCTTTCCATTTATAGCTGATTTGAAGAGTGTATTATCTCAGAAGCAAAGATTTTGAGCCCTTGGATTTTTTTAAAGAGATGTTGCATGAAAACCTTTGGACTCTGCATTACTTTTGGTAACTATGCTTAAGGCTAACATTGACTCAAGATAGACCTTAAATTCCATAGATATCAAAACCTGAGCTCAGTGTGTCAAATTTTCTAAGAAACTAAAATGGAGAACCTACAGTTCTTTGAAAAAGTGAAGACAGTTTAAAAATGTATGTGAAACATTCAATCTTTCTATCTTTATGGATTGCATTTGTTTAGATCTGGAAGGAAAGTCTTCTAGTTTGACCAACCCTTTCCTTTTGTTTGTTTTTTTATTTTTTTATTTATTTAAAGCAATGGGGTTAGGTGACTTGCTCAAGGTCACACAGCTAGGCAATTATTAAGTGTCTGAGGTCAGATTTGAACTCAAGTCTTCTAGACTCCAGAGCTGGTGCTCTATCCACTGTGCTACTTAGCTGCACCCCTCCCCTATATTAAAAAAGGAAGAATTTGGGAGCAGCTAGGTGTTGCAGTGAATACAGTACTGAGCCTGGATTCAGGAGGTCCTGAGCTCAAATCTGGCCTCAGACACTTAGCTGTATGATCTTCAATAAGTCATTTAATCTCATTGCTTTGCAAAAAAAAAGAAATTTGCATGATAACTTTATTATATATTTAAAGGAAGTAGAAAGTTGTGTATAATAGATTTATAGTTTCATGTATACTATCTTTTTTATTATACTGTTATAGAAATGCTTGTTATAGTCCATAAATTAAAAAGAAAATAAAAAAAGGTGGAAACAAGGTTCAGAGAGATGAAGTTACTTACCCAAAATCACACAGGTAAGATGTGACAGGAGTGAAATTTGAATCACTTCCTCTGACTTCAAACCAAGCATCTCACACTGCCTCCCCAGTCAATCCTGGAATCATAGATCCAGAGTTGGAAGGGACTCTGGCCATTGAGTACTGCCTTTTCAATTTTATTGATAAGAAATTAGAAGCTCAGATAGATTGTGAGGAAGTAAATATCAGAGGTGAGAGATTCAGTCATTCAATATCCAGTTTTAGTTTGATCCTTAGGGGTTATCTCATCAAAGGCAAGATCAGGACTTGAATTTTAACTTTACTGTTTACTACTTGTGTGACCTTGAATAAATCATTTCAACTTTCTAGGGCTCAACTTTCTCAACTATAAATGAAGGGGTTTTTGTTTGTTTTTAAAGAGTCAATCAAGATTAAGTGACTTGTCCAGGGTCTTTCTGAGACTTGATTTGAACTCCTGATTTCAAGGTTGGTACTCTATCTACTGGGCCATATAGCTAGCTGCTCCTTAAATGAAAGCTTGGATTCATTGACCTCTAAGGCTCCTTCTAGCTCTAAATCCTGATTCAGATATTATTGAATTGACGAAGTTACAAAGAAAATACCCTCCCCTCCCCTTTTTTTTGGTTTATTTCAGAATATATTTTTTGAACTTATATTTGAATGTGGCCTGGATCTGATGTCATAGGAATGCCAGATTAGAGATATGAATTTAAATTTTCATCCCATTCTTCCTCCCTTCCAACACACACACACACACACACACACACACACACACACACACACAGAGAGAGAGAGAGAGAGAGAGAGAGAGAGAGAGAGAGAGAGAGAGAGAACAATGATTTTCATGTGAAGGGTCTTTTTATTCTTTTTGGGGGGAATACTTTCTCTCCCAGTTTTTACCACAACATTATGCCTTATTACTTTTACTAATTCATGTCTCTGCCATTCTTTTTCCCTTTCTCCCCATATTCAATCAATTACCAAATTCTGTCAATTTTATTTCCATAATATTCCTAGCACCCATCCCCTATTCTACAAATATACAGTTATCCTTTTCACATCATGGAGGTTAGGGATTCAGTGCCCCCATGATCTGGAAAATCTGCACAAAAATTTTTGACTCTTCAATTTAAAACAACATAAGATAGGAGAAACTTGAAGAAATCATTAAAGACCTATTCTGAGATTCTTTGAATATTTCATGTTCATGAGTCTGATTGTTCATTTGTCTCTCTCTCCATTGTTGATCCACCTTTTTATGAGTCATATAGTAGTACATGATATGCATTAATTAGAGAAGGAAATGACAAACCACTCCAGTATCTTTGCAAAGAAAATCCCAAATGGGGCTACAAAGAGTCAGATATGACTAAAAATGACTGAATAAGGACAGCAAGTATTAGGTAGTTAATAAATGATTGTTGAATTGAATTGATGGTGTCTTTTATATCATTATTCTAAGTACACTAAGGAAACAAAAATTTTTTTTTAGGTTTTTGCAAGGCAAATGCGGTTAAGTGGCTTGCTCAAGGCCACACAGCTAGGTAATTATTAAGTGTCTGAGACCAGATTTGAACCCAGGTACTCCTGACTCCATGGCCTGTGCTTTATCCACTGCACCACCTAGCAGCCCAGAAACAAAGATTTCTAAATAAATACAGATTTCTTTTCAGGTAGCCTTAGAGGTCTTCTATAATACCTTTCTGTCTAGCAGTAGAAAAATGCTGTAAATTCTTAGGTAGAATCATGGTCTTCCTAAGCTTTCTCTTGGGAAATAAACACAAAACAGAAGTTCCTGTCCTCAAGTTGCTCAATTTCTATTAGGGAAAACAACATGGACCTATATAAATAAATACAAAACATACAGGGGTCTGCCACATGCACACAAGGAGCAAAGCATCTGACTTTGGCTAAAATATTTCCTGGTGGTGGTAGCATGGAGGCTAGCATTGGGGAAGGGAGGTAATCAGGAAAGAGTTCATGCAGTAGGTGACTCTTGTGCTTGAATCGTGAGGAAAGCTAAGGAATTTATAATGAGAAGTGATATGCAATACTGTGACTGACTAGCTTGGCTGGTTATGTGGAATGTGTGAGAGGAGAATCAGACACAAAACAGTGGAAATACAGACCCAGAGTCAGACTGAAAGGTTTTACTTACACACCAAAAGACTTTCTATATGAACCTCATAGCAAGAGGGAACCACTGGAACTTTTAAAGCAGCAGATTGATATGGTCAGACCTTGACTTTAAGAATCTCACTTTGGTGGCTTTGGGGAGAATGGTAGAGATTGGAGGCAGGAAGAAATTAAGTCTCCTTCAATGACCCAAGAGAATTGTGTTGAGATCATGACTTAAGGTGATAGCAGTAGATAGCTATCCCTTCCCCATTGCAACTTTCCCCACTGCAGTTATAATATATTGCAGGTTAGTATAAGAAATTAAATAGGAATTTTGGGGGAGTTTTGCTGAAGCCTCAGATGACACATGAAGGTTAGCAGATGACACAGAAAAAGTTCAGAAACACAGAAATGCATAAAATATATGTTTGGTATTATATAATATCAGCATATTTTATATTTAATACCATAAATAGGCAGAATCTGTTTTTAAAGTAAAAATAAATTAAAAAGTTAAAGTTTACAGAATGATCAAAACCCAGTGAATGACTCACAAAGTTAGAGGTATAGTGATAGTTTAAAAAAGTTTTAACTCATAAATGTATAAAATGTATGTACTGTTTGTATAATATTGCCTGTACATTATGTATTTTACAGTTAAATAACAAAAATGAATGACTACACAATTTTTCCTTAATTTTTTCCCTAAAATTAAATTTGTAGTAAAAGAACAGCAGTTTCACACACTGGTTTGGGGATCCCATGTGTGTTTAAGGCACTCTCATGTGACACGTCATAGTGATATCACTCTCAAATTTCTCATATCTTATATTGTTTAAATTGAAAAGAGAGAGAGTCAAAATTTTTGCACAGCTTTTCTAGATCACTGGGGCACTGAATCCATAAGTTTCACAATGTGGAAAGGATAACTGTATATTTGTAAAAAAAAAGGGGGTAGATGTTATGAATATTATGGAAGTAAAATTGATAGAACTTTGCAATTGATTAAATATGGGGAGAAAGGGAAAGAGAAGAATAACAGTTAAATGGGACAGAGAAGAGGGAAAGGTCAAAGATGATCACCGCTTTAAAAACCAGGATGCCTGCAAGGATGGTTATAAACTCAAAAGAAGCTGGAAAATTTGGGAAGTTAAGTAGATGCTATAATGAAGTCAAATTGAGGAAGATTCATTCTTGAGTCCTTTCACTGGAAAATCTAACTCCCTATCCTGCCCCATGCTCAGAATTACTCCATCTTAGAGGCTGCCTCAACGGAAAGACAATGCTGAGAATCAGTCTAACATCAGTAAGCCTGTTGAATTGATTTGGCTGCATTTATTTTTCACACCTTCCCTGGGTTACAGGAGGTAATTGAGTGTTTTGGTTTAAAAGATCTCCTGCTGGGTGCCAGGCTGCATAGGGAAAGTAAAAGTAAACAAAAGATAGTTAATTGTGTCAACATACCCTCCTTAATTATGCCAGAATGACTTGAAAACAATATTTGTCTCAGATAATTCACAAGGCAGATAATTGAGGATTGATTGTTGGGGTCCTATTCAACAAGGTGATGAAGGCCATCACTGAAGGAGTTACTAGGCACAGGCTGAGTGACCTTGGTCATTATTATCCATCACAACTCTTGTGTGCAGTTGAATTCTGTTGGAAAGAAAAGGATTTGAAGAGACTCATTAAGTTAATTTTTCTCAAATGTGTATGTTATGAAAGGAGAACATAGATTATTAAATTCAAAATAAAGTTAAATCAGGGAATGAAAATAAATCATGAAGTAACATTTGGGGGGAAGTGTCCTGTGTAGAAGAGTATGGAAGGGCAACCATACTCACTTTGCCTTATATATGGTTCTTATTATCAAGGACATTGGTTCTATCAACTGACACAGTGTCACATAAGGATAGGTATGTTTTGTTTTTTAATCAGTGGATTAATTTGAATAACATTAAAGAAGATGCTTCACCATATGCTTTGCTGAATTATCTTAAAACCATTTGACTTTTTTTCATCTGATTTGAAGCTGAAACCATTTGGAACTATTATCTGTCCCAATTATAATTAAGTTCAGTATTTTGCACGTAATTTTTGTTGTTGTTCAGTTGACCAAATTTGAAATTTTTTGGCACAGATACTATAGTGAATTGCCATTCTTTCTCCAACTCATTTTACAGAAGAGGAAACTGAGGCAAACAAGGTTAAATGACATGACCAGGGTCACCTACCTAGTAAGTGTCTGAGGTCAAATTTGAACTTTAGTCTTTCTGGCTCCAAACCCAGGGCTCTGCGCACTGTACCTTTTAGTTGCTCCTTACACATAATAAGAACTTAATAAATGATTTTTTTCAGCCATTCATTGGGAGAAGATGGCAGTGTACATGGGTTGATTGTACATAAAAGAGCCTCAGGTCTTTTTTAGCACCAAATGGAAAAACTTCCTTTCCTGATTTTAATACATTCTTCAAATTTTTTTTATTCATTTAAGGCAATGGAGTTAAGTGAGTTTCCCAAGGTCATACAGCTGGGCAATTATTAAGTGTCTGAGGATGGATTTGAACTCAAGTACTCCTGACTCCAGGGCCCTGACTCCACTAGACCACCTAACTGCCCCCATAAATTCTTTTTATTTAGGTTTTTTTTTTTTGCAAGGCAGTGGAGTTAAGTGGCTTGCCCAAGGCCACACAGCTGGGTAATTATTAATTAATTAATTATCTGAGACCAGATTTGAACCCAGGGTACTCCTGACTCCAAGGCTGGTGCTTTATCCACTGCGCCACCTAGCCCCCCCCCAATAAATTCTTAATAAAACCATCTCCAAGGCAGATACTATGTAGCTGTCATTGTAGTTGACTGCTTTGTCCCAGGAAAAGTCATGAATTAAAATGCTAAGAATTGAACAGACTACTCCTCTGTATGATGGTCCAGCCATGACATTGAGAGGGGTGAGTGGGGTGCAGATATGCAGAGTCAAGGATGATCCCTGGTCCCAATGTGACTGCTCTGAACATGTCCATGCATTGAGTCAGCCTTCAAAATGCCACTTCCAGAATCAGAAGCTCTCACCAACCCAGCTGAGCTTGATAATGTCCAATAGGCAGATTTCTAAAGTCAGCAGACTCCCTTATCCGGTTGTTTTCTGTGAACTGAATGCTCAGGAAATCATCACACTTGTCATCACCTAGAAGAAAATTGAAAAATAAATGGGGACTTGCTCAGACAACAATAAACAAGTAATCAGCACTTATTTCTTTGTATTGCTGGTCCTTTCCCAAGAGCTCCTCGTGTACTTCCCTGTCATTTTCTCATTCATTCCTTGTACCAATATACCTTGAGGGTGAGAAATGTATCCTAACTGGTAGTGAGAGAATCAAGGGGAAGGGTGAGTTCTTGTCATCCCTGAAGACTTGGGGGAGAGGGGGACAGGGATCAAGGAAGAGGATTAAGGTATTATTCCTGGAGACTCTATGAGATGGATCTGGGCACTCTGTTTCCTAGCCCAACCATCTTTCTGGGGAGTCCCTGGCAGGAGGTTCAACATTTTGGAATTACTATCTGCAGTTAAAAGCTAAGACAAAATAGTGATGACAAGTCATACACTTCATGCATCAACAATCTGACTTTCTTTTACATTAGATGTGTATCAAGATTCTTAAGGGTCTGGGCTCTCTGGTAACACTTAAAAAAAATAAAAATAAGATATAAAGGAATGAGAATTACCTTCTTCTCACCCTCTTAAAAATGGTAAAAACAGAAACTTCCGGATAATGTCTAGAACAGGAAGTAGAAAAAAAATGAGACACTATAGATGATAGCTGGTATTCTTAATACTTTTACAGTAAGGACCCCTTGGACTGTCTGTTGAAAGCTAAGCCCCCCTTTTCAGAACGATGTTTATAAATGAATATATATATATATATATATATATATATGATAGGATTTTAAAGGAAACCAGTTATATTGAAATATAATAATCAAAATAGTTTTTTAAATTTAAAAATTTATGGACCCTAGGTTAAAAACCCCTAGATAATAGCAAATCAAACTTTGTCTTAATTTCTATATGATTTTTAGCATAGCACTAGTTGTGGGGGTTTATTGAAGAGGTTTCAAAATCCTACAATTATAGTAGGAATTTGTTGAGATGGATGCCAAAACCCTTCTCCTAGCAAAATAATTTCACAGTGCCATGTTAGTTTTTGGGACAGGATCTGCTATCTGGACTTATCTCTCTTTCTGTCCTGGTAGCTTTCTCCCCAGGTCTCTATTTCCTGGGCAAAGTAAGGCAGCTCTCTTTTGAAGCTCCCAGCAGCTTCTTGTTCCTACTTTACAAATATTTGCATGATTAATTTTTCCCAATGTCTGTATTTCTGCCCATGAGTACAAACAGCTTTTCATCTCAAAACAAGTAGAGAGGCACCCTGAGGGTCCCCATCATACATTTTTATGAATTTGCCGCTGTGGAAATTCATAATTTTTTTACATAAAATTTCACCCTTTCTGGGGCAAAATGAAAATTTAATACCTGTGAAAACTGCTTTTCGTTTTTTTTGTGAGAAAAAATGACAGCAAGAATAAAACATATTTAGACTCTTGTAATTTTCTGGGGGGGAAGAAAGCTCTGTTCTCTCCACGTTTACATAGAGCCTTTCACCACCACAGTGGTAGGTGCCTGTGATTTCCAGTTCTGTGTTACTGCAAGTGAGAACTTTGAAGCAGCCTCACATGTCAGGAACATCATCTCAACTAAGGAAAGGAAACCTGGGCTCCTGAATCCTTTCAGCCGCATTCCCTCCAATGTGTGGCATCACTGTCAACAACAGCCGGTGTGAGCAGAGAGGGCATCAAGGCCTAGAGAAGACTCTTTTGGTGACTAGGAGAAAAGGACTTTTATTTTCCAGGGCCCTGGGACAGAAGAATTTCTCACATTTCAAAGTCTAAGACCCTGAAAAAATTCAAGATTCTGGAACCATTTAACTCAAGCTTGTAGGCCAGTTCTCTGCCTGTGTGTGTGTGTGTGTGTGTGTGTGTGTGTGTATCTGTGTGTGTTTGTGTGTGCATGTGTGTAAGTATGTGTGTGAGTGTGTATTTGTGAGTGTGTGTGTGTGTGTGAGTGTATTCTCTAATTTAGACAATACTATTAACACAGTTGTCCTGGGTTGTGCTGTGGCAGTGTCTGAAATCCCTTGTAAGGCCAAACATTTATTTCAGCTGTCAACTCCTCTGAGATGTCTTCTCATATTCTCTGTCCTTTCTCTTCCCCCACCTGCTTTTGTTTATAGGGCTCTCATCTTAGTTAGTTGATAATATATTTTGCTAGGAGAGTGTTGTCCTTGTCCCCCAGTTATACCCAATAGACTTTAAACTCCTTGAAGGCCGGAACTATCTTATTTGCTAATCCCTTGTTCAGAGTGGACTTGCAGTCAGGAAAGCTAGGTGGAGCAGAGGATAGAGCACACATCTACTGTCTCGAAGATCAGGTTCAAGACCCTGGGCACATCCCATTTGCCACAGTTTCCTCATCATTTAAATGAGCTGGAGAAGGAAATGGAAAACCACTCTGGTGTCTTTGACAAGAAAAACACTTTTTGTAATTCAGTTAAACTCTCTCTCTCTCTCTCTCTCTCTCTCTCTCTCTCTCTCTCTCTCTCTCTCTGTTTCTTTATCTATAAAATGAGATTACACTAGATAGATCGATTTTATCTTTAAATTGTCCCTATGAATTACATTGAGGAAGTGAGAAGTTCACTTGGTTCTTCTGAAACCCCATTAATAAGCTTCTATTACCTATCTATCTAGCATCTATCTTTCTTTCTTTTTCTTTCCTTCCTTCCTTCCTCCCTTCCTTCCTTCCTCCCTCCCTCCCATCCACCCAGCCAGCCAGCCATCATCCATCCATCCATCCATCCATCCATCCATCCATCCATCCATCCCACCTAACATCCATCCATCTATCTATCTATCTATCTATCTATCTATCTATCTATCTATCTATCTATCTATCTCTATATCTATATATCACAGACTTGCTGTTCATTTTAAATTCTGTCATGGACAAAAGGCATAGCTGTGAACCCTCATTATTTCTTTGGGGAAATTCATCACTTAGGCTAGGTTTGAAGAACTTGGTGGAAATGGTGCTGGCTCTCCTTATCCAAATCTAATTGAAGAGGACAGTTTGTGTGTGTGTGTGTGTGTGTGTGTGTGTGTGTGTGTGTGTGTGTGTGTGTGTGTGTGTGTGTGTGTTTATATTTGTGAATACATATGTATACCTCTATCTTGGTGTAAACAATGCCTGTTCCAATTGGCCTATTTTGATGGAAGGCAAATGTGTAAAATAAAATGTAATTAGGAAATATTGAACAAAATAGATAAAAAATAAATAAAACAGATAACATTACACTTTAAAAACCAAATGAGTATGTGACCCACAGGTATCCTTCTGTATCTAACCCCACAGGGTTTAGTCCCCTCCCTTCCTCCACTCTGGTGCCAACCCCTCCTCCTTATTTGAGCTTGATACTACTGCTCTAAGCATCTGTCTATGTTGCAGACAAGGTGCTGAGATCTGCATAGAAATGAGGTTTCCTCACTAAGGCATTTCCTATACTTCTTTATTTAAATAGCATTTTATCCTTTGCCATGACTCCATGAGGAAATTGATGCAAATGTGATTTTTAGATATAAAATTTCATTGTATTTTTACATGGAGCTTCCTCCTGTATCTCTCTTCTTTCCCCAAACCAGAGAACCATCCCTTGAAATAATGCAAATACAGGTTGGCAAATGAAAGCTTAAAACTGCACAAAAACCTTTGGGATACTTTGTATTATTATCACTATGTTAAACATGAGAACAGGCAGGCTCAGGGGGGTTAAGTGACTGCCAAAATCTCATAGGTCTAAGTCTAATACTTTGGCCTACTGATTCTTAGTTCAATGATAAATTACAATTAAAAAAATACACACAAAATTAGAAGTCAGGAGATCAGGGCCAGAATTATTCTGCTAGTAATAAACTATACAACTGGGGTAAGTGATGTTTAAAAAGTTCCAAGAGACAGAGTTTCTGGGTAAATTAAAATCAGTTTTATTGACTAGGTCTAAGAAAGCAGACAGCAAAAGCAGGTTCGTTGTCTCTTCAGTAGCCAAAAGACACAATATGTCAGAAAATCAACACTGATTGATAAGTTAATAAAAGAGAATGAATATTTTAATAAGAGGTGGGCTGTATTAAAATGAGGGTCTTTGGAATATAAGACTTGGATCACACCTTTCTTGGTCAAAGAGGCATCAATTTCCATTTCACCCATCTGATAAAAGGGAGAATCCATATTTTCCCAGACCTGTTTGAGTAAACACAATGAACAGGAAGGAGGAATCCATATATTAGCCTAAACTTTAGAATTTCTTTTACTGTTTTTCATTAGATGTTTAGTCTGGGTAAGTATTTGGGAGAGATTCCCAACACCAGTTGATTTCTCGATGAGGATGTAGAAACAGTAAAAATCTTGGTCCAGTTTCAATAATTAGTTATTAATGCAAGAGGGAAATAATAATTTCTCCCAGATAATAATAACAATTATAGGACTTTAAGTTTTGCATAGTCCTTTACTAATATCTTTTTTTTCCTTATAAAGATGTTGGAAGGTAGTACTATTATTATTTTACATCTGAGGAAACTGAAATAGAGAAATAAGTGACTTGTCAAGTGTTACACAGCTAGTGAATATTTAAATACAAATTTGAACTTGGGTCTTTCTTTCTCACTCAGGGTTTGGTCCTCTACCCACTGTGCAACCTAATTGCCAGGGAACACATTCTAGGTCTCAGCTTCTTCAATAGTAAATTCAAGAAAATGGACTTTAATGTTCTATGAATTAAAGAATTCATCAGAAAAGCACATAATTGAGAAGCCTCAACCTGACTGTTAAAACCTGGTGATAGAAGATCAATAAGGGACAAGATCTTAACTCTCTATAGCATTAGCGTTGTTTGTATTCAGTGGGCTTAGAATGTCCAGTTCTCTGTGATCTTATCTAGGGCAGAGATACTGGGATGGTTTGCCTTTTTTTCTCCAACTTTGCATTGTTGAGTACCTTCCTACTTTTCCTTCTGCATAGTCTTTCTTCTCATAGACTCTGAGACATCACATTTACCTGATTCTCTTGAATATAACTTAGCACTATGATGTGGCTGTCAAAAAAGATGGTATAATAGTGGATCACATGACAAGAGCCATGGCTTTCAGGAATAAAGTGTTGAAAATCCTTCTCTGTTTTGCCTTTGTCAGAATGCCTCTGTTTGGAGTATTTGGGATAAATTAAAGTTCAGAAATAATATTGATAAGCTTTTGAGCATCCAAAGGTCATTGTGGTGAGAGAATTGAATCTATATTATATAGGGATTAATTGAAAGAGCTGGGGATATTATTTTTTTAAAAATGACAGCAATAATAATAATAGCAAGTTGGCATTTGATAACATTTTAAGATAGGCAACACATTTATAAATATTCTCATTTAATTCTCACAGACTTGGGAGGCAGGTGGTATTTTTTGTATTCCCATTTTGCAGATGAGGAAACTGAGGCAACAGAGGTCAAATGAGTTGCTCAACATTTCATAGCTAGTCATTCTGAGTCTGGATTTGAACTCTTCTTTATTTCAGACCCAGAACAATTGATTCATCACTAGTTGCCATCTAGGGTGATATTTAGCTTAGAACTGAAAAAACTTATGGAGAGCATGAAAAGTGGTTTTGGAAGGGTTGTTGTGCTGGTTGGAGTGGATAGAGATATGGTCTGTTTCAGGAAGAGCACAATTCAAACATTCCTTCTAATCAGATACTGGCTGTACACTTTTGAATATGTTAATCTTTTAGTTGCCCAAGTGGAAAGAGTCCCAGCCTTGGAGTCAGAAGGACCTAAGTTCAAATCTAGTCTCAAAAACTTATTAGCTGTGCAATCCTGGGGAAAGTCACTTAAAACTCTATTTATCTCAGTTTCCTGATCTGTAAAATGAACTAGAGAAGGAAATGGCAAACTACTCCAATACCTCTGCCAAGAAAACCCCAAATGGGGTCATGAAGAATCAGATACAACTGAAACAACTCAATAATAACAAGCCTGGGCAGCTTGGCTGAGAAGATGCTGATCTGAATTGGTAGAAGGAACTTCCTTGCCAAAGAAATACCTATATCAGTGTAATTACAAGGGAAGTTCATGTCCCAGGTCCTATACACAAAGAATAAGGATTAGGTTTTTTCTATTCATCCCAAGTGAAAAGGTGCAAAGGAGGAAAAATACTTACCCAGACTAAACATCTAATGAAAAACAGTAAAAGAAATTCTAAAGTTTAGGCTAATATATGGATTCCTCCTTCTGTTCATTGTGTTTACTCAAACAGGTCTGGGAAAATATGGATTCTCCCTTTTATCAGATGGGTGAAATGGAAATTGATGCCTCTTTGACCAAGAAAGGTGTGATCCAAGTCATGTCCTGTGCTGAGTCCAAATGAAGAATTCTAGAAAAGGAAACTTCTCAGAAAATACAAAGGACATTTTGCTGAATCTTTGGCTGGAATAATGTTTGGTTATGGACATTTCTCATAGCATAAATTACATTTTAGATTCCTTAGCCTTTTCCCTCTAACATAGTAAATGGTTTGGCTACTTATTGCCTATTTAAACTTTGATGTTATTCAGTTATTGTCAGTTTTGTCCAACTCTTCATGACTCCTTTTGGGGTTTTCCTGGCTGATTCTTTCTCCAGTTCATTTCAAAGAGGAGAAAACTGAGGCAAATGGACTGAATCTCTTGTCCAGGGTCACATAGCTAATATCTAAGGTCAAATTTGAACTCATGAAGATGTCTTTCTAACTCTTAAGCCTGACATTCTATCATCTCTTAAATGATTGGGTTAGATTAAATCACCACTTAAGTCACCTCTAGTTCTCAATCTAATTTTATGGACTTTATAAAATCTATTTGCATCTGAAATAGTCTCCTTTAAGTTACTTTTATTGTATTGTATTTGCCATATTGTATTTCACTGGACAGAAAGATGGAGCTGTGAGTATGGATAAAATTATTTTCTCCCTTAAAACCAGAGAAAAATGTAAAATTGGTTACAGCCCTTCCCCCCCCTGCAGTTAGGGAATTAGAAGTATTCAGGGGATAGTTTAACGCTTTTATTTTGCACATTTTTAATCCATTTTGGTATTTTGAAAAAAAAGTTATAAGAACATCTGTTCCTATTCATATAATTTGTTCATCTCCATCAGTGTACCATAGGAGCACATTTCAGCAGTATCACTTGTATTCATTTTCAATTTTTGTTAATTTTTAAAGGGAGTTTGCTTTGATTTCTTTTCTGAATTAATAGAGACTTTACAAAGTGAGCCTCTTCAACTTTGGCCATTACCTTAACATATCTGCCATTACAACTCCTTTCTCTTCTTTACCACACACCTCAGAGGAAAACATATTCCTATTCCTTTTTAAAATTATTTTATTTATTTTTATATTGTCACTTTGTGCTAAAAAACATTCTCTGCTCTGACCCAAGGAGTATTTTCTTACAACAGAAGAAATGAAAGAGAGGAAGAGAGAAATAGATACAGAGACAAAGAGACAAAAACAAAGAGAGAAAAAAAGACACAGGCACTCATAGATATAGACAGAGAGACGCAGGGACAGAGAAGAGGACAGACAGAGACATATAGAAACAGAGAAAGCAGTTTGATAAAAGTAGCAAATATTCTTGAATATGGTAGTATATACAACATCTCATATCTATATTACCCTGTTTCTATAAAGAAGTGATTTTTTTTTCCTTTTGGGAAAAGCATGAACATGATGGTTCCATGGTTTCCTTTCTTCTGTCAAAACTAACTTCTTGTCTTTGATTTTAAACCCATTCTTCCACACCTTTCCCCTTATCCCCAATCCCATTTTAGGGAATTTGGTCCCCATTTTTTCTAACAAGACCAATCTGTCACTCTCAATTGATTCCCCCCCCCAGCCTCCTACCTTCAGATACACACACACACACACACACACACACACACACAGACACGTGCGTGCGCACCCATAGACAAACATAGACTCTCTCTCACTCTCTCTCTCTCTCTCTCTCTCTCTCTCTCTCTCTCTCTCTCTCTCTCTCTCCCTCCCTCCCTCCCTCCCTCCCTCCTTCATTTGGTTTGGTCTCCTTACTAGCTTCCACCTAGCTTTTTTCTTGGTTCTGTGATTTCAATTGTGCTGTTGCTTTTCAAAAAACAAAAACAAAAACAAAAAAACAGGACAGGGACTTCATTTCCCCCACTCTATGTCAAGCACCTAGGTCAGAACCCCAGGTGCTTACAAGCTGTATTACAAGTTTCATCAATGATTGTTGAATTGAATTGTTTGTCGTCACCTTTTAATATACACAAATCTTTTTATCTAAATCCCACTGTCCCCAAATTCTACCTGTACTAGAAAACTTCCTTGATAAAACTAGATAATGTTGATCTTCACTTATCTTCTTCACTTATCAATAAAACATTAGTACTTTATTATATAACATCCAGTTTTCTATCTTTAACATATAACAATAATCTATTATGTCTAACTGCAATTCTGTCTCATTAACTAGTAGTTCCTCCTGTATAAATTTTGTCTCCTCAGCTAAATTCTAAACCAGAAAAGCAAAAGACTCCTCTTCAACTAGAATTATCTACCAACTAGAATTCTATTTCCACAGCAGTGGCAACCCTCCACAGCATTATCTTTGACTTACTATACAAATTCAAGAAAGTTAACTAAGACACATAGAGAGCTCAGATAACCTACTCAGGGTCACAAGCTAGTAAATGTCAGAGGCAGAATCTGAACTAGGATTGTTCTGATACCAAGTCCAGCACTATATGCACTATAGCATGCTATTTCTCCTGTTTTACTGAAAAATAATAAGGAATTTACATCTGTTCATCCCATCTCTTTTAGAATATAAACATTCAGGGAACACAGAACTTTCCACCCTGAATGTTCTTTTAAAAATTTAAGCATGTCTCTGACCCATAAAAATATATTTATTGGTAATTAGGGTGATGGTATTGTGATGATTGAGCCAAATATTCCTCAATACAGGGCTAGATTCCAAGGAGGAAATGATGCATTTTCTTTTATCTTTTCTTAACTAGTGTTTTTCATATTATACTTCTTGTTGCAGCAATGTTGGCAGTCAAGTTTATAAAAATAAATTCCTTAAAGTACTTCTAGTGTTCCAAGAAATGGATTCTTTGGAGTTGAAACCAGTTGACTTCATTCCTGCCAAAAGGCAAAAGTATAAATCCATGATAAAATGATATATTCTACATAGATCAAAAGTTCATGGAACTTTACCAATCATTATTTTTATATCTATAGCATTCTTATTTAATAGCAGAAACATGACCTTAAAGACATTCGATTAAAGTTGATAAACATTTGTTAACTGCTTTATTATATATATTATTATAATTATATATTTTATATATAAGATGTAATATATAATAATTACAAAAATATTTATTATATATATTATAACTGTGGCATGCAAAAGCATTGTTTTAGGCAAATGAAGTAGACTTTGCTCTCATCAAATTTGCATTATATTTGGGGAATAGAATGTATGCACAATTATGCATACTACAAGGAAAACTGAAGGGGGAGACAATATGAATAGTTTGTAGACTCAGGGAACTTTTGTGAAGGAGGTGACACCAGGGTGGAGCTTTGATGGGTGACAAGGACTTTGCTAAGCAGAGATAAAGTAAAAGCAGAGATGAAGAGAAAGATATAGAGGGTGACTTGAATGAAGGCCCAGAGTCAAAATATGGAGAGCTGAGTTTGGCAAACTTAAACTAGTAACTCAATTTGTGCTGGAGTCAGGTTGAATTGGCTCTAGAGAACTAATCATTAAAATTTCAGTGTGAGCATTTATAACTCTGAAATCAGCAAACACTATAAATTAGGGCTTGATTCATTGTATTGTTAATTATCTAAAGTTAAGAAACTAATAGATACAATTTAGTAAATTTAGATAAATGTCATGTTTACCTCTGTTGCTTTCCACTCTACCTAAGACCTTGTTGTTAACCCTTTACCACCACATCCCTGAGCCTATGAACATAGATATGGAAGGGAAATAATATTCATTAAGTTCACAAAGGTAGGATAAGCAACTATGTTTAACCCTATAGAAAATGAAGAACACTTTAAAGTTTTTGAATAGGGGAGTTAATATGATCAGATTTGTGATTTTGCATCATTTTAACTGCGGTATGCAAAAGCATTGTTTTAGGCAAATGAAATAGACCTTGCTCTCATCAAATTTGCATTATATTTGGGAAATAGAATGTATGCACAATTATGCATATTACAAGGAAAGATTAAGGGGGAGACAATATAGCTTTGGTGCATGGGAACCAATACTATATTACAAAACAGCAATCATTAAAACTATTTGGAACTAGTAACAAAAAAAAAGCAACTGACCATTGGAATTAATCAGCTAGTCAAGACCTAGTTCATATTAGTACAGTGAATAGTATTTGATAAACCCATCCACTGTTTCTTCAGTCATTTATGGTGAATCAGACCAAATCTAATCCCTTTTCTAAATGGAAGCTCAACAAATATTTGTAGACTTATCATGTCCTCTCTTCTCCAGACTAAATATTTTTGTGCCCTTCGATTCTGTTACCATTGACAATGTTTCCAATCACCTTACTATCAATTTGTCAATCAGCAAGTATTCATTAAGTGTCTATAATGTGCTAGTCACTGTTCTGGGTATAAAAATAATCAATGAAGTAATCTCAGCCCACAAGAAGTTGACAATTTAATGAGAATTCAACATAGTTATACATACATATACATATATGTAAATGTCTCTATATATTATATATTTAATAAGCATACAAAGTAGTTAAACATAAGGAAATTTGGAAAGGAGAACATACATATGTGGGGGATCAGGATAATTTTTTTTTTGTAGAATGTGGTACTTGAGCTGCTACTTGAAGGAAGAGAGTAATCTCTGAGGGGGGGGGGGGGAGTCCATGAGAGAGATGGCCAGTGAAAAAGTTGACTTGGTCACCTTCCTCAGGAGACTCTAGTCTTTTCTAAGTGTGACACTTAGAGCTGAACATAAAATTACAGAACTCTGCTTAGTACAGATTCTGGGGCAATAGTACCTCTCCTGTCCTCAAAACTGTCTCTCTGAGCTTCAGGTTACAGTAACATGAAGCTCTATCATATTTGTTACATATGTTGACTTTGAAGTACACTGAAATGTTCTTTCAATTTCTGAACATAACCTGTGATCTAGTGATGTTTCCTAGAACCTCTATTTCTGATGGACTTTTAAAAAAATTATTAAAGAGTAGGACTTTTTATTTATCCATATTCACTCATAGATTTTTTTATTTTGAAGGTGTCATCTAATGTGTTAATTCACCCCCCAAGTTTCATGCTATCTGCAAATTTGCTAAACATATTATCTATAATTTCATCTATGTTAACAGTAAAAATAGAAGACAAGTCATCATTCTTTGAGAGCATTGAACTAAATCCCTCTTTCCACTTTGTTATTACTCTATTTGCTGCTAGGCAGCTAGGTGGTGCAGTTTATAGAACGTTGGCCTTGAATTTAAGAAGACCTAAGTTCAAATCCAGTTTCAGACATTTACACCCTGGGAGACTCATAAACCATCTGCCTCTCTTTCCTCTTCTGTAAAATAGAGATAAAATACCTCTTAGGATTACTATAAGGATAAAAATGAGCTACTATTTGGAGACCACTTTACAAACATTTATGCACTATTTATGAGCTAGCTATCATAATTTAGGTCTAGTCAACCAGTTCTAAAACCACTTAACTATAATATTATATTCTAGCTCATTAGTTTTTTAACTTTTTGTTCTCAGGTTTGCTTTTATACTCTTAAAATTATTGAGGACCCACCAAAGAGCTTGTGCTTATGTATTGATATTTTCTATATTAGAAATTAAAAGTTTTAATATTATTATGAAGATAGTTTTGAAATCATGCATCCCTGGAAATGTCTTGGAGACACCCACTGCTCTCCAAATATTTTAAATCATATATCCATTTGAAAAATGTTTTGAGTATGAAATCCCCCAAATTAATATTTAATTATTATATACATATACTATTATATCAATATATTATGAACATTATAAAATATAATTATGTACATTTAAAAGCTGAATTTTAGTTTAAAAATTTAAAAATATTTTTTGCTCTCACAAATATATAAAGTAATATTTTAATAATAGACTTTTGATTGAATGATTTGTTATTAACACTTCATGATATGATCATTTGAAGGACTAGTTTTTAGTTTGGCTTAATTCTACTCTTGACTTTATTGACTATTATATATGGAAAAATATAAGTAGATCTAGATAGATGCATCATTAACTTTCTTTGCTTGATCAAGATACATATTTTCTAGATCATCTATTAATTTTGAAAATCAGCTAATAGTTTCTATCTTCCTTCATATCAGTCACTTGTTTGTATAAATTAATAAGAAAAGGTTATATTTTAATATTATAAATAATTAAATTTTAATAATTTCAATCACATTTGTACAAACAAATAAGAAAGTGTTGCATTTTAATGTTTTTAATAAATGGGCTGGAAACTCCCTGAAATTGTAGATTTTTAAATAGGTTACAAAATTCTGTTATAAATTTTTAATAAGTGAAAATAAAAGAGATTTTGTAGGGGGCACAATTTTCAGAAACAAAAGTTTAATTTTTTATGTAGTGTTAATCTTAAGGCTCATATCTCAAGGCACAATGTACATTCAGTGAATGTAAATATTTTAAATTATTTTGATAATACTTTGCTGGGCCTATTGTCAAATCTGATAAGATTGTCATAGTTTCCATCTCATAAGGCTATTGACAAAAAGGTGGAGCAGAACTTTGTAATTTTCTAAATATTTTACTTGTGCTTTTCCTGTTTTGCTTATTTTCAACCTGAGGTATCTTTTCAAGATAATGTTTAAACCATTTGTAATTTGGTCAGAGTTTAGTTAAAACCAGATAACATAATAAACAAATACTATTTAATTGGACACCTGTGAACTGCAATTTGTTACAATATGCTGAAAATGAATAACAAGTGAAGATGCTAATGTCAATTACTTCTGATTGTGGAATTCTTTATCTTCTCTCAAGATGCCTCATTTCATATAGTCACCTGCCATGTAGAATAAGTGAAGGTTCCAGTGTCAATTTGCATATGAACTATGACTAAATCTAAATTTATTTCTTTTTAAGGTAAAAATAAATACAACTATAAATTGTATGGATTTTCCCCTTGTATGCCAATGGATCATTTTATGCCCCTTCCATTTGGAGATCACTGAACTAGCCCACATCTCTCCATATTAATCAATAAGGACTGCATGAGAGAGACTGTCAAATATTTCTCTGAAATACAGATATACGATGATTATATCAAGGTACTGCCTTGATCTACTTGTCTAGTAATTTTGTCAAAAAAGAAATAAAATCTATTGTCATTTTCATCAATGTTTTTGGTGAAGCCATGCTTGGTGATTATTGCTTTCCTTTCTAGATATTCATCAACCATCCCTTAAATAATATATTTCAGAATCTTCTCTTTGCTCCATAGATAAATGGTTAATTGTGATGGGAATACATAGTTCTCAAAGGAAGACATACAAGTTGTTAATAACCATTTGGAAAAAATCCATGTTTCATACTGCTAAGAAAATGCAAATTAATACAACTTTTAAATATTATTTTAAACCCATTAGATTTGCAAAAATGACAAAGTTGGAAAATAGTAATTTTATAGGGGCTATAGGAGGATAGCTGCACTAAAACATTATTGATGGAGTTGTGATTTGGACCAAACATTCTGGAAAACATTTGGAGCTAAGTCCCAACAGTTATTAAACTGAATAAAGCATTTGATCCAATAGTTCTTTCTATTCTTCTAATCATGTCTATATCAGCAAGTAGTCCTTTATTGGGAAGAATAAGATATATAGAATAGCAGTTCCCCCTTATTGCTTCCTAAACTTCTTGAGAAGTCAAATTATCATTTTGAAAGTCACTAACAGTATATGCTTTGATTTTTGATAAAAAAAGGTATGAAAAATATACATATAGTCAAGGTTCCCAATCATAATTATATCATGACCACTTGAAAAATTTGTGATATGTTTTTCAAACTCTTCCAATTCTTCCCATATTTGGTCCATATGGATCATCTGACACTACCATAATACTTTTGCTTTTGCCTCTCTTTCCATTAATTTTTACAAATGATTTTCAGAAACTTCTTTGACTTTTAAAATTCTTCACAATTTTGTCCCAATTGTTCCTCAACCTCATTAGGCATTACTCCCCTTTAAACATTGTGGATCAGCCAAACTAATCTCTGTTCCAAATGTACAGCATTTCATTTCTTATCTACCTCCCTTTTTAATGAACATCACTCATCCCTGGAAAGGATTTCCTCCTCACTCTGTCTCATAAAATCCCACACTTCCTTCAAGTTACAGTATACTCTACTTTTCATATGAAGCCTTTCCTGATCCTCCCAAATGCTAATTCCCTCCTTTCCTACCTATTTATATTTATTTCTTATAACCATATATGTGCTTGTTATCTTCCTTGGTTTCTTGAGAATGTGGAATCCTTTTATTTATTATGTGTAAATCACCAATGCTTACCATAATGCCTGGGCCATAATAGGCATTTAATAGATGCTTATTGACTGATCATTTGGTTGCTTGATTCATTCAAATGATCGCCACCATGGTTTCCTCCTCCAGTTATTATATTTTCTCACATCAATGTATCTTAATATATTAATGCTGCTTCATTGGCCCATCTACCTATTGTTCCCTTTAAATAAGACATTTATCAATAGCCATAACTATACTAGTCATTAGTCCTTTCCCTACATTTCTCAATGATTATTATTAGGTTGAACTTGCCTCTTTGAATCACGACATATATTTCACTTTGTTTATTACCACTACTTTGTAAATTTATTTGATTGCTACTAAGAACATGATTTATTGCCAGGTGCTTTCTTGAATGTTGTCTCCTGTTAATAATTTCTACTTATATTCTTTTTCCCTTTATTTTACATGCTATCTAGTTAGGTAGCTATATGTGGTTCAGCTTCACCTACTTAATCAATTAAATAACATGATAAACAAATATAAATTTAATTACATTTTCACTAGTTTTCAGTTGAGTTAACATCCCTAGTTAAAAACTCTTTATTCCTATACTTTCAATCATAATTTAGAAATCAAAATTCTGTTCTCAGACATTTTTCATTTATTAAATATTTTTTTCTTCTGAAGCCCTTATCTTCATCTAACTGTAGTGATAAAAGTGTTATTCTGTGTCCCTAAGGCATGAATCTTTGCCTCTTTTGTGTCTTGGACCTCTCTGGTAGATAAAGCCAATAGATTCATACTTAGAATAAGGTTTTAAAATTTTTTAACTTCACTGTTTTATTTTTTTTAAGTTTTAACTGCTTTAAGGTTTTTCAGATTCTTGCTCAAGACTTTGTAACCTCTGGTCATGCTTCTTTGGTTCCTTCTGAATCATCATTTCCCAAAGGAATTACCAGGAATAAGTAGTGGTCGTCAGGTTTGACAACACTTTCCATTGTATTTTAGATACATGTCCTAGGAAGAATGTAGACCTCCCATTTTGTTAATGTCACATCGACAAATAGCTGCTTCAGTGCCCCTCAGCAGGGTATCACCAACCCACCGTTACTCATCTCTTCTCCTTCTGACAATTACGAGATGACCTCTTTCCTGGGGGACGTCATTATTCCACAAACACAATCACCTGTCTTCTTCTTAGAGGTCTACTCTCGATGGGGAAAAAATTCATACCTATTATCTAGCTTCAAATGTCCTTCTTCCCTTATTTTAGTTGTGGATATTAATTGTTTTTCTCCTTTCATCCTCCTAGTCCATTATTTTGCTAGGATGTAGTAAGAGGTTCTGGAAAACAGTCCTTGGTAATTTGAATAATTCTGTTCAGTTGACACTAGAATAATTCATATGACTTTAAAAGCAACTGTAGAGAAGTGAAGGCATTTTTGTAAAACTTTTAAACTTCCAGGGAACAAAACAAAACACCTAGGGGCTTTGGAATAGTCTGCATACCAGAAAGTCACCATATCCCAAATGAGACAACGATCTCAGAGGTGTGATTATATTTTTAGTTCCTTAGAAGCTCTTTGGTCAGAACTCTGCTGGAACTTTGGAGCAAAGGGAAGATTTCGAAGTGATGGTGCCATAATTTGGCATTACATTTTAGTTAAAATGTAATGGCATTATGAATCTCCTGTCATGATGAGAAAACTCTGAAGATCTCCATGTTATTATACTTTTAGGGGCCAATGATGAAGTTTGTTTGTTTGTGTTTTTTCTGTCATGTTGTTGGAACCAGGAGCTGTGAACTTTGGTGACCTGTATGAAAATAAGGATGCTGACCACTGGCAGTTACAGAAAACTTCAGAAAAAAAGAAACAATAGGCATTTCTCATTATCCACAGTGGAAAATAATCATGGGAGCTACACATCAAAGAACTTGTTGGAACAACAGTACTTGTTTGAAAATACTCATGAGCAAAAAATACTAGTCTGTGGAGAAGAGTTGTTTGCTGAGCAATATTTACCATTAGTTTTAAGTTCTGTTTGCTTCTTTTAACCAATAAAGAGAAACGTTTTTTGAATTTGTTGTACTGTGTGATTGCAAGGGGAGATGACAAAATTTTGACTAGTAGTGTCCTATAACAAAATCCCTACGTTTTCTTGATGGAAATGAGTCAAAAAGATTGAAAATCCCACAATATATATCATGTAAGCACCTTTAACCTAAGGGCCATATATTTTATTATATCATATTCTTCTACTCTAATCACTTGAAAAAGGATAAGATGCCTATCTACCTCTTAAGGTTTGCTATCTTCAGTGTTTCTCTTCAAAGAACTTCCACCATGGAAGACTTCATGTCCCCAGATAAATCTGGAAAGTTGAGGGACATTCTTCTTAACCATTTGTAGTAGGGAAAGCAACTTGCATTTTGTGTACTAATAATAATTATTTGTCACTTGCAGAAACACAAATGCAGTGCACTCTCTGTAATGATGGAGGCAGTCCTCAGTCCACTCTTCTTCTTGTTGGAAACTTTTATACCTGACTTGATACAGAAAACCAATGTAAACTTTTTCTTCTATATTGGGACACACATGGTTGGGGACTCCTGGCTGAGTTTATAGTTAGAGTGGGCTTCTGGCTTTGTTTCTTAGCTGTTTTTCATGAGTAACTAGCAGATTTGGTCAAGCCTCCTGTGATACTATCTTCTATGATAAGGTCTCAAGTAGATGATCATCTTTTTTTTTTAGTTTTTTGCAAGGCAAATGGGGTTAAGTGGCTTGCCCAAGGCCACACAGCTAGGTAATTATTAAGTGTCTGAGACCGGATTTGAACCCAGGTACTCCTGGCTCCAGGGCTGGTGCTTTATCCACTGCGCCACCTAGCCGCCCCTATAGGTCTCAAGTAGAAATCAAATTAATAATTACTTGGGATCCCTTAACGTCTATTCTCTCATCTTCTCACTTAGAAATGTCTTTATTATATTTCATCATGGTCTTGGCACTTCTTTTGTTATAGTAATTTATTCCCAGTCCTCTATCCCTAAGATTCAGTAGCAAAAGAATCATATTCACTCCATTTAAAAGATATGGATATATATAGAGAGGCAGAAGACCTTGTCCAAATTTATATAGCTAATTAATAAAAGAACCAGAATTGAAATATAAAATCTTCTGATTCCCACTTCAGACTTGACTGTACTATGTTGAGTTATAGACATGGAGTTTTCTATGTAGAAAAAAACAATGCCAAATTAATCAATTTATTTTGAGAATTCAGTGGGGTTATGAGAAGAACATGGAAAAGAACAAAGGCAATTTTTAAGGGAATTTATGTTCAAATCTTGGGAAATCTGAATTTTTTTCCCTTTCTTAAAGCAGTTTTCCAAAACTCCTTCCCTTAGAGTCTAAGAATTGTCTGAATTGCACTCAGAAGCAAAATGACTTTCAGGGTAGATTGTAATGGATTTTACTCTGCAAAGAAAAGAATAGTGTGCTAGAAATATGTTATGAAGATTAAACATCTTTAAAATTCTAGTATATGTAGAAATTAATTTTAGAGGACTCCACACTTATCCCAACTCTGAAGATATATGGAATTCAAAGTATACTAAATCTAATTTTTGTAAATTGATGTCAGTTTTCCCATTGTCATTATGATGACTCATTTTTATTTTTATTGATTGTTATTGTTAGTTGTATCTTACTTTGAGTTTTCCCTAAATCCTAGACTTCAAAGTTGAATAAGAGATATTTTTTGCCACTATTTTGAAGTATGTGCAATAGTGGGAATTTTACGATGTTCATCGTAACTAGATAGAATCAACCTATGTGTAGGTGGAGTTGTTGGCTGCCAGCACAGAATAGTGGGAAGTAAGACAGTGAGACATAAGAGACTGGACTCAGAGAGAGCTGGATTCAAATTTTTCCTTTGATCCTTAGTGATTGAATGTCCTGTGCAAACTGACTTCTCAACTTCAGTTTCTTTATTTATAAAAATAGATAATAATATCTACATTATCTTTCCCGAAGAGTTGGTGTAAAGCACAACTATTAATATTCATTAAACTACCATATATTTATTTCATATGTATTCTTCATATACTTATATCAGTATATGTTGTCTTTCTGGAGAAGTGTAATCCCTTGAGAACATGAAACATTTCATTTTTGTCTTTGTAGCCTCAGCACTTACAACAGTGTCTGACACATAGTGGGCACTTAATAAGTGCTTATTGATTGATTTATTACTTTCCACTTTTAAAGCACTATGTAAATGTTAGTTATTGTTATTATTCTGAGGGATGTTATGAGCCCTGTCAACCCAGAAGTATCCCTCCTCATTTACCAAACTCCTCTCCAACTTGGTAAGAAATCCCTACTCCTTGGGGATTGGCTATGTGGTCCAGTGGATAGAGCACTGGACCTGGAGTCAGGAGGATCTGAGTTCAAATTTGACCTCAGACACTTCATAATTACCTAGTAGTAATTAGGTGCCTCAAATGATATTTTTTTCAAATACAATATAATAAAAGAATTGTGCAATTAGTAATAAGAAAAGAAAAAAAGAGAAAAAAGAAAAAAAAGAAATCCCTACTACTAAAAAAAATTTCTCTGAGTCTAACAAACACAAAAGTCTGCTATCAGAATGTCTATGTTAGCAAGAAAGGAAAGTGAATTCTAAGAAGTTTCTTATAGCATTTTCCCATTAGTGCTGACTAACTGATAGTATTACTGAATAATTACCTTGGAAAACACCTGCAGAACTGACTTAAATGGTATGAAGTACAGGTAAATTTCAAAATGAAGGAGATAGGGAAGAGTTGGACTTGTTTGGAATGGGAATGAAGAGAGAGAGAGAAAAGAGCAAAAAAGAAGTTTATCAAAGTAAACAAAGTCCTGACATATTTCCTAAACTAGAATAATTTGTACTAACCAAAGAAATTATGCTTTCTCTCCAATTTCATTGTATATTGCCATGAAATAGAAGAGGAACTGTCCTCCTAAAGTTTATTCAGTTATTTGCTTCTTCAGCTCAAGCCCTTCAAATACTCATTCTGTGAACTGAGAGAGAGAGAGAATGAGAGAGAGAGAGAGAGAGAGAGAGAGAGAGAGAGGAGAGGAGAAAAGACAGAGGGAAGGAGGGAGACAGAGGGAGGGAGGGAGGGAGGGAGACAGAGAGAGAGAAAGACCACAGCTGGCAACATCAACTTTCTTAGTGAAAACTGGTTTATCTTTTCCCTGACAATCTTCTTTAGCAATCTACAGTGACCTGCCCTTGGAGTAGTGGTTTAACAACCTTTGCCCAAGCACTCCCTGGTTGTTTTCCACCTTTAATAATTGTCTTGATGGACTATGAAGAACTGCCAGATGACAGTTCTATTTCATTTTTGTCACTACTTGGTTCTCCTCTCCCCACCCCCACCCCTTTTCTCAAGGGCATGGTTCTCTATAAGTCTATGTGGCAATGTTCAAGATGGGGATTGGTCTTTCAGGCACTGTATATTGAAGTTATACAAGAGAGTCACGGACATGTCAAGATCCCAGACCCTCAGAAAAGTAATCAAGGGTCTTTTTTTATAAAGTTGACTCTCTTTTCCATTAAAGACAAATTGAAACTGCCCATTTGGTTCTGGTATTAAAGATTTTACTTTAAAATATAGCTGCCAGCAGCATGAAAACACAAACACACACACACACAACCTACTTAGATAAATATGCTTTCAAAAAAAAGCGAGTAATGTGCTTTTCCCCAAGTTTTAAATAAAACATTTGTCATTCTTGCCCATTGTTTATTACTAATTGCACAATTATTTTATTATATGGCACTTGAAAAATATTATTTGAGGTTCATCCTGCATATTCTATGTTTTAAGTAAATAATCACTTCAGTCAAAAATTATTTATTAAATTAAGTAATTCTTCACAAAACGTAATTGAGACTTCAAGCACTTTTTTTTATTAGGGCTGTGTAATGAAATAATTGTGCAATTAGTAATAAATTTTTTCCTCTTGCAATTTAGAATAAATAAAAAACAATTACTATGGTTTTCTTTAAAGAATATGGGATTCTAAGAATTATCCTTCATGAAATTACCCTGATAAATGTCTTCTGTTTCTCTAGCAGAAACAGAATGAAATGCTTTTTTTCTACTTCATCTTGTCTACAGAAACAGTATATCTAGCAGTATAGTTATAACATCAAAGTTTCCTCAGTCTTCCTTTTTATTATTGGATTGCCATCATTATAATAACATCTTCATCATCATTATTTTGAAGGGCATTTTTTCCTACTCTAATGGACCTGTGAGTTTCTCAATATGGACAGATGGACAGTGCCTCCAACAATGTAGATTGCAATCCATCTAAACTTTCTCATCTTGAGTGACTCTTGTCCAAGTCTACTTTTTTCCTTTTCTAGAGGGATTCCACACATTTCATCTATTTTTCTTAACATTTCTTGGAGCATGTAAACTATATATTGTTTATCACTGGTTCTCACTATATAACTTGCTTATCTTATTTTCTAGTAACAAATTTCTCTAAAGATTTTTCTTTACCACTTCTTAGGAGTCATGAAACACTACTGTATCCAAACACCCTCTGGTTTATATATAGTCACCCCAAAATCAATGGAGAGGTGCATAATGAGTGTGAGTAGGTTTCAACACTTTATAAACAAAATTTCATAAGAGAAGCAGTGTAAGAGACTGGCATTACAGTGGATTTAGATTGTGCCTTTTTTCCTGACAGAAAAGAGAGAAAAATCAACTATTTCCCTAACTAGATCATAGCTATTGTGATGGCAAAAATAGCATCATGGATTTTGTATCCCACCCCCACCAACATCCAGGTAATTTGAACATAGCAGGGTCTCAAAGATATTTGTTATTTGATTTTTTTAACAGATGGACATGTTGAAAACTGATTTGGTAAAGGGAAAAAATAGCAAGGAATGAGAAATCAAGGTCAAGTATAAAGGGAAGAAAATGATAAGAAGGAGAAAAATCTCAAGGAAATGAGAAGCACTAGTAATGAAGACATCTATATTTAGTCAGAAATTATGCATCAAGGGGTTCTGGAATGCAATTAGTTGCAAAACCTATCAACCCTACCACAGTAGTCTTCTGTTATGCCTTTTCACTGGGAGAACTAAGTGGACCAGTGGACAGAGCACTGGGTTTGGAATCAGGAAGACTCATCTTCCTGAGTTCAAATCCAGTCTCAGACACTAGCTGTGTGACCCTGTTTGCCTCAGTTTCCTCCTCTGTAAAATAAGCTAGAGAAGGAAGTGACAAACCTTTTCAGTATCTTTGTCAAGAAAAATTTCAAAGGAAGAGTTGGACATGACTGAAAAGGACTAAAAAACAATAATATCTCATTATAGTGTGGCTGATCCTGAATTTTCAAAGCATATTTCAATTTATTAGGAGTTTCTTATAAGCTAGAGAGGATAAGAAAACCACATGTCTATTTTCTGAGAACCAGCCTGATTAAATTTAGAAAAGTTTTGCATCAAAAAAATGATCTCCAGGTCACTTTTTTTCCAACCACAACATCTTATAAAACTACAAGGGCATAGAAGGGTAATAATCTGCCTTAAGGCATATAATGTCAAAGAAATCCTTGGAACCATTGAACTATGATACAATACATTTTTTTCTGATCCAGGTCAGTTTCTGAATAATGGAAAGATATTTTAGTGAGTGTCCTAATACTTGGTGCTTTGTTTTCTGCATTCATATGATCTGGGAAATTTTCTAGTGTTTTAATTTGCCATGTTCTATATATTTTAGTGGATAAAACATTATACTTGGAGTAAAGAAGACAAGTTTAAAACCCCCCTCAAACACTAACTAGCCAGGTAATAATGGCATGTTATATATCCTCTCAGTACCTTAGTTTTTTCATATAAAAATAGATGTTGGACTCATTAGCCTAAAAGGTCCCTTCCAGTTCTAAATCTATGCTGCTATGATTATTCTGGGTTGCCAATGATTCCTAAGTTATCTGGGCATCTTGTCTTCAAGGTCAATTGCTTTGATTAGTGTCATCATATGCAATTTTTGTGTGCTCTAATTTTTGTGTTCAAAATTTTTTAACATCTTTGTGAATTTTCACATTGTGAATTTTTTGTTCCTCATTTGTTCATTGTGTTTTTAAATTTTTTGTTGAGAGCTCTAAGTCATGATACATTCATTCCCAACAACTTTTTTTTTATAGATTTCATTTATCTTTTGAACCATCCTGGAATTTTTCTTCTTATTGTTATATATTCTCTTAGAAATTCATAGGTTTCTATATTTCATTAGGCATTGGTTCACTTTTTTGTCATATTTTAAGAGTTTTGCATTTTTAACATTTATGGATCATTCTTTTTTTCTGATTTTAGAATCCTCATTTATTTATTTGATTGTGTTCTTGGCTTTTATATTGGGTTTTCTTCCTCTTGAAATCTTTGTGTTTCAGCCCCTCCATCATTGTGAACTTTTTTGGTAATCCCCCTATCTGTCTCCACCTCTGCTGGTAGAAACACTACTAAGACTATGCTGCCTCCTTACATCAATTACCTCAAACAGTAAGGAATATAGGTTTCAATGATCTTGAACCTACTGGGAGTACCCTTTGGGAGGGAGGGTAAGACTTTAGTTAGGTTTTTTTCCCTTTTCCTTTGAGTTTGACACATCTATGAACAATAGCCTTCCATTAAAATTCTTCTCGACTTTTCTCATTTTCTTCTTTGGTGAGTGGCCATTTGTTGCTTTTTGTAAAGTGAATAGAGGGTGGAGAGAGTGTTCCAGAAATAGTCTCTGCAGCCTTGAGAACTCCAACTTAGGGCTGGACCCCAGTTAGAAGGTAATATGTTTTCAGACTCTGCAGCTTTCTCCTCCTGAGTGTGTGGGTGCAGGATTCTCATAGAATCTTGGTGGTAAGGGTAGAAAGTCACAGTCAAGATGGACATGAGACACAGGGCATATACATATATGTATATGCCCCTGAATTGTTGTGTGGATGTCAGTGAGTGAACACTTTAAGGATTAAAAATCTCTAGTGCTAATTTATGAGGTCTTATATTATGGAGGTTCTGTCTTCCTTGTCCTATGGATTCTGCTGTATTAACTCTGTATCTGGTACATATTTAATGATGTATATATAGCTGCTCAAAATATGACATATACTTTACAATAGATTATATCTATATCTCCAAAACATGTTTAACCAACATATAGCTAAGTGTTTCTATCATGAATCCCTTTTGTAGTCTGGTGAAGGTTATGTACCTTTCTAAGAATAATATTTAGAAATGTATAGAGTTAAATACATGATATTGATTGGGGCTGACCCCAAGGTGATTTGATTCTCAGGGTACTTGAGAGGGTGGAAAAGAAATACAGTTTATTCTAATCTACAGGTAAGCAAGAAAATTCTGAAGCCCTTGTTCCTTTTCTCAGTTTGGACAATAGACCAGATTAAAGTAGAGCAGATCTGGGTTTGAGAAGCAGTGGTGGTTGAGGTGAAGAAGAAGTAACCTGTAAACTGAATATTCACACAGTCTTCCTCCTAGGACTATCTTAGGGCAAATGGGGACCACATGTGTTCTCTAACATGGGTAATATCATTAATGATATAGCAATTGTGAAATATGTTTGAGAATATATAGAAGTCCCATTTTTTTTTCCTCACACAGATCCAGAGGGTGGATTAAATGTAACTCCTGAATGCCTGCATCCTAATTTCTAGTCGGCATGATGCCAAAATGTGGATTTTTAAATTAAAAATAAGAATTCTTGGAGTTATTATCTTCAGTAATAACCTCAAACTTTAAAAATTAAGGTATTTAGCCTCCAGACAGAGGAAAGGTTGTTAGTGAATGGCATGCTTCTTGGAGAAAGAAGAATATCCAAGTGGTCTCTGAAAGTGGAGTATAAAGAGAATAAAGCTAAGATATGGGGAGGATCTTTGTTTCTTGCTCTTACTGTGATATAAAATGAAGTCTAAGTGTGACTACCTTTTTGGAAGGAACTTAAATAACTATATATCTGGGAGGAGTTCTGTAGAACTCTAGGAGACTGAGATATTGATTGGAATGCTAGGATGTTATTTTGAAGGCAGCAAAAAATTCTGTACCCTTCTGACAGAAATCCAAACCACAGTATAATATTGAGCTGGGTGAAAAAGTGTGAGGCATCAAAGAGGGTTGCACATTGAATTTTTCTTTTGTTTTTGAGTTTATGAGCTAAAGTGACTTCTTTTTGTATTTTTCAGAATTTGTTTTGGGATTCTTTAATTTCTTTTGAAAACATTTCTATGAGGTGAAAAAAATAATGTGAATTCTATACCATAAATATATTTATTACTTTGTGCTTGGGAACCCAGACATGACCTATATTTAATATTTGCCTACAGTTAACTCCAGGTGGGAGCAAAACTATGCCAGAGCTAATATGAACTTTTTAAGATTGGTCTTCAGGATCAGAAGTAAAATATGTTAGTTAATCACCATGGATATTTTGTGATAGGTCATATTTATTTGAATTAAGAAAATCACTTTTATTCAAGGAATAATGAAACAACTACTCAGAATTCTGGTTTGGTCAGATGTTAGCATAAATATAGCATTCCAATCTGGGCATCTTGGTTTAAAAAGGACTTTAATAAGCAGTAGAATATTCAGCGGTAGACAATCCGAACAAGGAAGGGCTAGGAGTCTTTGCTCTCTGAGGGTGAATTGAAGGACCCAGGAATATTCAGCCTGGATCAGAGAAGTCTCTTAAAAAGTTTCTTCGTAGGTTTTAAGAGCTGTGAGGTGAAAGAGGGATTAGACCTGTTTTTCTTGACTTCAGAGGATAGAACTAGGAACAAAATGTGAAAGCTGCAAAAAAGGCAAATTAAGATAGTGTTAAGAAGACAATTAGGACTCCACAGAAAAGATTATTTCAGGTGAAAGGTTCTTCCTCATTGGAGGCTTTAAAGTAAAGGTTGAATGATAATTTCTCTGGAATGTTTTTGAGGGGACTCTTTTTTGAAGTATGGTTTGGATGACATGGCTACTGGGGTCTCTTATAATTCTGATTTTCTGGGATTCTGTGATCACAAGGGTTACTCCTTATATAAGATTGTGTTGCAGTGAAATTGTGGAATAGGCTTTAAGATTTTGTATTCAATATATATTTTTAAACTTCCATCAATTTTCCCTCCTTTGTCACAGGCAACATAAAAATACATATTCATAGAATAAAATCGAAAGTGTTATCATTTCAGTTCATTCATATCTGTAAATGCATGGCAGATGAAAGATAGATAGAAGAGGTTAAGTGATGTTTCCATAGATTCACTATGATGTGTAAGATAAAAGAGACCCATTAAATTGTATATCTTATTTATGGAGAAGTAGAAGTAGCCCCTATGGATTGTCAAATACCATGTGAAATATAACCATGCATGGTAATGCATTTTGGCTAATAATTCCATTGTTTATCTGAGCTTCAGCAGTGAGGTATTTTGCTCAGTGGTTTATATGTTTTCAAGCATTTGAGTGGGGGAAGGTCATTTTTATAAGTAATTTTTAAATTATGATAACAAGAAATTAATATAATTTCTTTACAGGAGTCATCAAGCCATGTAACATAGGATCCTGACAATAGACAAAGATTGAGGAAATTTATGTCATATTGACTGGTTGGGGGTGAGGAGGTAGAAAAAAACTACAGTATACCTAGATAATTAAATATTGTTAGATCAGGAATAAGATATGGAAAAGACAGACCAACTTGATATAAGACTCTGGTCTCATCAAAAGTAGAAGCATAAACTTTGAATTAGTATCTTTTTTCAAAGTGATATTTATGGCTAGACCAATCAATGGGTAAATGTTCTATGTGCTGTGACTTCAAGGGCACTACACAGGGACCACAGTCACACACACAATGGTCTGCCCAATCATCCTGATCAAGGAACTAAAAAAAAAAAGAGTCCCTCATCCCCATGGTCCTCCATGAAATTTCACTTTTAGATCAGTAACCCTCTAGCTGAATGCTCTGAAGCTCCCATGGGGAAAGACAACTCTATGTTATCTCTCATTCATTCTTTCCTATGAATGAACTTCAGATCTGAAATAGAGGATTCAGAAATTCAAGTTGATAGAGTAGATTTATAAGGACTGAATAGAAACAATCGCAAGTATCATGGTGGGTTGCTCAATGGGTGTGGTGATGGTGTGACAGGACTGAAAGTCTTGGGGAAATTTCTCTTTTTATTCTTTCCTCCCTTCCTTCCTTCCTTTCCTTCTTTCCTTCTTCCTACTTTCTTCCTTCTTTCCTTCCTTTTTTCTTCCTTCCTCCCTTCCTCCCTCCCTCAGTCCCTCTCTTCCTCTCTCTTCCTCTCTCTCTTCCTCTCTCTCTCTCTCTCTCTCTCTCTCTCTCTCTCTTTCTCTCTCTCTCTCTCACCTCCCCCTCTCTCCCCTTTCCTTCTCTCTCTTTCCTTCTCTCTTTCTTTCTCTCTCTCACTCTTCCTTTCTCTTTCTTTCTTTCTTCTTTCCTTCCATTTTTCTTTTTCATTCCCTCTCTTCCCACCTCTCTTCCCACCTCTCTTTCTCTCTTTTACTCTTTCTCTTTCTTTTCCTTTCTTTCTCTCCCTTCTTTCCTTCCTTCATTCCTTCCTTCCTTCCTTCTCTCTTTTTTCTTTCTTTCTTCCTTTTTTCTTCATTCATTCCTCCCTTCCTCTGTCTCTTCCTTTATCTCCCTCTCTCTCTCTCCACCTCTCTCTCTTCCTTCTTTCTTTCTTTCTTTCTTTTCCTTCCTTCCTTCCTTCCTTCCTTCCTTCCTTCCTTCCTTCCTTCCTTCCTTCCTTCTTGTCTTTCTTTCTTCCTTTCCTTTCTTTCCATTCAGAATACTTATTGTTTACTATATGTATTAGTAGTCAAGAGGTTAAATCGACTGTGACATCTGAGATAAACAACCATAGATATGAACTAGAATCCTATACATCTTCTTAAATAATGCATAACCTGGTCCTACTTCCCCTTCCCCTCTGATATATCAATATTTGGATTAAATCGGATGGATTTAGAAGATGATAAAGTTGATCATGAGAAGTGCCTCATGAAAAAGAGTCACTAGGCGGCAATATTTTCTGAGAACATCTCAGGTTCTAAAAAGGGTTTTATATTCATTATTAGGGTACATATCTTTATGAGTTTGATTTTCTGATTATGCCCCTTATTTCTTCATGTATATCTAAACATGATCCTTCTTTGTTACATATTTTCAAAATTAAAAATTTTTAAAAATTAACCTACTTAATTGTTTAAATTTAGTAGTACTCTTCTCTTGAAGTGCTCAAGATAGGTGTAAAAGAAAAAGGATCATTGCAGTTTATGTCCCAATATTTACTGCATAGGATGAAGGAAATAAATTCTATGAAGAACTTAATAATATCCTCCAAACCAGTTAATCAACAAGCATTTTTGCATACAGTAGAAACTTAAATACTTGTTGGCTAACTGGTTTGGAGCATCTTCCAAGGAGCAATCATCTAATTGGTTGGTATTGCTTAACTGGTTCTTCCCTCTCCTCTATTTTATAAAGAAAACTAGTAGGAATAGTTCAAAGTATCAAGAAATAACATATTGTGAAAACAAAAGGAATTTTTTTTTAAATCTGAAAAACTGGAAACATGCAACTCTTTAGAAGGAGGATTATGGGAGAAAAATCAAAGTAAAATTGACTCATGAATCAGTGAAAAGTAGTGGAAAGAAAAATAAATCTATAGAAAACTTAGTTTGAGGTCCTACTAAATTAGATTATCCATAAGAGTTATTACAATCAAAGTGATTTCAATAATTGAAAAAGCTGAAAGAGTACTATTGAACTATCTAATTTGGACTCTAATGTCTCACTTTGGAAAAATATGACATAGTTCTCATAAAACAGAAGTCAGAGTGATTAGACCAGACAGTACATATAGAATAAACTCATACTGGAAATGAAATAATATGGAAGGTATTCATGGACTATTTTCAAGATATCTCAAAAAAGGGAAAGATGTTTCCCAAAGAATAGGGGGAAAAATCAAAATAGTTTTTCAAAAGGTTACTGAGAAGATCCAAGTAACTACTAAGGCATAGATCTATTTTTTATCTTTATAAAATCTTTATGAAAATATTTTACACGTATGCATGTTTTGAAACATCCTTGAGGAAAATTTGAACTGGGTATTGGTAGACTTTTTCGGGTGATTTGTTTTTAATATTGGAGTCTCTTACTATTGCATCCTCTCAGATGCAATTGGGATATAGTAAATAGAGCAATGGACCTAGAGTCAGGAACAACTGAGTTCAAATCCAGCCTCAGACATTTATTTGTTGGGTGACTCTGGGCAAGTCACTTAATCAGTTTTCTCAATTAAAATGAGGGTAATAAAAGTACCTTCCTTGCAGGGTTGTTGTAAGTTTTAAATAATATACCATTTGTGAAAAATGTTTAGCACAGTGTCTGACCTACAGTAAGCACTCTATTCTCCTTTACCTCCTTCTTATCCTCCATATTTACACAATACAATAAAGGGCCTACTGTGTCTAAAACTTATTATTTAGCAAAAATTGACTCAATACAACAGTTTTGGGGGGTTATCCAAAGGTTCTTTCATGTAAATGTTAAAATTATATTAGATTCCTTAATAAATTCATCTACAGAGATATTTATGTTTTGCTATTCAGAGAATCAATTATTAATATTATTTGAGACATGCAATTGATGATGCATGCATACAACTGGTATTTGACACCTCTATGTTCTGAAAAAGGTCCAAAGGAAGATGCCTGATTCTTTGTGTTTTGAGGTGTTATCATGTAGATTGCATAAAGTTCTAGAGTACAATTATGTTTGTTATTTATGGTCATGCAAAAGAGATCCATTTAAAAATTCACACAAGAATAATTAAGCAAATGAAAAAATGTTTATTGCCCAGGTTATGAAATGCAGTTTGATGAAAATCCTAATGAGTAAGACCACAGATAAACATATATGTGTGTATATTTTATACATATCTATGTATGTATATATATATATATATATGTATTTATATACATACAGATGGAAACTTACCAACATATATACATACAAAGAATGGCAAGTGGACAATGAACCAGATCCAGTATATTTATTACTTTTGGTAAATTGAGCATCATTCTCAATGCCCTTCCTTTCCCCTATTTGCTCCTGACACTCCCCTTGCTCCATTTTAAACATTCTATTCTCCTGGGATATGCTACAGACCTACAACTCGTGGAATTCTATACACTAAGAAGAATCACAATTACAATAAAGAAATTTATAGTAGATATAAATAGACTGTGCTGTATAAGCAGGATAAAAATCATTACTAAAAAAATTAAATTTTTTGGAAAAGGACACTGATCAATCACATATTGATGGTGAGAAATAGATAAGTTGAGTGTTACACTGATCACAGTGAAATATTTCAAAGTCTAGAAGGAGTCCTCTAGCACATTAGGTAGATTTTCTATGGATATAGGCAGGGATTACATAGGTTGGAAAAGTAAGCACAAATTGTTATATGTTCTAATGGAGGGAGTTTTTACATTAATGAGATCATGAACTCATCAAAGTATGGAGGCTTTGGTGTCCTGGAAAGATATTAAACTTAGGATTAAAGGGCCTAAATTCACAGACTAGCTCTGTTGCTTTTTACCTGCACGATCATTTAACCTTTCTGGGCTTCAATTTCCTCTAATAAAATAGGGTGGATTAGATGTCCTCTGAGAAGCTGCCTACTTCTCTAGATCTTCCTAAATGAAACACTAGGTCAATGGTTCTTAATTTTTGTTGAGTTATAGACTTCTTTAGTAATATAATAAAACTTATGAATTCCTTCTAAGGTGTTAGAAAATTATTCTAAGAATAATGTTTTGTTACCTAAATTTATAATCAAAGGGAATACTAAATTTCAGTAACTGCTAATGTAAATAAAATATTTTTTTTTCTCTTCCAAGGTCCAAAAACCTCTAAGTTCTTTTTTTAGATGCTTTTAGTTTCCAATATTATTTTTCTAAGATTTTGAGTTCCAGATTTTTTTCCCTCTGTCCCTCCCTTCTCCCCTTCCCAAGACAATAAGCAAACTGATATGTTATATATTTACAATCATATTAATCATATTTCCATATTAGTGATAGCACTCTCAAATTCTATTTGTGGGGGTGATTAGGTGGCATAGCAGATAGAGCACAGACCCTGGAGTCAGGAGTACCTGAGTTCAAATCCAGCCTCAGACACTTAATAATTACCTAGCTGAGTGGCCTTGGGCAAGCCACTTAACCCCATTTGCCTTTCAAAAAAAACCCCTAAAAATAATTTCTGTTTGTGAACTTTCTTTTTTTAGGGTTTTTTGCAAGGCAAATGGGGTTAAGTGGTTTGCCCAAGGCCACAGAGTTAGGTAATTATTAAGTGTCTGTGGTCTGATTTGAACTCAGGTACTCCTGACTCTAGGGCTGGTGCTCTATCCACTGTACCACCTATTTGCCCCATTTGTGAACTTCTTAAGGGTTCTTAAACCCTTAAGATCTTCTTATGACTAAATCAAGAGTTCTCAGACTTTTACTCTTCAAATTACTTGTGGCACACCCATACTGTTCACTCACCTCTAAGCATGACCTGTAACTTCAAAGGACTGGAAGACCACTTATGGCTCATTTTATATGTGTGATTACCATGCTCCCCCACTTGCCAACAGGTAACTAATGCTTCCTAGTTCCAAATGTCCTCCTCTCTTCACCAGATCATAAGCAAGAGAAGGAAAAAAGGACAAGGAGAATACCCGAAGAGTGGCCATGGTAAGTTAAATTAACTAAGTTAACAGACAGCTATTCCACTACCATACAGTTCCTTGGAATGTAGCCTGTGGATCTTCAGAGCACTGAGCTAGCTTTTGTGAAGCTCCCTTCATCCTCCCTTTGCCAAAGATGGAGAACAGGTCTAGGAAGGCACAGATGGTGGTAGAGAATTTCCCCCACCCTCATTCCCCATTGACTAAGAAAGTTTGGCTCTTTCCTTCTCTTCTGTAAAATGATTAGGAATTTTTTTTAAATTGTTTTCTTTCCACACTGAAGAGAAGTGAAAAAGTTAAGGTACATGGAGGGGGTGGAGGTAGAGGTGGGAGGTTTGATAGACAAGCTGAGGACCTGCACAAAGACAATGCAACTGGGAGACAGGTAGAAAAAGATAGAATACAGACGACAGAGAGATCAGTGTGGGGAAAGAGGCAATCCTTTGTTGCAGGGGATGGTTTTCTGGGTAGAGGAGGGGGAGGGGAAAATTTGAAACTGAAAGTGATGTTAAAGAAAAAATATAAGTTTCATATATATATATATACATATATATATATATGTTTAAAATACCATCTGGTTCTGAATAGATTAGACTTCTGTCTAATATAGAGATTCTTAATCTGGGGTCCATGGACCTCTTCTATGAACTTGGATTCGGAAAAAAAAATCACATCTTTGTTTTCATTCTAATTGGTTCCCTTTATAACCCTACATATCCTGTTTTATGCATTTAAAATTATTTAGAAAAGGGGTCTAAATTTCAGTTAGAGAATAGTTAAAATAATTATAATTTTCCCACCTTTCAATTTACAGAAACTCTGAAATCTAATCATGACCCCTTTGAGGTTCCATGTACTTCAATTTAAGAATCTCTATTCCATATTAAAATGTATCTCTAAATTTCAGTTAATAATCTGTGATATTTTGGTTTTTTGAGTTTTCTGATTTTTCTTCATGTTCTAGTTTATTGAATGCCCATGCCTGTCAATGGATATCAGAATAAGGTTTATATTTCAAAAGGAAAAATCAAAGTGTCTTAACATATTATCATGCTTTATCCTCAAAGTACTTCATAAGATAAGAAAGATAAATATTATTTCACTCCATAAATGTGAAAAATGAGATAGAGTGGTAGTATCTCAATGGTAATTTTCTGGCAGAAGCTCAGTTCTTGAGAACTCAAGGGCAAATTCACTTACCTATAATTTCATCTCTCTGCCAAAGACTACCTGTTATACTACTGATGAATTTACATAACATTTTGAAAGAAGATGTGATTATCTGTCCTTGGATAAGTAGCAACATATTGAGTCGCATGCTAGCATGCCTACTTTGGGTATTGGCTCAGAATGGCAAGATGCATGCCAACTCAAGAATCTAATTGGTTTATAGGAAAGGGAGGGGGAGGATGTACTTGGTTCTGAGAGGAACTTGCCAATTTGCCTGGTCTCCTGGCACTCTCTAGCAGCCAATTTGCAGACTGATGTTGGCATAAGATCTGAAAATGTCACTGATCCACTTGGATAGCTGGAGGCCATGGGGCAAATGGAGTGAATTTGAAAAGAGAGAAGTTGAAAAGAAATGCTACCTAGCCTATTTTTAAAGTGTTATCCCCTTTCATTCAGGTGAAAAATCTGAATTGGAGAATGAGGAAAGTGTTGGATTGGAAGAATCATAGATTCCAAAATTGGAAAGGATCTGAGGGGCCATTTGGTCAAACGACTAACTGAAATATGAATCTCTTCTATGCTATCTCTGACAAGTTATCAATATATTAATCTTACTTTGAATATCTCCAATGTATGGGAACTTACTACCTTTCAAGGCACTTCTACTTTTATATGAATCAAATTCTTAGGAAGCTTTTCCTTCTATAAAGTCAAAGCCTCCCTTTTATAGCCTATTGGTGCAGTAGATAGAGCCCTGGGTCTAGAGACAGGAAGACTAAACTCAAATCCAGTCTCAGACACTTATTAGTTATGTCATCCTGGGCAAGTCACTTAACCGCTGTTTTATTCCATTTCCTCTACTTTAAAATGGAGATAATATTGAGACCATCTCCCAGGTTCTTGTGAGATTCAAATGAGATCATAATTTAAAGTGCTTAGCACAGTGTTTAGTACACAGCAGTCATCTGATAAATTCCTTCTTCCTTCCTTTTTTTTTCTTCCTTCCTTCCTTCCTTTTTCTCTTTCTTTTCTTCCTTCCTTCCTTTTTTTCCTTCCTTCCACTTATTATAACATAATCCAATTTCTTTTCTCTATAGCCTATAAAAATAGTTTCTCACTTCATGGTCTTCATGGTCTTTCAAATTCATTCCTTCTCTCCCTTTGTCTTCTCACCTTTTAGAAAGGGAAAACCCCACTCAATTCCTCCCACAGTGGTTTTATCACTAGTTGCACTTCAATTTGATGCCCATCCTAGAATGTTGGAATCAAAATTGGACAAATTGCTCCAGGAACGATCTGACCAAGGCAGGCTATAGAGGCAGGATGATCATCTTTCCTGTCTTGGAAATGCATCCTAAATTGGCATTAGTTTTAAATGGTTGTCATACTCTCCATTCATATTAACTTTGCAGTTTGTTAAAAAACAAAACCAAAAAAGTCTTCTTTTTCACTTTGTTCTTCATGTTTTTGAGTTAGTAATATTTTTTCCAATTATTTATAAAGATAACTTTCCACATTCATTTTTGTAAGATTTTGAGGTTCAAATCCTTTTCTCCCTTCCCTCACTCCCCCCCAAAAGCAAATAATCTGATAGAAATTATGCATTGACAATCATGTAAATATATTTCCATTTTAGTCATGTGAAAGAAGAATCAGAATAAAAAGGAAAAAACTCAAGAAAGGAAAAACAACAAAATTTTTAAAAGTTAAAAATATTGGGGCAGCTAGGTGGCATAGTGGATAAAGCACTGGCCTTGGAGTCAGGAGTACCTGGGTTCAAATCCGGCCTCAGACACAATAATTATGTAGCTGTGTGGCCTTGGGCAAGCCACTTAACCCCATTTGCCTTGCAAAAACCTAAAAAAAAAAGTTAAAATATTAAGCTTTAGTTGACATTCATACTCAATAGAACTAGATGTGGATGGCATTTTCTATCACCAGTCTTTTTGAAATTGTCTTTGATTACTGAGTTGCTGAAAAGAGCTAAACCAATCATAGTTACACAAAATATTGCTGTTAATGTGTACAGTGTTCTCCTGGTTCTGCTCACTTCATTCAACATTAGTTTCATGTAAGTCTTTCCAGGTTTTTTCTGAAATCTTGTCTGCTCATTATTTCTTATAGAACAATAGTGTTATATTACATTTATAAACCACAACCACAAGCATTAGGTTTAACATGCATCTCCTCATTTTGCATGTGTAGTTGATTTTATGAATCCCTAAGTACAGGGTATTCATCCCCATTAAATTTCAACTTATTTAGTATTGGCTGATATTGCAACCTGCTGATCCCCATTCTGTCATTCAGTATGACTCAGGCTATTGATTTCAGCTTTGAATCATGTACAAATTTGAAAAGCATTCCATGTATAAACTTACACTCAAATCTCTGATGGAAGTGTTGAAGAGATAAGACCGACAAAACATTTCTAAATCCATTAAAGATATTCTCTCCAGATTGACATGGATCTATCAGTTCCATTCTTGGCATCCCATCATTTAAATTGTTCTGAATTCAATGATTCATTTCTATCTGGTTCACAGTCCTCTTTTTCATCCACAGAAGAACTGTGAATGATTTTTCTAAATGTCCTGTTGAAATAAAGATCAGCTATGCCTTTGACATCTCTCTCATCTGTCATCCCATTAACCTGGATGTGAGACTGATCTCGCTATACTTAATATCATAAAATTTGAAAATTGGAAGTGACTTCATTAGATATTCAATTTGTCAGTCAACAAGAACTTACTATTCACCAGTTACTGTATGAAACATTGGAAAAATAAATGCATGCAAAAATATAGTCCCTAACCTCAAGGAACTTACATTCTAATAGGGAAAGACAACACATAAAAGTAAATGGAAAATATATGTAATTGAGGTGGGGCAGAAGGGAGGTTCTTCAGGGAGGAGCATGGTAGAAGAATCTAAATTTTAACCTGCTGAGAGATTATGAGATGACTGACTTGGATGCTCTTTTGAAAAGGAGGTTCCTGTAGGTGTGAGTTCCAGAACTGAAGTGATTTTCCAGATGAAACATTTCATGTATAGATTGTAATCTAGTGATAAATGGAAAAAAAATTTCATAAAGTCTCTCTCCTAATTTATAAAGTAAATTAGTTCACATTGAGGAACATTAGTAACAAGTGCAAGCCTGGATATTATCAAAAGATTTCTGAGTGTATTCATCAGTCATCCTCTAGAATTTTCTACTTTTTTCATAGATTTGGTGGAAGACCTTGAGTTGTAAATAATGCTTTGTCCCTTTGCTTTAATTGCGGCCTTGGCCCTAGGCACTCATTTCGTGGTGTGAAGGTGAGCTGGTAAGGAGACTGAAACTTAAACAGAGCAATCTTCAGATTCATGGCCCTATATGTTCCAATAAAGTCTCCATAATCTTCAAGCCTCATGGAAGCTAAGAGAGTCCTCTACTCTCATACTACCTATTTTGCTTCTCATCTGCTACCTCCTCCTTCCTCTGTCTCTTCCCAGGGATTTCCAGCTTAACTACACCACACTGGTATGACCTGTGCTCTGTAGTATTCTCTTGGCTTCTAAACCCTGGACATAAAATTTCTGGTTATATTTCTAAGAGGGAGTTCTTAAATTAGGAAGTTCTCATTTCAGCCAAGTCACAGATCCCTTGTATATTTGTGAACTGCAATTATCCCTTCTACCTTGTGGTGTCCCCTATGATCTGGAAAATTGGCAAACAATTTTTGACTCTCCCTTCAAACTAGAGAAGAAGTCTGAATTATTATGAAATGGAGAAATAAAATCTGCTAATATTAGGCAATATTATACATATATTTTATACATTTCCAACTTTTTAAACGTTTTCTGTGTCATTTTCTGATGTTCACATGTCATCTGAAGCTTTTGCAAAGCTCTTCCAAAACTCCCATTTGATTTATGTCGATCTGTAATTTATTAATGTCATAATGGGGGAAAGTAATGATGTGGAAGGGATAACTATAACATGCACAGAAAAAAATAGTGTGAGCATCTCATAAGGAATCCAAAGGCTTGCTTCAGTTCTTTCCACATCTTTCGTCTTATCCCATACATCTTGGTCTCTGCCTTGATGGGTCTTAGCTGCTTCTATATAGAATTAAGCAAATGCCAAGCATTAGGAAATTAATGCTTCTCATTCATATAATTTATAGACTATGACTTTAATAAAAAAAAAAAAGGAGGATGGGATAACTATCAGCAGCAGCACAAAGCAAGTAAGTTTTTTCCAAACAAACAAAGCAAAACCAATCCAAAGGTTAACATGTATTTTTCCAGTGCTTTGCACATCATCCAAATGTTTTTGCTTGCTAGGAAAAGCAGTGGGGAGCCAATGGAGGGATGTGGTGATGTAGGGAATATTATGTTTATTTTTGCCCTGCATGAGGCCAATAACTTACTGTTGAGCTTCGGCAGTCACATCATCAATTGCCTATCTCATGTGCATGTCTGCCAAATAAAGTTGTAGCTGAAACCCTTCCAGCTGACCTTTAACATTCAGTTCTGCACATAAACTCTTACTCATTAATTTCCTTACTACTAGATAGTGCTTGAGTTTCCAGTTAGTTCTAAAACTATCTGGCCTACTTAGCTTAACTTCTCAATTGCAAGCTTGAAAAAAAGTCTAGAATCACCCCTAATCTCAGTATAGGTATATGGGGGGGTGATGGTGACTGGAGGGGGTTTTCTAATATCTAACTTCTTCCCTAATTGAGTAGTAGAGGAGTTGTAGAAAGGAATTGGGAGGGGGGAAGTTATAATAATAGGGTCAGAAAAAGTATAGGCAAGTGTTTATGCTTAGTACTGGTTGACAATGTACTATTTTCTCATAGCTGGTAATTCCAATGAAACTATCTATACTTTGCTTGAGGACCAAAGATTGGAGGAGTTTAAGAATTTAGGCTACTTTCTTTTCTGGTAGCTCATTTCCTCATAAAGAATGAATGGGTCAGACTAGCTTATTTCTAAGTTTTTTTCCTAGTAACTTGCACATGAGGTAAGGGACTAGAATCTATCCCTTAGATGAGTGGGAAGAAGATGAGACATTACTTAATGGTATTTATCTAGATAACTACCATAGGTAATGTCTCTCCCTATGTAGGGAGTTGGCACAGGAAGTAAGTAAGAGTACTGGACTAGAATCAAAAGACCTGAGTTTAAATTTGACTCTGATATTTCCTAGTAATGTGACTCTATCCTAGCTTCAGCTTCTTTATTTGTAAAATAATAATAATAATAATAATAAATAATAATTTAACTCATAAAATAACAAGTAAAGCACTTTCTAAACCTTAAAGCTCTTTAGAAATGCTATTATTTGGGCAGTTGGGTGACACAGTGGATAGAGCACAGACCCTGGAATCAGGAGGACCTGAGTTCAAATCAGAGCTCAGACACTTAATAATTTTCCAGCTATGTGACCTTGGGCAAATCACAACCCCATTGCATTGCAAAAAAAAAAAACCCAAAACAAAAGAAAATAAAAGAAATGCTATTATTTGTGGGACAATATTCTTGGGGAAACTACCCCTAGACAGTGGGTAGATGGGAAGAGTGTTAGAAAAACTCACTCTAGTCCATTATTTAGTAGCTTCCTATTTTAGCTAATCAGTTTCAATAACTAGATTTTTGAACTGTGGAAAAGCTTCGAATATTATCAGTGCCTTTGAAATTTGCTTCCCTGGGACAAAGAATTGGTTACTCCACCCTAGTTGTAGTTTCACTTTCAAACTCTAAAACACTTCTAATATATGAAGAGGTATTCCCAGAAAGTTTGAAATGATATTCTGGATGGTTGTCCACTCATGGGTTTGTATAAATGTCTGGGACAGCTATAAAGCCATGCCAATTATGGATTATTCTCAATGATTGGATGCACCTTAAACCACATTTTGAAACCTCTCTCTGGTCGTAAGATTTTTTGGTCAGAATTAGAAGGGTTTTTCTGATGGGCTCAGCAACTCACTCTTTTTTTCTATCAAGGAATATAGTCATTTTCAAACCATTTGTGTCCCAAAAAAGTATCAATACCTGACTCAGCCATTGCAAACAAATAGTCCACCACATTCTTCTCACTGACATGTAATTTTTTTTGCTTGCTTGCAAATATCCCATGATCATCACCTTTCAGTCTCTTTAGTTAGAAGATGATAATTCCGAATTCCATTTTTGCCTTTCCAAAGAGGAATTCTTAGCACACTTCCTGCAGATTCAGAAAAATAATTGCTATTTTTCATTCCTTCTCTCTCTTTATAAAATACTTCAAGGATTCTCACTCCCACTATCTTGACTTCCTCTCATGGTGTAGCCAGAGAATGTACACTTCAGTCCTGTTAATGCATATCATAAGTGGACAGTCTTGCTAACTCCTATTATCATCATTATTTCTAGATTCCATGTCAGGGCTGTACTAAATGCCCTTCTTGGCATCTGCACGACTTTGCGAATCTTTATCAGAATCAGAATTTATATAATGCCTATCTTCACATTATCAAGTCTCTTTGACAAATGTCCCATTTCACTATTCTAATTTTGCAGCAGAGGAAACTAAGAAGGAAAGTAAGTTGCCTAAAGTCACATAAGTAAAACTTTTCCAGACCAAAACTTTTAACCCTTCTTGAAGGCAAGGCTCATCTACATGAGTTGTGATCAGATCACAGATGGATAGGGATGGGTCAAGCCTAGAAAAGGAAAACTTTTATTTAATAAAGTATGGCTTATCTAGCATTTTTTAATTAATGAAAACTAATGGGGCTCAGGAGTGAGAGAATGTTAGTTTAGATTATAAATAATTTGAAATAAATTGTTATTAGGGTAATGAGTATTTCTTTCAAAAATAAGAGAATCTTATCTATGATTCAACTAATGAGTAATAATTTATTAAACTGCCTACTATGTGAAAGGTACTGCAGTAAATAATAGAGATAAAAGGATGAAAAATAGGCTCTGCCCTCAAGGAACTTATGTTCGACATCATTTAAGTAAAATTACCTTAAAAGTCTGTTCTCAAATGTTATTTCATTTGATATTCACAATATTCTTGTGAGGTAGGTGTTATTATTATTACAGGTGAGGAAATTGAAATTAATAAAAGTTAAATGATTTGCCCAGGATCATTACAGCTGAGTGTTTGAGGTGGAAATAAACCCAGGTCTTCCTGATTCCAAGTCCAAGACTCTATCTACTTTGTTACCTGGCTGCCTCAGCCATTTATCACAATCCTTTCTGGTGAAGCTTCTTTTATTCATTAGAAAAATGATAGGTCTAAAATCTGCCAGTCAATATTTATTATCTGTGTACAAAACTCTTGCCTTAGGGAGCCATGGGTAATTTAAAAGCAAGCAAAACAAAACAAAACAAATATTAACACTGACTGCCAAAACTTTTCAGTTTAATTATAGGGGTGGAGGGAAGTGTCTCCACTCAACAGCGGATCCCCTTTGTATAACTTTTGCAACTTTTCCTACCTCCAGCAAAGCTAGCAATAGTCAAGGTGACTTGAATAATTCCTTAGTTGCTTTAGAAAGAAAGTTTTTGAGACTTTGAGAGAAATGTGACAGCTTCTGAAAAAGTTTATTAGTGCTCACTTGGGGAAGGAAGACTTTACTCTCAGGTGTCTAAGGTATGGGAAGTCCTTTGAGGATAGAATGTGTTTTGTTTGGTTTTGGTTTCCTATGAGTAGAACTCTTGGGAAATGATATTTGCCAGACTTTCTTGCCTTTTTATGAAGTTAGAATCAGCATACATAGTAGTAACAAAAGGGAAAAGTTTGAGAGTTAGATCATAATGTCTACTGCTCTGCTATGGGGGGGGGGGGGGGGGGAATTATTCCTTCATTTTCCAGAACAGAAGTAGTTTAGATAAGGAATTTTTAATACACGCATGGGTGCCCATGCCATAAACTCTTTTGACATAAAGGCCATAAAATAAAACACATCAGATTGCATAGAAAACCAATTCTATTGAAATAAAGATATGGTTTTGTCCCCATTCATGTTCATAGACCCCTTGAAATGTGTCTATATATTCCTAGGGAATTCATGGCTCTTGGGTTAAGAATTTCTGCACTGGATCATCCTCCTCTGACAGTTGAAGCAATGCTAAAAGACAGACCTCATGATATAGAACCACAATGAGAAAAAAGTCATGGTGGGACAGGTATGGAGAGTGGAGGAAAAGCCTCAATGTGGAATTCAGATACCCTTGGAAGAACTACATAAGGAGCTAGTTGTTGGGAATCTTAAGTGAATATGCTAGGAAATGCTTAAAATTTCTTTATTTTCTCAAAAAAGTATTCTGTGATGTTTCCATTAACATTTTATTTTTAAAGTGTATTTTTCAATTGTTAACTTAGTAATCATCAATAAACAAAATAATCTCAATATTTCTTCAACATAACTTACTTATACTTTCATATTTATATGTAAGTATACATGTATATATCTGTACATGTATATGTGTATACACATATATATTTACAAGGTAGTCAAAAATTGCTCTTTTTTCTGTCATTTATGTTTTACCTTCTTTAGTATATAAAATGTTTTTATCAACACACCCTTTTGGTGTATTCTGTCATTACCTGTAATCTACAACCCTTAGGAAAACACTTTCCTGGCATTTTTTTGGCAAGTCAATGGGGTTAAGTGACTTGTCCAAGGTCACACAGCTAGGTAATTATTAAGTGACTGAGGTTGGATTTGAACTCAGGTCCTCTTGACTCTGGGGCCAGTGCTCTATCCACTGTACCACTTAGCTGACCCCCACCTCTGTAGCCTTTTAAAAAGTTATCTTTCGTTAATTTTGTGAACTGAATTTTTACAAGAGGATATCATGCTAATTAATATATCAATAGATTATGAGTTCCTTGAGGACAATGCCTTTTCATTTTCTAGCACAGGATATTTAATATATGCTTGTTGAATACAATTAGTAAATGAACTTTAATTAAGTATTATAATTTGTTTGTATTACAATTTGCTTGTAATACACACCCTAGTGTCTAGGGATACAAAGACAAAGCAAAACTAGTCCCCATACTTCAAGGAGCTCACATTTTAAAGGTAGAGTAAACATGTAAATAACTAGGTACTCACAATATAGATATATAACAGATGTGAAGTAATCTCAGAGTAAAAGATACTAGTAATAGGGAAGATCATCAAAGGATTTCTGCAGAAAGTAGAATCTGAGGACAGCTAGGTGGTTCTGTGGCTAGAGCACTAAGATCCTAGAGTCAAGAGGATCTGAGTTCAAATATGACACTTGACATTAGTTACATGGGCAAGTCACTTAACCAGTGTTACCTTCCCCTCCCCACCCCACTCCCCCAAAGTAGAATCAAAGATGAGTTTTGAAAGTAGTTAGGAATTCTAAGGTGCTAAAGTGCTAGATATGAAGGACAATCCATGTAAAGCCGTGGGGAAAGGAAATGGAGAATATATATGAGGAACAATAATTAGGTCAATGGAACTGGTTCATAGAGTATGTGGAGATGATTAAAGCCTAGAAATCTAGAAGACCAGAAAGACGACAAGGAAGAGTATTAAATGTCAACCACAGGACTTTATATTTGAATGAAATATGATATGTATCCCTTTAGAATCTGTTGATATCTCTGGGAGATTCTTTTTCTAATGCTATTTATAACTCAGAAGATTCTTTGAGGATATTTGGCCACATAATTATGAATTGATATCAATTGGTCAACCAGACTTAATTAGTTTTTTAGAAAATGTTATTTATAAAATAGAATAATTACATCAATGGTTAAAAAAATTCACCAAAAAGTCTTTGACATTTTTCTACCAGTACATACAAAGTCTGGGGGGTGGAATGGGGAGGGGGCATATGGGCAGGGAAATCAGTTTAAGCACAGATAGCATAGTTAGCAAAGGGGTTCTCATCTTCATGACATTCTCATGAAATTCTCCTTAGACATTATGTAGCTTTTAAGCTGAGGAACCTTGTAGAGTCCTGAAACTGCCTTTTCTCAGTCACTCTAATCTCTCCTTAATTTCTGAAGCAGACATTAAACTGTTCCTTGGATGTTAAGAGTGGGGCGCCCATGGAAAATTCAAAATATCAATTCCTCCAAAGTTTACAAAGTTAAACTTTGGTTAAGGGTGCTAGAGGAGAAACGAGACAGAGACTAAGGGTATTCTACTCTCTCCTTGTCCCCCTTCTCCAAGCTATGTCTTCCCTGTGACTGAGGAGGAGACTTCTAGTGTTCTGAATTGACTTCCTTTGCAATGTCACTTCTTTTCATGTATTGGCTTTCAAGGATATCTAAATTTATCAAATATTTTTCATGATTAACCTAGAGCCCATGATTGATTGATTCAATAGAGAGGTCTAGGTCTTGTTCATATTTCTCATTGATTAATTGTTCTTAACTGATAAAGGTATCAAGGAATAACATCTTGTCACAGTAGATAGATTAATAGATTGATTCTACTGACCCATATTCTTAGAAGATAATAGATTTGGAATTAGAAGGTAGCTTAGAGGTCATCCAATCCAACTCCCTCTTTCTATAGATGAGGAAACTAAGATGCAGTAAGTTTAAATGAATCTACCAGGGTTACCCAGCTAGCAATTGTTTAAGGCAAAATTTGAACCCAAAACTTTCTTTCATAAAATCTAGTTCCCTTTGCATTATGCCTACTGCAGATGAAATTTTATAATTATTGAATTTGGTGACTATTCTGATATCCACTGTTTAGGATTGGATAGCATGACCTAAAGTAATACCATGAAAGGGGCAATTTGGAGGTCTAATCTGATTTCAAACCCTTGTTAAATATGTGATCCTGGGAAAGTCACTTAACTCTGTTTGCCTCATCTGTCAAATGAACTAGAGAAGGAAATGGCAAACCACTCTCTTTGCTAAGATAACACCAAATGGAGTCACAGAGAGTTAGACATAACTGAAACAATGAAAAAAATAACAACAATAACAAAAGTATCATGAAAGATTTCAGTTAGACACCAGGAAGAATTTCTTATTTTTTTTAGGTTTTTTTTTTTTTTTGCAAGGCAAATGGGGTTAAGTGGTTTGCCCAAGGCCACACAGCTAGGTAATTATTAAGTGTCTGAGACTGGATTTGAACCCAGGTACACCTGACTCCAAGGCTAGTACTTTATCCACTAGGCCACCTAGCCACCCCCATCATCAGGAAGAATTTCAAAGAAGAATGCTACTTCTCTGGACTTTTGAAAATCATAAATTCAGTTAAGCATGTTTGAGAGGAATATGCTTTAGGGTCACACTCTAATTTGCTATACAATATTATGTGATTATTTTTCTCCAGAGGGCCAGTTTTACAACTTTTAAACTAGTTATATTATGATCTGGTTTTCAAGTGGACCATTTTATTTTCCTATTGTGTGATTTTTTTCTGCTCTGTTTCATTATTCTGTTGTATTATGTTGTCTAGTATTTCCCAGTGTTTCTGACTGTAATATGGTCATCAATATGACTGTCTCATCTTCAACATTTACATCTTATTTCCCCAGGAATATAGCAGATGTGCTAAATTATTTTTAAAAGACAATCAGAAATGGGTGATATAGATCAGGGGCAGGGGGGGAAAGAAATGCAACCTCTTTAATATTAAATGATATGTATTAATATTTAATAGGTAAAAAGGCACATCATGGTTTGTGTTACTGATTACAGGAAAATGGGCTGTGTTAATCTACACTAAATTATCTGGAGAATAGTCAAAATGGTGAAAAGAACAAAACTGTAAGATGTTACAACTTAAATCTAACATTGACTAAAAACCTTGTCAAAGCCATAGGATTTCTTCAGACTTTAAACCAAAAAAAAAGCAAAAACAAAAACAAAAAAAAGCTACATAATGTCTAAGGAGAATTTCATGACAATGTCATGAAGATGAGAACCCCTTTGCTAACTATGCTATCTGTGATTAAACTGATTTCCCTGCCCATATGCCCCCTCCCCATCCCACCCTTTAGACTTTGTATGTACTGGTAGAAAAATGTCAAAGACTTTTTGGTGGATTTTTTTAACCATTGATATAATCATTCTATTTTATAAATAACATTTTCCAAAAAACTAATTAAGTCTGGTTGACCAGTTGATATCAATTCATAATTATATGGCCAAACATCCTCAAAGTTTCTGTTAGGAGTTTCTGAAAGATGTCCCAATGTTTAGCAAACAGACACTTTGAATCAAAATAGAACCAAGGCTATTTGGTCTACTGTATTGTTCTGAGCATCAAACTGAACATTCCCTCATTGAAAAAAAATGAGTTTCTGATTCACATCTATGGGGACATGGAAGATAGAGGCAAGGAAAAATGCTTTTTAAAGGACTTAAAACTGCTGACAAAAATAGTATTTCATTTCATTAAGTGTGAATGAATTAAGAGGCATATGCATTATATTTTCCTCCAAATGCACGTGGTCTTGAAATGCAAAAAGAAAAACCAATTGGCAAATATTTGGAATTTTGTTGAACCTAAGCTATTTTTGTCAAAAGCAAATTAGGTTGGCTAAGAATGGTGAAAAGAAGGAAGGGAGGTAGGAAAGAAAGAAAGGAGCAAAGATAGAAGAAAAAGACTAGACAAGGGGGGAGGGAGGAGGAGAGAAGAGAAAATAAAAAAAAGGGGAGCAGAAAAATGAGAAGAGAAGTAAGACAAAAAAAGGAGTTGGAGAGAAAAAGAAAAGAAGGGAGGAAAGAAAGAAAGAAGGAAAGAAAGGAAACATAAAGAAAATAATTATTTTCTAAACCTGTGATTCTAAACTGTAAAACACAGAAAGCTTCCAGTGATGAATTTCCTTATCACATGAGATTGTCTCTTTCTGTCAAATTTGTTATCTTTTTTAGTTGTTGGGGGACTGAGAGAATTCCTGACTCCCAAACCAGTTCTCTGTGCACCATATCCTACTGTCTCTAATGAATGGAGCTATATACCATGTATGCATATATGTGTGTATGTATGTATGTATGTATGTATGCATACACCCACTTTTCTATGAATGTTTCATTTTGCCCAAGTATAATTTTAGCTCCTTGACAGCAGATATTGTTTTTTTGTTTTTCTTTCTTTGTGTCACTAACACCTAGTTCAGTTAAGTGGCACAGTGGACAGACTTGGAGTTAGGAGAATGGGAATTCCAATCCAGCCTCAGACAGTTGGAATTAGGAGGATGGGAGCTCCAATCCAGTCTCAGACACTTGACACTTACTAGCTATGTGATCTTGGTCAAGTTACTTTACCCTGATTACCACACATCTAGGGCAATCTCCAGTTATCCTCATTCTTACATGGCTACTAGACCCTGATGGCTCTAGAGGGGAAAGTGAAACTGGTGACTTAGAGCAGCATCCCCCTCACTCAAATCCAATTCATGTGCTTGTCAAGGCATAAACTGCCTGATGTTGTGGTCTTCTTCAAGAATGGACGGGGCAGCTAGATGGCACAGTAGATAGAGCACTGGCCCTGGAGTCAGTAGTACCTGAGTTCAAATCCGACCTCAGACACTTAATAATTACCTAGCTGTGTGGCCTTGGGCAAGCCACTTAACCCCATTGCCTTGTAACAACAACAACAACAACAACAACAACAACAAAAAGAATGGACAAACATCATCATCGCCTAGAATAGTGTCATGCATTTAGTAGGTACATGATGCTTGTTGGATTGAAAGAAAGAATAGAAATAGACTTCTGGCCAAGATAGTGGAGAGAAGACAGGCACTGTGTTAAGTGCTCCTAGTTCCCCTCAAAAAATAAAATGAAAGAAACCCCTTAACAGAAATTTGATTGAAAAAACCCAGAAAGAGAAGCTAGGAGAACACCTACCAACAAAGGTCTTTCTTAGGGGACTGTAGGTGAACCATGAGCAGAGACAAGAGGGCCAGTGCCAGACAGCCTCTAGGGGAAGCTAGAGGACCAGCCTCAGTTGCAGAGGCTTTGGTGAGTGGTGGATCCAAGAACCAACTGTAGCTGTGGAATCTTTGGTTGAGGGGAGAGGAGATCTGGTGAACCTCAGTGGTTGGAAGGGTGAATCCCAACACAGACAATAGCAGAGCATGCCTAGAAAATGATCAGATGGGCAAGGGACCTGAGCTCCATACTTTAAGCAGAGCACTTGAACAGTAAACACCCCCCACCCCCTCAGGCTCAGGTGTGAACACCAGAGGTCACTCAGCTGAAAGGGAGATTAACTCCCTCTCTCAGGGCCCAGCCCATTATTCAAGGTCAACTGAGACCCTGCTGCTGAGGGCCTCAAACACTTCAGAGAAAGCAACCAGCACCTCCTATTGGCTGGCCCTTGGAATTACTAAACCAAGTGAACAAAGCCTCTAGGGTATTCAAAAGCAAACCTCTGAGAGTCAGTCCTCCTCCAACACAAGATCCCAGGAAGATGAAGAAAGGCCACTGAAAAGGGGGACCCATGGAAAAATACTTAGAAGAAATAGATTCTAACTATCACTTCTGAGGAGAATATGAATTGGTCTCCAGCCCAGAATGACTTCCTTAAAGAAATCAGGAGTTTAAAAATCAATTGGAAAAATTGGGAAAAGAAACTCAAGAGAAAATTAACACATTGCAAGAGAAAATTAACATCTCACAACAGGAAAACAAATCATTAGAAAATACAATTGGACAAATACAAAATGAGAATAATTCTCTCAAAACTACACTTGGGCAAATGGAAAACTCCTTCAAAAATAGAACTGACCAACTGGAAAAGGAGTTGAAAAATGTAAATGAAGAAAATTCTTCTCTAAAGAAAAGAATGGAATCAATAGAAACTAATGATTTCATGAGACAACAAGATTCTGTTAAACAAAACCAAAAGATCTAAAGGATAGAAGAAAATGTACAATACCTTATCAGTGAAACCACTGATCTCAAGAATAGAGAATTATGTGTCTTCCTGAAAATTTTGAAGAGGAAAAAATTCGTGGACTTAATATTACAGGATTTAGTGATGGAAAATTGCCCTGACGTCATGGGACTAGAGGGCAAAATAATTACTGAAAGAATACATCCATCCCCTCCTGAAAGAGATCCTAAAACAAAAACACCAAGGAATGTTGTGGCTAAATTCCAGAACTATCAGATAAAAGAGAAAATCCTGCAAACAACCAGAAAGAAACAATTTAAATACCAAGGAGCCACAGTAAGTACGCATCAACATTAAGGGATCGAAGGGCCTGGAATGAGATATTCCAAAGAGCAAGGGAGCTTGGAATGCAGCCAAGAATTCACTATCCAACAAAACTAAGTCTCCTCTTCCAGGGGAAAAGATGTACATTTAATGAAATGGGAGACTTCCAATATTTCCTGGTGAAAAGACCAGAAAGGAAATTTGGACATTAAACAGGAGGCTCAAGAGACACATGAACAGGTTTAAAAAAAAGAAGGGTAAAAAAAACCTGCTATCCAATAAGATGAAACTGGCTAAGACTCTATTAACTCTCAGTAATTGTAATTCTAGTAGAGAATATATACTTAGCCAGAATTGATGGACACTCATGACTTTTCTGTGGCCCAGATAGAATAATTTAAAAACAATACCTCCTTAAAAAGGGGGACAGGAAGCAGATGGGAGGATGGAGGAGAATGAATGGGATAAATCTCATTACATTAAGAGGTACAAAAGACCTATGGTAATAGAGGGGGGGGGGGGAAAGGGAAGAGGTGAGAATCACCTGGATATTCATCTCATCAGATTTGGCTTAAAGTTAACACACACACACACACACACACATACACAGACACACAGACACACACTCAGTTAAGTTAAGAAACTTTTTTTATCTTTCATGTATTAAAGGGGGGAAAGGGGGGGACAGGGAGGGGGAGGAAAAGGAGAACTAACAGAAGGAATGGAAGGAATAAGTGGAAAAGGGAAAGGGGAAAGAGTGGGGGATTGATATAGGGGGGCAAACACACTGAAGGTGACAATATTCAAAAACAAAATATTGGGGAATATGGATAAAGGGAAAAAAGGGGGGGAAATCCAAAGAGAGAGAAGATAGCATGGAGGGCAATAAGGAATTAATAATTATAACTTTGAATGTGAATGGGATGAACTCTCCCTTAAAATAGCAGAGTGGATTAAAAACCAGAATCCTACAATATGCTGCTTACAAGAAACTCATTTGAAGCAGAGAGATACATACAGAGTAAAGGTAAAAGGTTGGAGCAAAATATATTTTACTTCAGCTGAAGTGAAAAAAGCAGGGGTAGCAATTCTTATCTCAGACAAAGCAGCTGCAAAAATAGATCTCATTAAAAGTGATAAGGAAGGAAATTATATCCCCCAAAAGGACAATAAATTAGAGAATAAATCTAATTTCAATACAAAATATGTATGTACCCAATGGTACAGCATCCAAATTCCTTTTTTTTTTTTTGCAAGGCAAACGGGGTTAAGTGGCTTGCCTAAGGCCACATGGCTAGGTAATTATTAAATGTCTGAGACTGGATTTGAACCCAGGTACTCCTGACTCCAGGGCCAGTGCTTTATCCACTACCCCACCTAGCCACCCCTAGCATCCAGATTCTTAAAGGAGAAGTTGAAAGAGTTAAAGGAAGACATAGAGAGCAAAACTCTAGCAGTGGGAGACCTCAACCTCCTGCTCTCAGATTTAGATAAATCTAATCATAAAATAAGCAAGAAGGAAGTTAAGGAGGTAAATAGATTGTTAGAAAACCTAGATATGATAGACTCATGGAGAAAATTGAATGGGGATATATAATTTTTTCTGAAGTACATGGCACTTACACAAAAATTTACCATGTACTAGGGCATAAAAATCTAAGGATCAATTGCATAAAGACAAAAATAGTGAATACATTTTTCTCAGATTATAATGCAATCAAAATCATATGCAATATTGGGCCAGAGAGATATAGACCCGGAACTAATTGGAAACTAAATAACCTCATTTTAAAGAATGAGTGGATCAAGCAACAAATTATAGAAAGAATTAATGATTTCATCCTAGATAATGACAATAATGAAACAACATGCAAAAAACCTATGGGATACACTCAAGGCAGCTGTCAGGGGATGTATTATATCTTTAAATGCTTACACGAATAAATTAGAGAAAGAAAAAATCAATGAACTAAATATACAATGAAAAAATTAGAGAAAGAAGAAATTAAAAGCCCCCAATTAAATATAAAATTAGAAATTTTAAAAATGAAAGGAGAAATTAATAATATTGAAAGCAAGAAAACTATTGAACTAATAAACAAAATCAAGAGCTGGTTTTATGAAAAAAACAATAAAATTGATAAACCTCTGGTCAATTTGATTAAAAAAAGAAGAAAACCAAATTGCTAGTATCATAAATGAAAAAAGGTGAACTAAGCACCAATTGAGGAGGAAATTAAAATAATAATTTGGAATTATTTTGCCCATCTCTATGCCAATAAATTTGACAATCTAAGTGAAATGGATGAATATTTACAAAAAATATGTTGCCCAGATTAAATGAAGAAGAAATTAAAAACCTAAATAACCCTATCTCAGAAAAAGAAATTCAACAAACCATTATTAAGCTCCCTAAGAAAAAAATCTCCAGGGCCAGATGGATTCACAAGTGAGTTCTATCAAACATTTAAGGAGCAATTAGTTCTAATTCTATATAAACTATTTGGGAAAAAAAGGTGAAGATGGAACTCTGCCTAACTCTTTCTATGACACCAATATGGAGCTGATACCTAAATTAGGAAGAGTTAAAACAGAGAAAGCAAATTACAGATCTATCTCCCTAATGAATATAGATGCAAAAATCTTAAATAAAATCTTAGCAAAATGATTATAACAAGTTATCACTAGGATAATACATTATGACCAAGTAGGATTTATCCCAGGAATGTAGGGTTGGTTCCATATTAGAAAAACTGTTAGTATAATTAATTATATCTATAACAAACCTATCAGAAATCATATGATTATATCAATGGATAATGAAAAAGCTTTTGAGAAAATACAGCACCCATTCCTACTAAAACACTAGAGAGTGCAGGAATAAATGAATTGTTCCTTAAAATAATAGGCAGTATCTATCTGAAACCATCAACAAACATTATATGCAACAGGGATAGGCTAGAGGCATTCGCAATAAGATCACGGATGAAACAAGGATGCCCATTATCACCACTCCTATTCAATATTGTATTAGAAATGTTAGCTTCAGCAATTAGAGAAGAAAAAGAAATGGAAGGAATTAGAATTGGGAAGGAAGAGACAGAACTCTCACTCCTTGTAGATGACATGGAAGTATACCTAGATAATCCCAAAAAATCATCTAAATAACTACTAGAAATAATTAGCAACTTCAGCAAAGTAGCAAAATATAAAATAAACCCTCATAAATCCTCAACATTTCTATATATGACTAGCAAGATGCAGCAGAAAGAGCTAGAAAGAGAAATCCCATTCAAAGTAAACTCAGACAGTATAAAATACCTGGGAGTCTACCTGCCAAGGCAGACTCAAAGACTTTTTGAAAACAATTATAAAACACTTCTCACACAAATAAAATCACATTTAAATAACTGGGCAAACATCCACTGCTCATGGATAGGTTGAACTAATCTAATAAAAAGGACAATTCTACCAAAACTAAACTACCTGTTTAGTGCCCTACCAATCAAAATTCCAATAAATTACTTTAATGAGTTAGAAAAATATTGGATGTAAATTCAAATGGAGAAATAAAAAGTCAAGAATTTCCAGGGATTCAAATGAAAAAAAAGTATAAAAGAAGGAGGCTTAGCCTTGCCAGATCTAAAATTATATTATAAAGCATGAGTCATCAAATCTGTCTGGTATTGGCTAAGAAATATAGTGGTGGGCTAGTGGAATAGACTAGGTGCAATAGTAGGAAATGGTTACAGTAATCTGCTGTTCAGTAAATCTAAAGAGTTCAGCTATTGGGACAAAAACTCTCTCTTTGATAAAAACTGTTGCAAAATGGAAGTTAGTATGGAAGAAACTTGGATTAGACCAATACCTCACACCCTATACCAAGATAAGATCAAAATGGATACAGAATTTAGACATAAAAAACAATATTATAAGCAAATTAGAAGATCAATACCTGTCAGAACTATGGAAAAGGAAGCAGTTTTTACCAAGGAAGGACCAAGGAAGAGATCATTAAAAACAAACTAGATAATTTTGATTACATTAAATTAAAAAGATTTTACACAGACAAAATCACCATAATCAAGATCAAAAGAAATGTAGAAAATTGGGAAACAATTTTTACAACTAGTGTTTCTGACAAAGTATTCATTTCTAAAATATACAGAGAACTGAGTCAAATTGTTTTTTAGATTTTTCAAGGAAGTGGGGTTAAGTGGCTTTCCCTAGGCCACATGGCTAGGTAATTATTAAGTGTCTGAGGTTGGATTTGAACCCAGGTACTCCTGACTCCAAGGCCGGTACTCTATCCACTGTGCCACCTAGCTGCCCTCCTGAGTCAAATTTTTAAAAAACAAGTCGTTTCCTCAATTGACAAATGGTCAAGGGATATGCAAATGCAATTTACAGATGAGAAAATCAAAGTGATCCATAGTCATATGAAAAGTTACTCTAAATTCCTACTTATTAGAGCAAAGCATCTCTGAGGTACTAACTCACACCTCTCAGATTGGCCAATATGATCAGAATGATTGATGTTGAAAGGGATGTGGGAAATCTGGGGCAAATGTATTGTTGGTGGAGCTGTGAACTCATCCACCCTTTCTGGAAAGCAATTTGGAATTATGCCCAAAAGGCACCAAAAAAAGGGCATATGATCAAGCAATACCATCATTAGGTCTATACCCTGAAGACATTATGAAAAAGGGTAAAAAAACATCACTTGTAGAAAAATATTCATAGCAGCCCTCTTTGTGGGGGCAAAGAATTGGAAATTAAGTGAATGTCCTTAAATTGGGGAATGGCTTAACAAATGTATGTCATGGAACACTACTGTTCTATTAGAAACCTGGAGGGATGGGAATTCAGGGAAGCATGGAAGGATTTGCATAAACTTAATACTGAATGAGATGAGCAGAATCAGAAAAACATTGTATTACCCTAACAGCAACATGGGGGTGATGATCAACCTTGATGGACTTGCCCATTCCATCAATGCAACAATCAGGGACAATTTTGGGCTACCCAGAGAAAGAATTGTGGAGTTTGAACAAAGACCAAAAACTATTACCTTCAATTTAGGAAAAAAACCATTATCTTATTGGGTAATTTTGCTATCTCTTATATTTTATTTTTCTTCCTTATGAGTATGATTTCCCTCTCATCCCATTCAATTTAGATAATTGTATACCATGGAAAAAATGTAAAGACTAACAGACTACCTTCTGTGGGGTTCAGAGGGAGGGAAGCAAGACAGTAGGAAGATTGTGAAACTCAAAATAAATAAAATCTTTCTTAAAAAAATAATAAATAGGGGTGCTAGGTGGCTCAGTAGATAGAACACTGGCCCTGGAGTCAAGAGTACCTGAGTTCAAATCCAGCCTCAGACACTTAATAATTACCTAGCTGTGTGGCCTTGGACAAGCCACTTAACCTCATTTGCCTTGCAAAAAAAAACCCTAAAAAAAAGAATAAACAAACAAACAGATAAATAAATAAATAAAAGAGTAGAAATAAAATATGAAAGAAAGAATAAAAGCAAGAAAACTTCTGAAAGCATATGAGTATTTAAAAGTTTTTGGTCACAATTTAAGCTTTTTTGAAGAACAAACTGACTTATGAGAAAAGTAATGAATGGTCTAAGCTTGCTAGAAACATTCAAATTTCTCCATATTAAAATATAATAAACAAAAAGCAGTCCTAAAACTAACTCGCTCCCTGATATAAGCTTGAAAGATAACTATATTTTTAATATAACATTTCTTAACGAGATTCATTTAGCTTCTAAGAAGACAGCCATGTAGGACTTTTCCTTCAGTTCTCATATGCCTACCAATTGTAAGCACATATGTTCCTCCAGTACAGGATCTCGAAACAGTGGGTTTGTGGATGGACCATATGTAGGTAATTCATAGGCACAACAGGGTCATGTTAAGGTTATTGCAGTTACCCTCACTTGGAATTCCCTTGTATTCTTAGGTTTATGTCAGGACATTAATAATATTTTAATAGGTTTTGCTTTGTTTCAGTTTTTTAAGCAGCAGTAGAATTTATCTTTTTTGTATTCACTTTGACTTTGTAGTATGAACTTCAGAGAATTGATCTCAAAATATATCATAATGATACACTAATGTAAAAACTCTGATAATCTGATGTTATGTTTTCCCCATGTGAAAACATTTAGTTAATCTAGAATGGGGGGGGAGATGTCATTATGAGTGACCATTTTAAATTGGATAGCTCAGAAAGCTAGGTAGCTAAGTGTTGCATGGAGTATCAAGCCTGAAGTCAGGAAGATTCCTTGAGTTCAAATATTTCTTAAGATATTTATTAGCTGTATGATTCTGAAAAAGTCATTTAATGTGTTTGCCTTAATTCTCTCAGCTGCCAAATGGCAAACTACTCTAGTATCTTTGTCAAGAAAAGCCCAAATGGGTTCATGAAGAGTTAGAAATGACTGAAACAACTGAAAAAAAATAAACTGAATTGAAATCAACATCAACAACAAGAAAGCCCAGAAAACTGTTAGGACTGAATTCTCTACATTTCCACTGATTCTATTAATATTTCAACATAGTCTAAATTAGGTCTAAACTGAATGAGTGCAAACCTTATATAAAGGCTCTGTTTTAAAGATTAATAGGAAAAGATTAAATAATAGGTTTATGAGGTAGAAATTCTGATCAGTAATGTTGACAGAGGAGGGAAAAGGACATGTAGGAAAGAGTAACTTTTAGTCAGGAATGTCAATTATGGAAGTATGAGTAGGAAGTGGGGCATCTAAGTGGTACAATGAATAGTTTGTTGGGTACCCTAGAGTCAGAAAGACCTGAGTTCAAATCTATCCTCAGATATTTATTAGTTTTTTGACCTAGAGTAAGTCACTTAAACAGGGGTTTGCCTCAGTTTACTCATCTGTAAAATAAGCTGGAGAATGAAATGGTAAACCACTCCAATATCTTTGACAAGAAAACCTCAAATAGGGTTATGAAAAGTTAGACATGACTAAAATGACTGAACAAGGATAGGAAGCAAATATTACTTTCAAGGACTACAATAGAAGTTAGGCTCTAGATTAGACAATTATTTTAAGTATATTGATCTGCCAAAGAATATTTTAGTGCAGGGAAACCAAGACAATGAAGGCCCATGAGTTCCTTCCATATGAAGACCAGTTGAAGGATCCTTAGGGATGCTTAGACTGGAGAAGAGAATACTTGGTTTGTGGATGTGAGGAAGAGGCTAATTTTTGTCATTTTTTTAAGAAATCATTTTATAAAGAGCTCTTTTATAAATAAGAGGCAAGAATGAAACTTTAAATAATAATGATAAACTTTAAATAATAATTAGATAATAATAATAATAATTAGATCCTATGTTATGATGTAGCAATAGAGGAAAAAATGAGGGAAATATAAGGGTGATGCTAAAGAAGTGCCATAGATTGAGACTGGTAACTGATTGAATGAGAGGTCTAGGAAAGAAAAAAGTCAAATCATTCCAAAGTTATCACTATGAGAGAAGGGGGTGAATGCTGATTCTGATGATGAGAAAATATTAGGTAGACAGTAAATAGTTAACTTGTTTTTATGCTGACTTTCTTCCCAGCATTTCTTCTTCATCAGTTTCATAGGAAGAAGTAGTAAAGGCCAGGGAGGCCACACAGCTAGGTAATTATTAAGTGTCTAAGACCAGATTTGAACCCAGGTACTCCTGACTCCAGAGCCGGTGCTTTATCCACTGCGCCACCTAGCTGCCCCCAAGGGAGAAGTCTTAAGGGAAAAGATAATGTGCCTATTTCTGGACATGTTGACTTTGAGGTGGTTGTAGTACATCCAAATAGAGATGTCCTTTAAGTAGTTGGAGGTGTGATTCTGGAACTCAGAAAAGTAATGCTGATATGAGAGCCATCAACAAATATATGCCAATTGAAGCCTTTGGAATGATTGCTAAGAAAGAGAGTAGAGGGAAATAAATGGAACAAGAACAGACCCTTGGGGGGAAAATACTGTTTATATCAGTGCTCTCTTAGAATGTAAGCACTAGAATCATTCCTCAAAGAAAATGTCTAAAAAACTAGTTTCCTCTGGAATCTTAAAGGATGTTGTTGTTTCATCAGACATTGTCTCTGGAAAAATTAAAATATAAAAATCCAGAAAGTTTATGTGATGACTTTTAAACCCATTAAGATTATATACATATATGCATACATACATGCATGCATACATATAACTTTCCTATAGACAGATTTTTTTCATTTTGCTGAAAAGAACATGATAACATTTTAAAATAAATGTATTTATTTTCATCCATGTACATGCATATTTCCAAGTTACAAAATTTCCCCTCCATCCACCCTTCCCCCCCCCCCTCCCCTTGGCAGGGAACAGTCAGCTTAAAATTTTACATACATATTTTTAAAATATGTTTATAAATTAGCAATTTTTGGTATGAGGGATTAGGATTAAAGGAAAGAGATATATAAGTGATAATTTTTATAAAGTGTTCATCATATTTGGAAGGGTTTTTTTCTGTGTGTTTTGTTTTGTTTTGTTTTTCTTCTTCTGGATAGGGATAATATAGTCCATAACTAGTCAAATGCAGTTGTCCTAGCTCTCTGGACTTCAGAGAGGAGTTGCTTCCATCAAGGTTGTTTATCTCATAATGTTGTTGATGTGTACCTTGCATGATAACCTTTGTAAAGGCAGGGACTGCCTTTACTTCTGTCTGTATCTGTATATCCAGAACTTAGCACAGTATAAGACACAAAAAAGCACTTAATAAATTCTTATTGATTGACTGACACATTCCAAAAATTAGGATTCCCTTAACATTTTCTTTGTTATATATAAATATATAAATGTATGTAGGTATGTAGATAGGTATGCATATAAGTATGTAGGCAATATGTTAGTAAAATGTCATTTATTAAAAGACTATAATGTACCAGGCACCTTAGTAAATATAATATAATACAAAGAAAGACTATGAGCAATTCAACAATTCTTGCTTTCAAGGTCCTCACAATTCAATGGGGAGATAATATGCAAACAATTATGTAGCAACAAACTATATACAAGATTAACTGGGGTAGTAACAGAGGGATGGCAATAAGATAAAGAGGACTAGGAACTTGGAGGGTGACTCTTCAGCTGAGACTTGAAGAAAATCAGGGAAGTCAGGGGACAGAAAGAGATGGAGGGACAGTGTTATAGTAGTGGAGGACAGTCAGTTAAAAAAAAAAGACCATTCGGGAGATGGAGGATATTATGTGAAAAACAGAAAGAAGGCCAATTTCACTGTTTCATAGAATCTGGGGAGAAAAATCAGATGTGAGAAAACTGAAAAGATAGGAAAGGCTCAAATTGTGAATAAATTTAAAAGACAAATTGAGAATTTTATATTGGATTCTTGAGGATTAGGGAGTCATAGAGTTTATTAATCAGGATGTGAGGGGTGATATAGTTAGGCCTGTGTTTCAGGAAGGTCAGTTTGATAGCTGAATGGAGATTGGTATATATACACACACACATACACATATACATAAGCATGCACATATATGATAGCTTTCTCAATATTCTCTCTCTCTCTGTCTGTCTCCCCCCCCCATAAGTGTATTCACGCATATGTGAATTTATACATTGTGTTTGTGTATGTGTGTGTATATGTGTATAAAATGCCTAACAAGGAAATGCTCTATCAATATTCCTATTCTGGAATTTATATTCTATAGAGTTGTCTAGAAATACTGAAAGACTTTAAAAAAATATTCCCAATCATAACCCCATCTCTGTACTTATTGGTGTATTTCTCAGCTCCTCTTCATGTTTATCTCAAATGGTTCAGAATTTAAGAGCTTACTCAATATAAATCCTGCCAACAAACAAAACTGGAGACTTGAGGTTAACACCAGATTGGAGCTACACCAGCTTATGTTTAGAGATCAATTAGTTCTCAGCTATTGCAATTGATTTTCTCTTGATTTAACTTCTCTTGATTCACTCACCACTGTACATGATAGATAAGTGGCACTCTGCTTGCCGCATTTCAAGAAAAGCATGTTAAGTTGGATAATAACTTGAAGTAGTTACTGGAACAGTTCAGACAGTGGTTTACCTCTAACTTCCTAGGGACAAAGCTAATTGTATCTGAGTCTATCAACTTGAAGAAAAGAAAAGTAGGCACTGAGAGTATTCTACCCATAGAAAGTGGATTTGCTTTGGTAAGACTTTCTAAAATAGTTTATAAAAGATTTAAGCTTTTAGAAGGCGACTTAAGTGCATCTCTGGTTTGCTCCAAAACTTCCACAACTTCTAATACTTCCAATACTGCATACTTCTAATATTGCATATAAAAAAATTCTAAATGAGTTAACTGCTTAACTAATCTTATTCAAGATAAACCCATCAATGAAATTCTTTGTCTAACAAAAATTTCTATTTTAAATTCTTCCATTTTTAACTTACTATAATCAGTAGCTTCTCTGAGCATTTTCAAAGAATGAGAAGCTAAAATGGGACTGCTTGGAATATACCCAGAAGGGTTAAAGGTAGAGGGGGAAAAGGTCAAATATACTGACAAATAATTGTACCAGCATTTTTTTGTCTGAACAAATGGTCGCATATGAAATTTTTTAAAATTTTAATTAAAAAATATTCTCAGTTCCAAATTTTCTTCCTCCTTTCACCCTTTCAGCTGAGAAAGCAAGAATATATTGCATATGAATGTAATGGAAATATGATTATACAATAAGAAATGATAGATATGAAAAATTCAGAGAACTTGGAAAGATTTAGATGAACTGATTCAGAGCAAAGTAAGCAAAACTTAGAGGGCAATATAAATAGTGATCCTATTAATGTAGAGGAAATTTATGTTAAAAGACTTCAGAATTCTTATCAAAGAAGTAAATAGTTGTGATCTTAGAGGACTGATGGTAAATCATACTTTGATAAAGCATGCCACTCTTTTTGAGAGGTGGTGGACTATAGGAACTGAATGAGACATGCACTTTTCAAACATTATCCATGTGTTGATTTGTTTTGCTAATTTTCTTCATTTGTTACACAGGATTGTTTCAGGGTAGGGGTGGTAGGGTTGTGGTGAAAAGCATTAGGAAATGACATTGACATAAAAAAGGTAAAGAACTTCAAGAAAGCATTTTAAAAGGAAAAACAAGAGAGTAGATAGTTGCCTGTAGTAGAGTTTTCAAGGGAGTCATGATTCCCTAGTAATTCATGTTTTTCATTGTACTTTATTGTTGTTATTCATTTAAATCCTGTGACCTTATTTGGAATTTTCTTGGCAAAGGATTAATTGAGTTGCCCAGAAACACACAGTTAGGAAGCAACTGAAGACAGATTTGAACTCAGAAAGAGGAGTCTTCTTGACTCCAGGCTCCGGTGGCCACCTTATTGCCCCACTATATTTCATATCCACATACTAAATGGAGTACTGAGGGGAGAAAGGTAGAAATGGTGCTATCTATCTTAAAATATTTCCTTTAAAAACACTGAATACAATTTTATACCTTCAGTTAGTCACCTGGGATTCAATCCTGCCTCAGAAACTTAGCTTGTGCTTATGGACAAATCTGTGACTTATCTCTGTTATCTTTTAGAGTACCACTTTCCTCTTCTGTAAAATGTGGATTCTGAATTTTCATTCATTTGATAAACATAGATATGCAATGCCTATCTTCCCAGAGTTGTGAAGAAAATACTGTATACTTAAACCACTCTAGAAATAAAAATAATTATACTACAAAAGTTTTTGACAATATGAAAAAAAAATCTATCAGAGTTTCCCCAGAGATTTCAGGTTTATTCTGAAGTAGTTACAACCATCTTCTATGTAGGGTTTGTTGATTTACTTTCTTCCAAAATTCCTTCTTGCCCTTCTTTTTATTTTCTAACCTTTCTATTTACAAATGGAGAGTATTCTCTGAAAATTGCCTTAGAAGTATTTGAACCTGCCTGTCCTTGTTCTAAGATAGGGATTACCCCTTCACTAACAAAATTTCAATTCTAGACAAACAGACAAGCAAACTAATAACACCAACAGCAACAACAACCAATAGAAACAACAAAGATAAAAAAAACTTATTCTCTTCCTTCTTCTCTTACTCTTACTTTTCATGAGAGGCAGTGGCAGAGAGGCTCAATGGAAAGAATGATGAATTTGAAGTCAGAAAGATCTAGGCTCTAAACTTGTCTTTAAGAAGAGGGTTGACTCATTTAACTCCCCTGAACCCAGATTTCCTCATTTGGAAAGTAATTTCTGTAGGACATAATTTGAAGGGCTGTTGTGAGAGTAAAATGAGATTTCTCTAAAGAGTTTATTTCACACTTTAAGGTTCTATGGCAATGTCAATTATGCTTAGAGGGAAATTTTTTTGTTTCTTTGTTTTTAACCTTAAAATCTTTTTAATTTTTTGTATCTTCATTTATTTGAAGGAAAGATAATATAATAAGTTCAAACAAATATCACTATAACATGAAACAAACCCTGTAAAGCTTTGACACTATGATTTAGTAAAAATTCTCTGCCACTAATTTACTCTGCAAAATGAAGAAGTTGAAGTAACTGGGTTACAAGATTTATGATATTTCTTAATAATCTATGTCAGTGATTTTAAAAATGTGGTCTAAGAATCTCTGGGAGTACCTAAGACTTTTTTTTCAGTGGAACCATGAGGTCAAAATTATAATCATACTAAGATATTATTTGCTTATTAAAACATTGCTCCTTTTCCAATACATATCTATGTGAGACTGGAATTTTTTTTCAATTATGCTTCAACCCAAAACAATATATCACAAAAGAATGAATGCAGGAGATATAAGAATCCAGATGTCTATTTTAAGCTAGGCCTAGAAGAGATTTACAAAATAGGTAAAACAATGCTACACTTTTCATTTTTTTTGTTTAGGAAAATAAATGATTTTTCACAAAAATATTATTTATGTCAACATGCAATGAGTTTATTATAATTTTAAAATGAATTAATAAACAATTTAAAATTGATCAGTTTTATTGATAGACTTAACCCATATTAAAAAAATCTCTTTGGGGAGTGCTCAATAGTTTTTAAAAGTCTAACATGGTCCTGAGACATCACTGGTCTCTATGGTTCTATGACAGTTCTTTTTCAGATTTTCGTCCATTCCGTATTCTAGACCTCCCTTTTATGCCTCAGCTTTTAATTGTTAAGTACCCTCTGCTCTTGCAGCCTATGCCTCTGACCAAATGAACCTTCATTATTCTTTAACAAACATTTTGCACTTCTACTTTGCCCTCAAATACAGAACCTCTGCCTCCCCACCCCCAGCTTCCTTTTATTAGCTATCTTAACCAATTAGGATATAAACTCTTCAAAGGTAAGAGTGACTATTCTTTCTACTTACATTTCTATTCCCAGTCCTTAGCACAATGAATGGCAAATAATAGGCATTTAAATAATGCTTGTTGACTGATCTTGTATCTGAAAGTCTGAGTAGTCTGCACTGGTTCAAGTTGTGTCCAACTCTCTATGTCCCCATTTGAGGTTTCTTGTCATTTTTCTTCTCCAGCTCATTTTACAGATGAAGAAGCTGAAGCAAATAGGATTTTAAGTGACTTACCCAAGATCACATAGCTATTAAATATCTGAGGCTAGATTTGAACATAGGAAAATGAGTCTTCCTGATTCCAGGTTCAGTACTCTGGCTATTGTGCCACCTAGCTGTCCACAGTCAGCACTAGATGGCAACATTAGGCAGTCTAAACCTTTTAAAAAAAAATAGGATTTCTAGATGGAAGTGATAAGAGGGCAAAGAGGCATCTTTTCAAAAATTAGTCATTTTCATTTTTCTACCTAATTTATAACATGAGCTATCTTATATTCTTTACTAATGCTCAAGTAAACAGGATACCAAATTGAAGAAACAGAAAATGTGTTCACTTTGAGATAATAACAACAGCATACATTTGTATGGCATTTTTTCCAAAGTATTTTTATGTGTTTTATAATGATAATTTACATTTATACAAAGCTTTAAGAAAATCAAAGCACTTTTCTACCCCCGAATCCAATGAGGTAGATGCTCTATGATATTATTCCATTTTAACACACAAGGAGGGAGAAACTCAGGGAAGCTATTATTGCTCATGGTTACATGGATAGCAAGTGGTAGTCAGAATTTGAACCCAATCTAATACACTTGAACACAAAGACAGAATCATTTTCACTATCTTATGTTCATAGCTTTTCACAATAATCTTTTGAAGGAAGCAGAGAATCCATTATTATTCCCATTTTATAGGTGAGTAATCTAAACCTCAGAGAAATTGAATGATATACTCAAAGTCAATCAATCAGAAATACTTATTAAGCAACAACAATGTGCCAGATGCTGCATTAGACACTGGGGATATAAATATAAAAAATGAAACAATCCCTACTTACAATAAATTGACATTCTAATGGTGGAGAAAAGAAGAGCATATTTGATATTTTCTATGATGTAATAAATTTTAATAGCTAAAGACTGCATTAAGATTTTTGAGACATCTTGAATAAAGCATAAATAAAAGTTAATAAAATATTTATAAAGTAGAATCATAAAAGACTTTGTGCAGAAGATGGAAGATAACATTTCCCATGTGAGGAACAAAGAAAAAGTCAATTTCACCACATTTCAGAGTATGGAATGGGGGTATAATGCCCAAAGATACTGGAAAGGTAAGTTTGGATCTGTATGACTGGGGCTCTAAAAGTTAAACAGAGAAGTTTATATTTTCTCTAAGAAGAAAGAGGTCATTGGAATTTGTTGAGTGGGAAAGTCACAAGGTCATCTCTGTACTGAAGGAAAATTACTTTGTTGAAAGTGTGTAGAATGGACAAGAGTGGTGAGAGACTTGACTTGGAGAGCAATCTAGAAACTTTTGCAATAATCTAAGCAAGAGGTTATAGAGGGATATACTCGAATTACCTTAACCCAGCCTCATGAGCTGATCATTAAATTTTTCAGTAAGCATTTACACTTCAGAAATTGGTAAATAATACAAATCAGATTTTGATTTATAGATCTATTAATTGTTTAGACAAGAAGGAGTTAGAGAAAATGTTAATGAAGATTAAACAAAAGTATTTTTTTGGCTTCATAGATTCAGTTGTTAAACATTTATCATTATATACTAAATATGCTAGTCATTGTGTGAGTGGAGAAAAAACTCAGTTAACATGTAACTGAGCTAAAATGAGAACCCAGGTCTTCTGAATGCTAATTCAGTTCTCTTAATCTATTTATATAATACACTGTCTCATGACTTGGTTGGTATTGACCAAAATTTAGTGGAAAGAACACTGGTTGTAGGCAGAGAATCTGAGTTCAAATCATGCCTCAGTCACTGATATCTGTATTACCTTGGACAAATTGTATTACCTCCCTGAGCCTCAGATTTCTAATCTGAAAAATTAGGAGGTTTGACTAAAAAGCTTCTAAGGTTGTTTCCAGTTCCCAGGCCAATTATTCTTTGTTTCTACTTTCTTTATGTCTTCTGCCTCCTAGGATTGGGAGGGAGTCTGCTTAAAATAATCTCTGTAGTTTAGGATATAATTGTTGGGTCAATCACTTTGAATCATATTTTATAGTTCATTAAAGAGAGAGCCATGGATACTTTCATCCCTTTTCAGTATCATACAGATAGAACGGAATTCATAATTCATCTAGTCCACCCAATTGATCAAACCACTATAGCTGGGGACAGTAAGCACAAAATATATATTTATTGAACTGAAAAAAGTTTACTATCTATCTGCCTTTTTATATTTTCATTATGGGTTATCCCCAGTCTCTTTATTGACAGCAAAGGCTTTAATTATCTTATGTCTATGTTTTATTTTAAAATTACTTAAATTCCTCCCTCCATGTCTTCTCTATTTCCTACAGAGACATCAAAAATAATTTTTTAAAGAAAAAGAAGAGGAAAAAAACCAGAAACCCCATCAATACATTGGAAAGAAACCTAACAATATTTGCAACATTCCACATCTCCAGGTCACTTCCTCCCTCTCTCCCATCTACAAAGATAAATCTCTTTTTTTTTAAGTTGGTGATTTTTTGGGGTAATTTTCTAACTATTTAAAAATGTCTTATGCTTCTTTTTCTTTCCATTTATTTTGTTGTAGTCATTGTGTAGTAGAGGAATTCTGGGCATAGAGATTACAACCTTTGATGCAGGAGAAGACTCAGCATATGGCCAGGTGGTGAATGCTGTCTTAGTCACTCTCCTTGGGGGACTGCTCCTGTGACATGTACATTGTAGTATACCTGGAGTCAGATACTAAATCACTCATCAAGGACCACCCTTGTCCCACTCACCACAGAAATGCATTTAAGCAAAAATCCCTTCAGGCAGAGCTCTCTTCTCTACAGGAAGATGGACCCATGTGATCCAGCTTATGGTTATGGAACAATATGACCCCAGCTCCATTTGGCTAAATCTATGTTGATCTAAGCTTCTTTTCTTTTCTCTTCTTTTCTCTTTTTAACTTTTAACTGGACTTGGACCAATATGGCCCCAGCTCCATGTGACTGGATCTATATTCATCTAATCTTTTCTTTCCTTTTTTTCCCCTTCTTAAGCACTTTGGCGTTTTTAACTTCAATTCTGCCAATCAGTCTGTCCTCTGAGAAACTCATTATCTTGTTGCTTCTTCCAAGAACTTAACCTGTGAACTTTTTGTAATTACCTTTGAGCTTTATGTAGCAACTTGTAAACTTTTAAGCAACCTGTGAAATAAAGACTATGCCTTTTCTTGCCCTCTTGAGTCCAAGATTGAGATTGGTGAGTTCTTCACTTCAAAATGAACCACCATAAATCCATCTTTTAGTCCCCTTTCCTGAAGCCCATTTCCTTCTGTCTTCATATGTGCTTATAGTTTTCTTGACCCTACTTACTTTGCTTTTAGAAATTGTCTAACCCTTGGGGTGACTAGTGGCACAGGGGAGAGAGTACCGGCCTGGAGTCAGGAGTACCTGAGTTCAAATCGGGCCTAAGGCACTTAATAATTACCTAGCTGGGCATTGGGCAAGCCACTTAACCTCATTTGCCTTGCAAAAACCTAAAAAAAAAAAAAAGAAATTATCCAGCCCCTAGAGAAGTAATCACTCCATCTCAGAATCTGTAATAGAAAAGTTTAGGAAAAATAACTGGTTTGATATGCCACTTCAATTTTGGAAGAGAAGATTTCAAAGTTCAAAGAAAGGTCAAATAGTATAGTAAAAGGCAATCTTTTCAGCTGGTATGTTAACTAAATTTGCCAATAAAATCAAACCTGGAATGGGGGGGTAGTCAATAATCTGAATGCAGAGAAGGCCTCCCACATCTCAGGTAGAACAGTGAACTGATTTTAACAAGAACAAATTTAATCACAATTGGTCTTGAGTTCAGTACTCAGGTAGAAAAAAGCATCAACTGTCTAAGAGGATGGGGGAAAAGGATGGACAATAGTTTGTGTGAAATTAATCTGTGGATTTTTGTGGACTATAATCTCAGATTTTAAACATTATGGTATGGCAGTCAAAAAAGCTAAAACATTTCAGGTGTATCAATCAAATGCATGGTGGTCAAAAATATTAGAGGTGATGATTCTCCTGCAGTTTCCTTGTCAGATCACATCTGAAGAATTATGGTCAGGTCTGGGGAACATATTTTAGGAAGTAATGTATCTAGCTAGAAAAAGAACCAGAATAACAAGAGACCATGCTATATGAGGATTTGTTAAAGGAAATGGGGATGACAAGAACTGAACACAGATGACAGGGATGTTGGCCACCATAGTTATCTTCCAATGAATAAATGGTTCTTATATGGAGAAAATATTTGACTCCAAAGGGCAAAACAAGGAACAATGACTAGAAACTGGATTTGGACTCAATATAATCTAGCAATCAGAGTTGTTCAAAAGTACAATGGATTACTTTGGTAGATAGCAGATTCCAAATCACCAGAAGCTAAGTGACAATTTCTTTATTCCCTTTCTCTTAACATTATAAAATAATACCAAAAGAATATACTAGGCATTCATTATGTCTTTTTTTCTCAAACACTTTTGATGATAGCTTTAATTTAGTTTTACTTTGGAGTAGAGTTGAAAAATATTCATTAACATTCTTCCTTTGAAGAAGTCATCTGGCCACCTTCAAATGAGCTCTCATAATTATAGCTGAGAAGTGATAAAGAAGATTATTGTGTTATCTTGGGTATATTTCTGGATACCTCTGAGACTCAGTTTCCTCTTCTATAAAATGAAAATGATAATGAGTACTTATCTCAAACAGATGTTATAAGGTTCAAATTAAATAATGCCTCCTAAAGGATTTTGCAAACATTAAAGTGCTATCTAAACATGAGCTATCCTAAGTGGCAATATTTGGTCACTTCTTTCAAAGTCAATAAAATAATTCCTATATTGGTCTTAATTTAGACTGCATTTTCCTTATAAATCTGACCCACATGAACCCTCAAAGTAGCTTTTGATCATGCCTGTAGTTCCTTAGTTGTTGCTATTGTCTTTCATTCTCGAAGAGCACTATGACATCCTGGTGATGCCATGATTTGCAAGTGAATTGGAATTGAGTGAAGGACTTGCGCAAAGTCACCAGCCTCACTTTCTCCTTTGAGGACATCTGGGTGCAGTGGCCAAAGATCTGGATGATTGGAGATGATTAGATACAGTGCAAGACTTTGGTCTTTTTAAGCTAAGTTATCAGTTTGATTGAGGCAAGGCCATTCAGTGATTAAGGCTAGATATGAAAGAAATGGGGATGAGTGAATCTCACATAGTATGGGAGGACTTCAAAAAAAGAAAAGGATAACAAAAATTCCAAATAAGAAAAGAAGAATGAATAAAATACTTTTCATTTCATTTCTATAAATGTTTAAAAACTGAATCAGAAAATTTTATGCAACAATTTTGGGTAAACTTTTTTCAGTATATAACTATTTTTTTTCTCCTTTCAAAATTCCAAGCATGGTAATGTATGCTTATAATCCTTGCTCTTGGAGGAGGTTCAGATGGGTAGATCTCTTGAGTTCAAGAACTCTGAGCTGCAGTTGGGCTTTGAAGCCTGTATTATATCTATACTAAATGCTATGCTAAAACTGTGAGCCCCTTGGATAGGATGACCATCAGGTTGCTTAAAGTGGGGTGGACTGAGCCAGTTGGGAAGGGTGATTAAAATGTCTGTATGATTCATTATTGGTATCATATCTGTCAGTGGCCTTTTCCTTATTGCCTAAGGGATATTGAGACCTATTTAAAAAAAATAAGACAAACTCATAGAATTATGAAAGGCCAGTCTATATTCAGAATAATACAGTAAAGAAGTATTTCCACTTTTGGACTGACCTGAGAATTGCTCTGGGATGCAGACATCTTTAGACTTAACCTCAAACCATCTTCAATAAGCCAGATAAAGACCCCTTGCTATATACTCCTTCCTCTCTGTTGTTTCACAGACTCCTCATTTAAGGCATTTGAATTTACCACCTGCTCTGGTGATGTGGTTTTCCCATTAATGTGTATTCATTAGCAGTCATGTAAAAGGGGTGCTTTCTAGACTGCAATAAAAGGCCGACCTAATGAGCAAATGGTGGTGGGCACGCCGAGTGAGCTATCTGAGATGTCATAACTCTGATGCACCAGAAGAGATTTTTCAGAGACAAAAGTAGTTCAAAAAAGCATCTGCAGCTAACCAAAGGGGAGAGAGTTTTCTGTGAAAACATTAAAAAGGAGAAAAAAAAGAAAGGAAAAAGCTCAACTGATCTGAACTCTAACATTTTTTCAACCTTGCTGACAACTCATACACCAAATGTCAGATGAATGTTATTTGAAACAGCCTCGATATTAACTCCCAAATGAGGGGTTTATAACAATGAAAGGAGCATAAGTATTCCGCCCTAGCAGCTTCTCTATAATTAATATCCTTGGCCTTGTCGAGGCAGCTGATGCCACATAGAAAACTGGAAAAATTATCTTTGGAAATAATTCTCATCATGCTGTGCATGGCATGTTATATTTTCTTCATTTTTCATACAGTCCATTTTTTATATGACAAAGACAATACTAAGGAGATTTGCAATACTTCAGACTCTACTAGGACCTTCTTTTTCAGGATCCCAAAGACCCTATAAACCTATTAACACCCAACCAAGGTACTCTAATACCTAATTCATTCCCCCTAACAATTTCACAATTGCAATGAAATCACCACAAAAAGCAGAGGAAAAGGTTGAAATGTAAACACATCATGTTAAGAATGAGACGTAAATATTGATATGCTCTATTTAATTAATAACACCAATATAGTGAATATGTTTGGACTTTCCCAATCCACAAGGTAATTTATCAAATTGACTAAAATAAGTGAATGACTTTTATTCTCTCTTCTTTTAATAATGAAATTCTAATTAGTTTACCTTTGGTCTCTCACTTAAAGATTCTCTATTTTCTGCATTGTCCCTAAGTATCTAAATACTGAGTTTTGTAAAAATTCGGAGTGATATTTGATGAAAATGGCAATGGTGCATAGAAGCACCATGAATAACAAAAACTAAGATTTATTGCATAGTATTAGACTTAATTATAAATAACTTTCATTTAGGCTTCTACAGGTAGCAATGTGGATTAAGAAATGGCAACACATTTCTGTAATCTTCATCCCTAGCTTTCTCTTTAAAAAGAAAAAAAGAGCCCTAACATACAGTAGTTAGTTTAAATGATGATGTTATTCCAAAAGAAGTGGGAAGGAAAAAAATTAAAGAATTTATATGGCAATGATCTCTGATGGAAAATGTCAGGTCATTTTACCTTTTTAAGTCTCAGTTTCCTTAACTATAAAATGGTGAGAGTAATTCTTATAAAACTGATCTCATAAGGCTAATGTAATAAACAAATTGGGGCAATGGGTGGTGCCATGGACAGAATATAAGGCTTTGAGTCTGGAAGATTTAACTTTCTGAGATCAATTTTGCCTTCACACAATTAGCTATGTGCCTCTGAGCAAGTCACTTTACCTGGTTTGTCTCAGTTTCCTCATCCGTAAAGTGAGCTGGAGATGGAAACAGCAAACCCCTCAAGTATCATTGTCAAGAAAACTCCAAGAGGGGTCATGAAGAGTTGAGCATAACTGAAAAATAACTGTTAAAAGAAGATAATGTATATAAACTACTTTTAGATGCTCTATGAATATAGTTATGATAACTGTCTTAGACTGTGCTACAATTGCAAAAATATCTAAGACCAAGTTTCTAAAAGCATGTAATTTATTTCTAATATGCTTTATTAATTTGCTAAAAGTATGACTTCTTGGCAGGAAATTACAATGACATCCATAGTTGTTCATAGTTAATTCAAATCAAAAAAAGTTATTTGTTTCATTTTCCATAATTTTCTGGCAGTGAAGACATGGTTTATGTGACCAGGATTCCTTGACTTTGGCCTCCTAACTATATAACTAAATTCTCTAGTGAAAACTCAAGGCCATCAGTGAGTGTGATCGAATGTCCTGCCATTGCTCCCAATCTGTTGTGTGACCTTGCATCTTTACCTCAGTCTCTGGGAAGTAGAATTTATAATGCTTTACATCTTCTTTAGGTCATGTCTATGCAACCACATTTTGTGGGGTATTGTCACTGTGACAAATCCCCCCATAGTAGATAATACAAGTGATCTTTTTTTCCTGGGAGGCTGCAGTCCATATAGTCATAAATAAAGGTCATAGTCCTATAAAGTTGTTAAGGTTCCTCTTTGCCCCTGCTCCCACCCCAACCATTTATTGGATATGAGAAGAAGAAGAAGAAGAAGAAGAAGAAGAAGAAGAAGAAGAAGAAGAAGAAGAAGAAAACAATAACCCATATTAAGTGTTTTTCACTAGAAATGGAAGCCATTAAGTGTGTCCAGGGAAGAATATTTGACTAAGTCTGGAACCCACTTGAATTCTATGGTTCTCAATTGGAAAACAATTCACATTTTTCAGGGTTCCACTTCATTGACTCTTGGCAGTTTTCTTTTTCTGGAGAAAAGAAATTATTAAAGTTTTTTTTTAAAGATAGATATTACTGTTCTGATCTAAGGACTTTTGAGAGAACATAATATTTTCATCAATTTAATTTATTTGCCTAAGAGCCATCTAATTTCTATTTCCTAAAACATACTGATTAAACAATGGATTCAGTCCTCCTTTGTTTGAGAAGAATTTAGAAATGTGTCCTATGTAAAAGGAGGAAATAGTTCTGATGATCTTTCTAGGACTGAGATGGAGCTGCCTAGAACCCAAGGAATGATTCCAATCAAGAACCTCTTCTCCTGAACTCCTGTACCTTGTCCACAATGTATCCATAAACATCAACTACATTAAATCTGAGCTTGTCTTTGCAAAGAATATGTGGGCATGTTTGGGTTCCACAAGAATGTGAAGGGAGATTGTTGGTTTACATTACTAAGACTGGGGTCTGCCTGTATTGGTGCCCATGTCCAGGTATGTGATTGTAAGATTTAACCTCAACCAGATCAAAACTGAGATTAGATCAGGTCTGCCCCACCGAGTTCTGAGGTAACCTAGGGTCTGTGTCCAGATCCTTTGCACTTGCTCAAGGAGATTCCTCTTTCCTCCCCTGTGTTCATTAGTATAATAGGGTACAGAAAACGTATTGGGGGTGGGGTGGGGTGAATGTATCAATTAGATTGTGACCCCAGCCAGTGATTGGTGTGAAGGGGGAGGAACTAGCCTTTCAAAGTGCATATAAGACCTAGCATTTCGGGGATTCGGCACCCCTCTCCCCTTGACAGAGTTGGCCCTTTTACTAAGACATCTTAATAAAAGCCATTTTTTAATCACTCTGGACTAAGTATTCACAAGCCATTTATAACAGTCTTGGATTCCGATTCTCTGGCATCCTAAAGCTCTGGCATAAAAATGAAAATAAAAACAAACTACAGTATTGTGAGAAATGATCCTATATACCACCTGGCCCTCCGACCCATCCAGAATCTACACAAAGAAGCCACAGTTCTTCTTCACTGAACAGCCCCTTAAATCTTTATTGTATTTTGCCTCTGGGGCTTGCTCTTCACTGCAGGTCTAAAAGTGTCTGTTACGGTCAGGAGTAAGCCTTAAAAAAATATTGCACCACTGAGTCGGCTGGTAATTCAAATGGCTCCAAAATGGTAAACTTGTAAAATTTAAGGTATAGCAAGTACTTCAGCATTTAGAATAAGCTGACTACTTACTCTGGAGGAGTCAGTTCTCAAAGCTATTTTTTCCCCCAAAATTGAAAATCAGGAAAGAACCTCAATGAAGCACCTGAAGAAGGCTCTTTTAACTTTCCTTTTCTTCAAGGCACCAAATATGGACAAGTCAGTGTGGAGTTCAAAGCTGAATCTGACTTTAAAATAAGGTGTTATATTCAAAGGCAGTTTTCTTTGTTCTGAGTAAAATTTTGAACAAGATCAAGTAATGGAAACTTGGACTTTAGAACCATCTGAATGCATCCATATCATCTTGATTAATCAAAAATAAATTACTGAGTTTGAGGGTCTGGATTTTCAATTAGGATTTGGGAAGAGATGACCACTAGTGGAGTTTTTTGGTAATGTTCTGTTGAACAGATAACAAGATATGAATTTCATGTTTTAATGAGGTCAATAAGAAAGCAGTGGGGTGTATGGAAATAGCTTTGAACTTGGAGTTACAGAATCTGGGTTCAAATCTAACTGCAATAGCTCCAGGATCCTGGGATCTCTAGGATATCTGGGCTTTAGTTTCCTCATCTTTCAAGTGAGGGCATTGGATTAATTGATCTTTCAATTTGTAGGAGGAGAATGAAATAAAGATACTTTTCTCTGAGAGTAGAAATTGAATTAAAAATAGTTAGAATGCCAAATTCAGTCTCAGGCAATAATTACTTAGCTGTGTGACCTTGGGTGAGTCACTTAGCATATCTTGCAAGACAAAACAAAACAATAGTTACATTTCTTTCTTCTTTACTAGGTCACCTTCCTCCCTTCTCTCTCTCTCCCCCTCCTCTTTATCTCTCTCTCTCTCTGTATCTCTCTTCTTCCTTTTCTTTTTCTCCCTCCCTCTCTCCCTTTTCTTTTCTTTTTTACACTTGCTTTTCTTTCCTTCTGTCCTTTCTAATTCTCTTTCACCTTCTCTCTCCCCCTCCTTTCCTTCTGTCTCTCATCTTTCCCCTTTCCATCTCTTTAGTCTTTCCCTCCCATCTTTCTCCTATCTTCCTTCATCCTCTCTCTCCCTTTTTTCTTTTTATATTTTTCCTCCCACTCTCCCTTTCCCTATCTCTTTCTCCTGTCTCTTTTTCTTTCCCTTTTCTGTCTCTTTCTGTCTGTCTCTTCTCTGTCTGTCTATGTTTCTGCCTCTCTGAATGTGTCTTTGTATTTGTCTATGTTTCTGGATCTTGGTCTGTCTGTATAGGTTGAACTACCTGGTTTCTCCCTTCCCTTCCCTTCCCTTCCCTTCCCTTCCCTTCCCTTCCCTTCCCTTCCCTTCCCTTCCCTTCCCTTCCCTCCCCTCCCCTCCTCTTCTCTTGTCTTCTCTTTTCTCGTCTCTTCTCCTCTCCCCTCTCATTCATCCATCCTCACACACCCTCATACCACCCCCTCACACATACAGACATTAATAAATCATTGAGGAGCAATGATAATGAATTGGAAAACTCAAACTTAGAAAAAGAAGAGTACATTTCCTAAAAATGGCCTTCTGTTTCAAAGAGGGAGAAAGTTTGACTGATAGAGTCTGTTAAAATTTATTTTTGTCTAATTATCATTGGTTACTGCTGGTATTTATTGAGATCTGAAATAAAAAAAATACTTAGGAAACTTTTGAGCAGACTTTTGTTTTTCCATATTTGGCTTTTAGCCTACATGGATCCAAATCCATTTGGGAGTTTATCTTATTTTTCACTAGGGATGATCTCAGGTAAATCTAACATAACATTTAATTTCCAAAAGGGCATAATTAAGATAAACCATGTATTTGCTATTTTCACAACTTGATATATTTGCATGTCATTGGGAGTACTGGTCAGATTTACACATCTCTGATGATACTCTTTGCATGACTCCTTTTGAACAATTCCTGATTTGTAATGTGGAGCAGTCTGCTCACATCCACCATATCCTTTCCATATCTTTTTGGTTGATTCTCAACCTGAATTCCTTAGAAACTATATAATTAAAAGACGTTACCACCAGTTGATGAATTTATAAGCCACAGAAATTCCTGAAGTCTATATATTGTCTTGGGGTTGGGGTTGCTATTAGAGTTTCTTTAGAGTCAACTAGAGGTCAATAGAACAACTATGGACAGATTTTATTTTCATTATCTAAGTGATCTTATCACTGGATATTATTTTCATTAATATAGCCTAGAATAATTGAACTTAGAAATGGGAACAATTAATCAAATTACAATGCCATTGTGAGATATAGCACTCTTGACTTGGCATCAACTTACAGATATTTCTATGATGTACTTTTGTCATTACTCAAATGACAAAAAATGACTCCTATTGGTCACTGACTAGTCATAATTAACCTGAAGTTCCTTTAAAACCTTGGCACAATTAACACTGAGTATAGCTTGGGTTACATTACCAAGATGCATTGTTAAATATATTCAAAGATGAAACCATTCCAGAAGATTAATGTGGGGGCTTCCAGAAAGCCATAATTATGAATTATTGTTCAAAATTCAAAAGCTCATATTTCCCAAGATCCAAATTTTTTCCCAATGAGAAACAATGTTATTCAAAGGCTTGAAAAAATTCCAGCTGTCAAGTTTCCTAAGGATAGGAAAAAAGGTAGCTTCAGGAGACTTAGGATGAGACACTACTTGGACAGCAGACAAATAATCTAAAGAAAATCATAATTTGTTGTTCAACATTTCTTGAACTCCTTTTCACCAGTACACAATCAGAATGGAAACCAGTTTATAAACTAATCTTCGGTCCCCCACTGCTCATTTCACTAATGAGGTCACAGCTGATCATTGTAGTAGCTGTTAGCAGGAGACTCATAAATGCCAACTTTAATTGAAAACTTTATTTTTGAACATGTTCCACAGTGCACACATGGCTTACAATGCTTTTTTTTCCCTCACAATTTGCATTTTCATATGGCTTTCTGTAAGGAAAAACTGTACAAATGGGTTCTGTTTTCAAGTAGCTCTGATTTAATAATCCAGCTCACCATGAAGCAAAGAAATGCAAGGATTGTGTAATAACACAATGACAGGCAACACAACATTCTGCATGGACTCATAAAAATCTGTTATACATGGCTAAGGGTAAATTTTTCCATGGGGATTATTTTTTAAAATTCATCAGCTTTTTGGGTATGCCTATTTGAAGTCAAACAAGAAATGATTAAGTGGCCATAGGGATCTTGCTATGTGGGCTCTTCTTTCACTAAGCCAATCTCTATTCTATGATTTATTTATTAGTCTTAAGGATATGCCTGAGACACATAGGGGCTCCATTACTTTTCCAGATTAATAATCCTAGTTAGGAAGCAACTAAGAGGTACAATGGAATAGGTGGTGAGGTAAGCTTGGAGTCAGGAAGACAAGAGTTCAAATTCTGCCTTGGATATTTACTGAGTGACTCTGGGAAAGTCAACTAACTTCCCTCAGGTTCAGTTTCTTTATCTGTAAAAAGAGGAAGTCAGACTCCATGGCCACTAAGGGGCCCTCTCAGCTCTACATCTATCATTCTACGATAAGAAAGAGTCAGAATTTGAACCTGAGGTCTTTTTGACTCTAAGCCTAAAACTTCATATGTCATATTCTTTCTACATAAATGGGATTTTAAAAATATAAAAATTCTTTCTATACAAAACATACAATACTCAGGACTGTCATAACATTTGTATCAAATCCAACAATGCATGGACAGCTAATTAAGGTTTTTAGAGAGAAAAATGAGAACTTTCATGGGTTCATCAACACCGTGTTTTATTTAAAAGCATCAAGTGTTTGGAGCATGTTCTCACTGATTATGCTTCAGGGAGGGGTGGGGATTGTATCCTTCCTTGTAAAAATGAAAATATTTTCATGTAACAGGGTATTTGAGAGGCAAGAGTTAATAGACAATAAACATAAGTACTTACTATGTGTGAGAGTCTATGTTTTAAATATAAGGACATGATTACAAAAAAGAAAGACAGTGTTTGTCCTCAAGGAGCTTACAGTCTAATAATGGAAGATAAAACTCGAAAGAAAACCCAAAAGCAGAGGAAAGGAAAGGTGCTGGTGTAGGAGCATGGTAGAGATAGTATTTGTACAGTGCTATTTAAATCTGAGTTATTTTTATTGTGAACATCTGTATTCAATGAAACCAGTGATCATTGTTTTATATCACAAGGACCCTTAGTCACTGTAAGACTTTAAATCACCTTCTAAATGAAATTATTCATTATATTTTCATGCTAAATGAATACTATATTTCACTTATTTAAAGATTGGGTCTACTTGGTAACTATCAACCCAAATATTCAATTAATCAAAGCAGCATCTACATTAGACAAGTTCACTGATATTTTTGTGAATCAGCAAAATTAGTTTTCCAGCTTTATGAATCCCAGGGGAATTTTCTTTCTTTTAAAGAAATTTTTGGCATCTTTTTTTCTTAATATGTTCCTTCCTATGTTATCCTCAGAGAGCCATCCCTTAAAACAAATAAGAAAAAAATAGCAAATTGAACGAAAATAATCAGTATATTGAAAATGTCCAATGTGCTATATTTCACACCCACACTCTCCAACATTTCTTATTTTTAGTTTCTGAATGATTTGAACCTTTGTTCAAACAGAATAAAGACATTGTCAAACCTGGAAGTTTAAAGGACACCAAAATGGATTCTTTGCCTTCCTTATAGAATTTTATTAAAAGAAAATTCCAATTTTCAGAATCAGACTAGTTAATCTTCTGTTAACGAGTCTCAGAATCCTAACCCCTAGGAAATTAAAATCTTGGCAAGCATTGTAGACATCGGTTAGATGTTAGAAGTCCAGTTTCTCAGATCCAAGAAGAAGTAGAAGCATTTATGTTTTATCGCTGAGATGGGGGAAAAAATTCACAAAAGTAGATGTGACTGAACTGCTTTCAAATTCAAAAGGGTTTTGTTTTCAGCTTGTAGTTAAGGTTCAACTTGATCCTTTTAATATTGCAGCTAGCTCACACATCATTAATCACTTTGGAATTGTCCCCAGGTCGAGGCAAATAGATAGACTAATAAATCAGAGGAGATGCTTGCTATTACCAAATTATTGTCGATCAGTAGGATGAGAAGGTGACAATTCAATAACTAATGCTTGTAAACTGGTCTTTCTCATTTTTCCATTCCATTACAGAAAATATGAAGCAGGAAGGGGGTAACAAGAGCATAGAACGTATAATTATAGACACATTTTCCAGGGAGCAAACAATTACAGTAAGAGATGATGTACTTTAAAAATAAACTGCAATTCAGTGTGGTATGTATCACTTTCCCTTATATCTAAAAATGCTGCTATTGGTCTTATCAACATACATAAGGAACTAAAGAAGTATGAAGCAGAGTCATACTAAAAGGCAGGAACCAGAAAGTGAGTGATGGTGGGGACTAGGGAGGAGAACTGGGAGGGGATGAGTGCAGAAAATAATGGACTGAGAGTAATGAACTGTAATAGTGACAAGTGATAGATGAAAATGGGAGAGAAGAAAAGGAAAGCTACAAACAAGAAAAGAATGGACAATGGAAGCCAGCAATGCAAGAAATCAAAAAGAAAGATAATGAACCAATGCATTAAGGTCTTATTTGCAACATTTTAAATAGGGGGTGGGGACAATATGTTTTGATTATAGTAAGAGGATAGGGCAGCTAGGTGGCATAGTGGATAGAGTGCCATGGCTGGAATCAGGAAAACTTGTCTTCCTGAATTCAAATCCAGCCTCATACACTTAATAGTTGCATGACTCTGGGAGTTTCCTCATTTGTAAAATGAACTGGAGAAGGAAATGGCAAATCATTCCAGTATCTTTGTGAAGAAAACCCCAAATGGAGTTGTTAAGAATCAGATATGACTGAAAAAAAATAACCAAATACCAAGAGAAAGATGATAAGAGGCAGGAGATCTTGAAGCTATAAGAAAAAGTGAAGATTCTAGACCATTAGATAAATAAGGAGCATTATTTTTAGTAGAGGTCAACGACAGGATCTTTATGCTATTGAAGACTCTCTTTAAGGACTAAATTCAGAAGCAATTTTCCCCATTAGCCTTCTCAGCCCTATCTAGGTGAGATTTCATTACACAGCACTTTATATGACTTTATTTGATCTCTATTTGACTCTTCCTTTCTTATTTATATACATATTGTAGCAGTCCTTTGTGTAAAATACCTTCCCTGTGTCGTGATGACTGAGTGGAACAGTGGATTGAGTTTTGGACTCAGAGTCAGGTGCCATGATTTCAAATCTAGCCTTAGACACATCAGCTGTGTGACCCAGGGAAAATCATTCCATCTTTCTCAGACTTAGTTTCCTCATCTGTAAAATTAGAATAATTTTATCACAGGGATATTATGAGGAGCAAGTGAAATAATGTGGGTCAACCGCTTTGTAAATCTTAAAGCACTACATTATTATTATTATTATTATTATTATTATCACAATTATTGTAAATTCCTTAAGGGCAAGTTATTTTTCATGTTTCTAGCATTTAAAACAACAAAGAATAAATGCTTAAGTAATTGAATTGCTTGATATGCATAAGGACATTTTACTTTAGCGGTGTTAGAAATATATTGTACATACAGTAAGTCATTGTTTATGGTACTATAAAGTTGTAGTTTTCCTTCTATTATTTCTTAAACCAATAATAAATTCATCACCATTTATTAGACACACTTTATATGAATAGCATGCTTTTTATATGCTATATCAGAAGTCCTATCATTTAAAGATTTCTTAGAAAATTATCTCTTATGTATCTCTTTCCCTTAATCCTAATTCCTCAAACTGAAAATGACTCATATGTAAGCATGTTTATCCAAAATATGTATGTACAATGCTAACCTGACTGTTTGCCACTGAGGGGAGGGGGGTGGGAAGGGAGAGTGGAAGGAAATTTTGTAACTTAAAAATATACATATGCATGTGAATTAAAACTAATAAATAAATACATTTTAAAAAAATTATTAGAAAGGCATTTACCATTGGGAATCTAAGATTATATTAAAATTAGGTAGCTAGATGGCGGCATGTATATAAAACAATGGTTTTGGAGTCAGGGAGACTTGAGTTCAAATACTACCTGAGGCAGTTATTAGCTGTATAGTCCTAGCCAAATTGCTTCATCTCTCAGCTTCAGTTTCCTTATCTGTAAAATGGGAATAATAATAATAATGATAATAAAATTAATAATAGCACCTTCTTCCAGGGAGGTAGTGAAGATAAAATGATATAATATTTGTGAAGTGCTTTTTAAACCTTAAAGCACTATATATAAATTCTAGCTATTATTTAATAATTGAAAACAAAATACCCATCTTCACTGGGGACCCATATTGCTGTCATTATAACTGTCACTTTTCATCACCATATCTTCTATCAGTTAAAACTTATTTTGAAATGTCAAATTTTGAGGAAAAAATAATTTACCCACCAATCACATTTGGCCAGGAAGAAGTATTTCTCTTTGGGTTCATTTTTGGGTTGTTAGCCTAACCCAAAATAGAGCTTCTTCAAAACTGCGCCTATCTGTTTACTTAAAGCAGAGAAGGGACAGCTGAATTCTGAACAGTGGTATTACAGGGAGTGAAGACAGGCCTGTAAATAACTCTGTAGTTTAGAAATGAAGGATGATTTTGACAGAGATAATTCTGTTGTATTGACAACACTGATGTCAAATGCTGAGGGAAAATATGAGATTGCCTATCAGCACTTCTAACCAGTGATCACTGGAAATGGTTTCTTTTAAAGAAAATAAAAGAAACTAATGTATTCCTCTCATTGCTGCAACCTACACTGTTTCCCTCTCCCTCTTCCCCTACTTTCTTTAGTGCTAGCTTAGCCCAGTTAATAATTTGGAGGGAAGAGTTCTAGTGTTCATACTTTATCAAAGGAGGATCAAACAGTCTAAATTGTTCTTTTATTTTTTTTAGTTAATGGGTTCCAGAGAATCATTAGTCATCTACCCCCACACCCCCACTTCCCAGAAAACAAGAGAAGTCAAAATACCGAAGAAATTACAACTTCCAGGTTGAATCTGGAGAATTTGAAGGTGTTTGTAATGAAGGCCTCATATATTATTCTTCCTGGAATTCAAAAAGCTAGAGGATTTGACAAAATCGCAATTCAATTGTTTCTGGAGTTGGACTAGTTAATGCTATCCTTTACAGTAAGATAAGATGCTACAGTTAGTGAAGTCTCATTAGATAAATAATTTCTATCACTGTCATCTAAATAGCCTTCTCTTCAGTCTAGGACCCCTTGGTGGACATTCTGTTATTAGACTAAGTCTAAAAGGTCTATCATTCTATGAAATTAAAAGATTCATTGTTTACATGCTATACTTGGAAAACGTAAGACAGTTTTCTTTGAATCCTGAGTGTCATAGAAAAAAATAAACATAGATATAGAAAAAAACTTTGTATTCCTTAATTTTATTAAAGAAGAAAATGAGGCCTAGAGAAATAAATGAATTTCTCAATGTCATACAGGTATTAAGGTAGAGGAATGAGGATTTGACCTAGTGTCTGGTGATGCCAAGAATCCTTTGACAACAAAAATATAAAATGAAATCATATATTTTTCATGTTATATAGTACAGGTGGAAAGGACAATATAGGTCATTTAGTTCTTATTTTTGAAAGTCTATAAATATGACTTTGTTCAGAAATACAGGGAGCTAAGAGTTAAGATGAATAGGTAAATGTTTAACAACAGATTTCTAGAAAAAAATGTATGTTCAACATGCTTTTAAGTTGAATCTGTATTATTAATATTCTCCATCTCTTGAGTCTATAATCAACAAAATAAAAAATTAAGCCCTGATTTGTTGCATTTGCTAATTTATAAGATATTAATGCTCAGACTGAAAATTTAACAGTCAGTTTTCACAAGTCAGTCTGACCTGACTCCACTGCACATCCCTGGCCAGAGCAATCTTTATGAAAACATACATATTTCCTGTTCTCTTGGGCATAAATTTGTGTGTATTTACTGTCAATAGCAATGCGAGGTGTAATATCATTATTAAGTTAAATTATCTAAATTATTATTAAACCCCTGTAATTTCAGTTTATCCAACTGCCATATAAAACTATGGCTTTCTTGCATAGTTTGTCCTTTCTAAAGAGTAGCCTTTTCACTTGGGGGAGGAGAATATTAGAAGGCAAGTGAATGGGGCACTTCTTATGCACAAGGGATAGCAACATTAATATAAAGTATAAATTTTCCTTATAATCACCTTGAGCAAATATCCAAAGTTATATGTGAAAATATTGGTGGATTCTGCACCATCAAAAAAGACACCAAATTTATGTATGACAGCAAGATCATTCACTTTCAGGTTTCAGTTTGTGAATTATATAACATTTTTGGATTTCATTTGGATTTCATCTGTAATCTACCTTTAAAATCATTTCAGAAGAAGAAATTGTGTGTGTGTGTGCTGTATGAAATAGGAAAATATAACAAATTGTAGAAATTTAATTTGGAATTAACAAATGTTTTATTATACTAAAAAAATACCTTGGACTATAATGTAATGTTATTGTCTTGTATATAACTTTGAGGGGGCTGTTTTTCATCAGTAAGAGTTTCTTAACTTGTGAAGATTTCAATCCATCCTTGCCTTCCTATAATGTGATCTTCTTCCATGTCTTTACAGACATCATTCATAGAGGATCTACTTGAGCTGCCTTCAACAATGAGGCATCAGGAGCTCAAAAAAAAATCAAAATTTTAAGTGATGCTAAGGACAATGAAAAGATACTTAGTGAATTTAAAGTCATGTGTATTGCTTTATTATTGATGTTTCAGACTGAATGGACCTTCTGAGGAGGATTTGTTAATATTTTGTAGGTATTTGTACAACACACTCCTCCTATGCTTCTGTTATCCCTAACTGTCCTTACATGACTTACCCATGATCTTTTCTATATATATACAACTTTGATGATGCTATTTATGACATTTCTTATAATTAATGATTTAATGATAATAGATTATACAAGACTTTTAATCCTACTATATCCACCAATTGTCTTAGATGTTATCTGCAATTTTGATTCTTATAAGATCATAATGTTCCATATTCATCATCAGGATGTTATAACAAAAGGTTTTTTGTGTAGGGGAGTAACTTATAGCCTAAGGAAAAAAAATCAAAGCACAATTTCTCAGATGGATATCGGATGAGATCCTTCAATTAAATTTAGGATCTACATTAATTTTTCAAGATATAGGGTCAGATAGACAATTTCAGCGAACTGCCCATTCAGCCACATGTTGCAACTGTATCAAAATGTCTCTATCCTTCTTCTTTTGGTCCTCTTCTTCCTTTCCCTTCTCCTTCTCCTTCTTCTTCTCCTCCTCCTCCTCCTCCTCCCTCTTCAAATTTCTTCTTCCTTCTTCCTGTTTCTCCCCCTCTTCTTCCTTCTAGACCTGTGATTTTTTTTTTCCTCAGGTGAGAAATTACCTCTACTAATCCAGAATGTAGACTGTACCATCTCTACCACTTAGACATCTGCCCATAGTATGGAAAAGTTAAAAGACTTGCTTAGAACCATACAAACTATTTATAAGAAACAGGAACTGTACCTAGGTCTTTCTCACTTCAAGGTTTCTGTGCAAAATGACACATTACCTCTCAGAAATATGCATTTTTCATTCATTGATCATTCCTGTTTGCTAGAACAACCTTTTTTTATTTTATATTTAGTTTAAAAAAAAATCTACTTGATATACACTTAGAAAACAACTTTTCCAAATCAAAAAGATTTATTGGTTTTGTTATATTGCATGATCAAAACAATGTCTACATTGTGATTGGACAGTCAAAAATAAAACTAAAATCTGGGATAAATTGAGAGGCACAGTTTACAAAATAGGAAAGTGATAGTCCCATTTAGTTAGTCCTTATGTTCAGTTTTAAATTCCAGGTATTAGAAAAGACTATAATAGAATAAGAGCATCCATTGAAAGGTAACAATAATATAGCACCTCAAATTTGTTCCATATAGATTTGGTTAAAAGAAATGGAAATTTTTAACTTAGAAAAGAGGACACTGAAAGGGGAAATGATAAGTATATCCAAAGGTTATTGTGTTAAAACTATAATTTGTTTAAAGCTATCATATAGAATAAAATTATATAATTAGTAAATATATATTTGCTCATTGATATAATATCTATGCTTAAAAATGAAAACTAACTAAATTATAAAAAGATATAAATAGTAATGTAATAATTATAGGAAACTATGTTATGCTCCTTCTAGACTTGGATAATTTTAACATATAATCAAAAAGGAACTCATCAAACTAAATAGATCATAGGATATTGAAAACTACGGTGACTTCTGAATGTCAATATTAAAAATATACATCAAAAATACCTTTGCATGAACTGGTCATGTGCTAAGGTAAAAGAAATGAATATATTTTAAAAAGCAAACATCTTTAAACATTTTGAAAAATATAAAATATAACAAAAGTTAATGAAATAAGAACAAAAAGTATTGGCTAAATATGTGAGTATATTAAATAGTTGAGGTATAATAATTTTTATAAAGAATTATAAAAGAAATACTCCCAAAAAACAAAAAAGAAAATTGACAAAAACAAAATAACACAAATTACAGCTAAAGCAGTCCTCAGGAGGAAAAATGTATTGTTAATGTAAAAATATATTAGCATGATAGAAATGAATGATTACAGCCACCATTAAACAAGAAAAACTAGAACTTAAAAGAATTATTAAAGCTAAAATAAAGAAAAGGGGGGAAAACCTTGCAAATTAAAAGAGAAATAGATGAATTCCAATGTAAAAAGACTATAGAACTGATAAATAGTCCAGATTTGATGCAAAACTAGTGGGGAATATCAAATTGTCAATTTTTTTAAGTGAACAAGATGACATAGAAATTAAGATAGCAAAAAACTAGTATGCATAATATATCAGGGGGAAAAAAACCTCAAATTAAAGGTAAAGCATAAGTGTAAGAATAAATATTGAAATTAATAAAATAATAAATAGCAATTTTATAAAACATAACCTTAAAAATAAAAATGCAACATGACTTACATAAATTATAAAAATATAAGGAAAAGCATCAATCCAGGAAAAAAAATCTTCAAATGGAACCTATTAGAACATAAAAAACCCAATAACTATTATAGCAATTATTTCAATTTTAGAAAATTAATGTACTTTACCAAATTTCTTTTAAAGGAAAACATGCCCCTGATACTCATGAAAGGAAGGTATAAAGCAAAGAAGAATCTATCAATTTCATTAATCAAGATTTTGTCACAATTTAATGGAAAATATTAGCTAAGGAATGGAGTGATTTTACAAAATTACATGTATTACCACAAAGGTATATTTACAGTAGAGATGTAGGGATTATTATACTTTAGCAAAAATATTAGTATAATAAACTACATAGAAGAAAAAAGCAATAAAGACTAAGAAAAATATTTCAGTAAAATATAGTATTCTATGTTAAGATGTTTAAAAAGCATAGACAAAGAAAGATCTTTTTGTAAAACAATCAAAAGCATATATGTAAAATAAAGAGCTAGTATTTTTGCATTGGAAAAACTTTCTTCATAGTTATAGTAGTAAAGAAGAATGTACTCTCTTTCCACTATTATTTGACATAGTACAAGAAATGTCAACTGTAAACACAAGAAAGAGAAGTTAAAGGAATGTTAGCAAAGAAAAGATAAAATTCTCACTATTAGTTGTGGACATGATAGTTGACAGAGACAACTCCAGGAAATAAATGAATTAATTAAGATACATTAATTGCTGAAATAAAGAAGCACATTACAAAATTTATCCCCCCCCAAAAAAACATTTTTATACATTACTAACAAAATTGGGGGGGGGGTACAGTTATGTTCCATTCAAATTCATTTCAAAATATATAAAATATCTAAATGTTAACTTGCCAAGACACATAACTAATGTAAATGCAACTATAAAAGCTTGATTTAGAGAAACTGACAATTATTCAATGTTCATGAATGAGTTATGCCTGTATAATAAAATAATTTCTAGTGAAATAACATGCAGATTTAGTACTGTGTCAGTCAAACAACTGAGGAGTTATAATCAGAAAGTAAAAAATTTAAAGGTAAATAGTAAAAAAAACAGGAATGTTGGAAGCTTAGCATGATGTGACTAGCTAGACCACAAGCTAAGATTTCTGAAGTTTCTTTTTCCATCCATTACTTTTATATTTTGTGAGGTTATATTGCTATAATTTTTCTATGTGATTTCACCTGTTTTTCAAATGAATTTATATTCTGAACCACTACTCTTTGACTGTTTGCCTATCTTCTTTTTTTTTCCTGCAAGGCATTGGGGTTAAGTGACTTGCCCAAAGTCACACAGCTAGGTAAGTGTTAAGTGTCTGAGGTCACATTTGAACTCAGGTTCTCCTGGCTCTAGGGTAGGACCAGCACTCTATCCACTGCGCCATCTATCTACCCCTTGCCTATCTTCTTACCAAGTAAATTGAAGCTAAGATAGTTTCTGAGGCAGTTTGGGTCTGTTCATAAAGGTGATTATTTCACATTGATTAATCTTTCTTCTAAGACACAGTGACAGCGTCAAGGTCATGAATCCCTTCCCTACAGGTACTAGACATAGTGAGTACCAAATTACATTAAGAAACATGAAACTGACCGTTATTTAATTGACTTGAAATAGTTAACTTAAGTGAGTCATTTCATAATCCACCTTATGAGTAATCAGATCATTTGAATTATTTGAGCAAAAGTCAAATTAAATGCCAAATTGGATCAGTTGTTACTTGATTCTTGTCCTTCATTATTGAAGAAGACCAAAATAACATCACTTTGTTAGAGACAAGTCTGATTGTGCTTGATCAGACCAATATGAGCTCAGTATGCTTCTACAACAGAATGGGCACAAATAGTCCATGTGAACACTTGGAGTGGGTACTCTAAACTTATATATGATATGTTTTCTTTGAGTTGCTTCAATTCTGCCATACTATAGAGCACAGAACCCTCTCTGATGAGGGCATGCCATGCTGGGCAGCCCTGTTCCATTGATGCTGTGCAATCAATTCCAAAGTTCTTAAGAGAAAGACCTTCAGAGTATCCCTGTATTGCTTCTTCTGACCCTGCTGTGAGCAGTTGCACTGTGTGAATTCTCCATAAGATAATCTTTTTTTTTTTTTGGCAAAGGTACTTTTGTCATTGGAACAACATGGCCAGCCCATTGGGGAGTTGTATTCTCTGCAGTAATGTTTGAATGCTTGGCAATTTAGCTGTAGAAAGGATCTCAGTGTCTGGTATCTTCTCCTACCAGGTGATCTTCTGAATCTTCCTAAGACAATTTAAATTAGGAGAAAGAATGAAGATAAGAAGGTACTATGCATAATTAAAAGGCTTCTGCTATAACATAAACTATTGAGACTGAAAATAAGGAGGAGGGGTGGAGTTTTCATGGATAGATATATTAAGCTACAAAATTCTCACTTCTCTTTTATTGGTTCATCAGTCTTTGTAGTCATCGTAACTTTAATGAACCAAAGTTAGACTAGATAGACTGTGAGATCCTTTCCAGGTTTCCAGATTATGATTTTAACTAAGGATTTAACTAATTTTAACTAGGATAATTATCCTAGATCTTGACTAATTTTTTTTAAAGAACTGGAATATTTTTTTTAGACTTTTTTTTTTTTGCACAGCAAATGGGGTTAAGTGGCTTGCCCAAGGCCACACAGCTAGGTAATTATTAAGTGTCTGAGACCGGATTTGAACCCAGGTACTCCTGACTCCAGGGTCGGTGCTTTATCCACTGCTCCACCTAGCCGCCCCCGGAATAATTTCTTTCTGGAATTTAGAGAACCTGAGTTCAAATGTGACCCTCAGACACTTAATAATTACCTAACTTTAACAACTCTGCTTTACTATGTATTACCTGAAGAGATTTTACAAAATTTTCAGGTTTTCTAAACAAACTTTCCCATTATATCATCTACAGGTTTGAGTGATCCAGTGGTTTGAGTGATCCTCTGAATATTCCCTTATTTACTTTTTATATTTGACATTATTATCTCAGTGATATTTCAACATTTCCTCTTCCTCAACTTAGATTTTTTTTTATTTTTAAAGATCAGATTGATAGAGTTCAGCAGCTTCCATCAAATGTGATGAAGGAGTCTGAGCATCAGTGGAAATTTCTTATTTTCTACACCTGAGGAAAGACTCAATCTGTATTTGAGAATTTTCATTCAAGATTTTTTTCCTTTTTATTCACCCTAGCTCCTTAACCTGAATTCCACAGATGGGATTCTGTAGCAAGTACTAAAGTAAAACTACTCTGTTAAAAAATTAAGTATGGATGCTTTAGTGATATTTTAAGTTGTGTTTAATTGGAAGTTTGATTCTTGATCACATTTATTTTTAAAGATATCTTTAGCATAAATGAGCAATATAGAGTTCTGAGTCTATAGAAAAAATCTAGATTCAAATCTCATCTGTGTGACATTAGGTAGCTCACTTACTTGACTTCTTGGGTCTCAGTTTCTATAAAATAAGAGGGTTAGATTAAGAATGGAAAAGATTATTTTTAAGGTTCCTTCTACCTCAAATGTTATGGTACCACTGCACTATAGACCATGATGACATAGCTTGAGAACTGAAATAAATCTCAACCACTTCATTTTATAGATGAAGAAACAAAAGCCTAGGGAAGTCAGGTGACTTGTCTGAGTTCACATGGGGGAGGGGGTCGGTCAGAAGTGAAGTTTTACTACAGATCCTGTGACTCTAAAGCCCATGTATATTCCATTCCCCTATGCATTCTATTATACCATACTGCCTCCTTCATGTAATAGCAGCAAAAAAAAGATGAGCCTAACTACTGAACCATTGACTATTTACTGATGATAGAAAATTCTTTTAAGAAGAATTTACAGAATTTAAAGAATTAAAATTTGCACAAAGGAATTGGCCTACAATTGTGGATTTAAAATTCTTCTGTTGTTCCTGAGAGGAGCAGCCTGTGGGATAGAATAGAGGGGGAGATGATATAGGACTTCCCAATTTACAAGAGGGACCTAGGAGCAGAGATTAAAATACAGAATGGCAATCAGATTAGAGGAGTTGATGAGAACCTAAGTACTTCCCTCAGGCTGCCTGATAGCTCTGGGGAGCAATCTTTGGTAGAATCAAGCCGTTGAAAGGAGGGAAAACTAGGCCTCCCACCACTAAAATAATAAGAGATAAAATGAAACCCACTTATCTGATTTTAGAGTTTTATCTGGACACAGAACCCTTCAAATTATTTATTTATACAAAGTGTTATCAAGCTCTACTTCCACTCTAAAGGGAACTCTTAAATAATCAAATAAAAGGTTGAGGTTTCCTCCCCAAGTTATTCAAGGCTTTAAAGCGCAGGCATGAGCACACACACACACACACACACACACACACACACAGACACACACAGACACACAGACAGACACACATACACACACCCCAGATAGAAGATGACACTTTGAAAGAACTGACCTCTTTCTAATAATGAAAACTTTTTGGAGTTCTCCCCCAGAATGATTGGTTCTGCTTCATTCTATTTTCATAAATTGAGAAACAATAAATATGCTTTCTGTTAAGCGCATTTCATGTATCAAATCTAAATGTGTATGTATTTTTACATCAGACTAAAATAGTTGCATTGATATGTATATATTTCTAAACATCTATATATATTGTGTTTTGATCTATTTATTTCTATACCTATCTACAGATATACAAATAAACATATATATAAGAGTATATACATGTACGTATATGTTTATATTCAAATACACAGCCACCACCGCCATCTTGCCTCAAGTCAAAAATCAATTTTATGGATCTTTTTGAATGCAAAGATATACTTCAAATATTTTCAATTCCTACTTATAACTTATTTTAAAAAGTCAAAGAGAATTAAAAATATTTTTTCCATTTCAAGGGTCAGAGTATATTTCTAGATCTATTTTTTAAGTCTTAGAAATAGTGTACTTTTATTTTGATCTTTAAAAAAAAAGGCATTTTTCTTCTTAGTAGTTAACCCTGGTAGTAGCTTCAGCTGGAAGATAGGATAATTGGCTAGTGTTTTGCAAACAGGAAACCAAGGGAGAGAGTCTGATTTGCCTCAGGCTACACCATAAACTATGGCAGTACTAGGTACAATCAGCAGGATTCCAAGGTTTCTTCAATATAGCCCAAAGGGGATAAAATAGTGAAAATGAGCATTGGTACCAATGAGCTAAGGAGAGTCTAAGATTGTAAGGGATGGGGGGGGGGGTGGAATGAAAGAAAGAAAGAGGAAGTAATAAGAACAACAAATACAATATAATGATCTTGGCCTTAAGATAATTTCCATTTGAACCTCAAGAAAACATAAAGAAAAGACTGAGATAATAACAATAAAAACCACAACAGGTAGTTAGAAAGTATTTTATAACTTGAGGACCCTTTGGATTCTTTATCTCTTGAATATTACAACAACAATCTGGGAGTAGATGCGATAGTTATTTTTATCCTCAGTGAGACTGATGCTTTTCCTATCTACCTCTTGATATTAGATGAAAATTATAAGAAAAGCTTCTTAATGGTCTTAAAAGAGGTAGGTTAATAGTATCCCTTATCTTTAGTATCACAAACAGAGCAAGGGAATAGAAAGAAAGCATTTCAATAGATTTGTTCTCTATAGACCCTGCTCAAGAGTACAGAATTCCATAAGGTGAAGAGAAGAACAATAAAGTTTCAGTTCTGGAAGAATGTGTTCTTTGGTATTAGGGAGATGAAGGCAATGGAGAAGTGTTGGGTACCCCAATAAGAGCACTTATTTTAGGGCTAGAAGACCAAGATTCAAGTCTTATTTTTTGAAATTTATTACCTTTGTGACCTTTGGAAATTTAACCTCCCTGGTGTCTTAGTTTCTTCATTTGTAAAAAGGAGCTGAACTGAATGAATATCCTTGCAGGTTCCTTCCAGTTCCAGAGCTATGGATATCATCTAATGAATGGGTGAGACTACAGAAGAAATATATTTTAAAAAGTTTTTGGTATGTATCCCTGAGATATATCATGTGACATTATAGGTAAGCACTAACCAATCCTCAGGAGAGAGGATTGTGGCTATATATGAATGGAAGTTCTATGCAGTAAAAATGTTTTATAGCTAATTATCACATCT